>NW_020174275.1:29260-38514 GCF_003031525.2 Neophocaena asiaeorientalis asiaeorientalis
CTGAGGCTGCTGGGAGAGATTTCCCTTTCTCTTCTTTGTTCTCACAGCTCCCAGGGGCTCAGCTTTGGATTTAGCCCCACCTCTGCGTGTAGGTCACCGGAGGGCGTCTGTTCTTCGCTCAAACAGGCTGGGGTTAAAGGAGCTGCTGATTCGGGGGCTCTGACTCACTCAGGCCAGGGGGAGGGAGGGGTATGGAGTGCGGGGCAAGCCTACGGCGGCAGAGGCTGGCCTGACGTTGCAGCAGCCTGAGACGCGCCGTGCGTTCTCCCGGAGGAGTTGACCCTGGATCCCGGGAGAGCTCCTTTAAGCAGCGCTCTTTATCCCCTCTCCTCGCGCACCAGGAAACAAAGAGGGAAGAAAAAGTCTCTTGCTTCTTCGGCAGCTGCAGAGTTTTCCCGGACTCCCTCCCGGCTAGCTGTGGGGCATTAACCCCCTGCAGGCTGTGTTCACTCTGCCAACCCCAGTCCTCTCCCTGCGCTTGACCGAAGCCCGAGCCTCAGCTCCCAGCCCCCGCCTGCCCCGGCGAGTGAGCAGACAAGCCTTTTGGGCTGGTAAGTGCTGGTCGGCACCAATCCTCTGTACGGGAATCTCTCCGCTTTGCCCTCCGCTCCCCTGTTGCTGTGCTCTCCTCCGCGGCTCTGAAGCTTTCCCCCTCCATCACCCGCAGTCTCCGCCCGCGAAGGGGCTTCCTAGCGTGTGGAAACCTTTCCTCCTTCACAGCTCCCTCCCACTGGTGCAGGTGCCGCCCCTATTCTTTTGTCTCTGTTTATTCTTTTTTCTTTTGCCCTACCCAAGTACGCGGGGACTTTCTTGCCTTTTGGGAGGTCTGAGGTCTTATGCCAGCGTTCAGTAGGTGTTCTGTAGGAGTTGTTCCACGTGTAGATGTATTTCTGGTGTGGGAGGAAGGTGATCTCTGCGTCTTAATCTTCCGCCATCCTCCCAATCCTACATTGGTTCTTATACTAATTCAAGCCTCTAGAAACTTGTTTTCCTCACTGCTCATAATTTTTGTGAATCAAGAGAAATTCCAAATTTTGTTTAATTATTATGTGATTGCTTCTTTACAATGAGTATTAAATAATTGATTTTAGAAGGATTATCACCACAATTTTGATCAGAATAAGAATGATGATGTTTGATCCTACGTATTATTAAGGTGAAGACATAGATAAAGGCATAAATTAGTGAATAGTAACTTAGATAGATAAGTACAATTTTGTATATGAACTGTTTTATGTGAAGATTTTTGTATATTGATAAGGGCCTGGGAAAATGTGATCACTGGACTCTGTTGCCAAATGGAAGAAGTTCTTGGTAGATGCTGTCTTTTGAACATGATCAGACTCTTTTTAGACATGTTTCCAAACTTAAACAATGACCAATGAAAGCTTGCTTTTCAAATGAGCTTTTAAAACAGTTAAAGCAAAATTGATGAGAGAGCTGAAATAACCCTCTTCTCTCCCTGTGTCTTCCCTATTACTGTTTTTGCATGGTGATTTTTGGTTGCATGTATCCAGATTGAAAACGAGGAGGAGAAAGCAGGTGGAAACCTAATTCATGGGAACTTCTTGAATGTACTCTCAGATGCCAATAAAATCCACGGAGCAATTTGACAGTCTTTCTTATACGCTCTTGTTATGATGATTAATTTTGTAAAGATCAGTGTACCTTTTTGTTGTGAATTATATTTAATGCTATTAGTTATACTGTGAGGTAAATATGCACAACTTATGCTGGAGTTAGAAGGACCAACATCCGAATAAGTTTGGAACTGTGACATGGATCATGGGTTGATGTATTCTGTCTGTATGATTGCTAGTATAACTTAATTGACATTTTATCTTTTTCTTTCTGATTTTTTTTCTTGTTAAATACATACATATATACATACATACATGCATCCCAACATCTAGCATTTACTAAAATATCATGTTTGTATTTTTATATTTTACTCTGGTAATTTACACTGCCAATGTAGGGAGAGGATGTATACAAATTTACATTTACTATCTCTTTAAAAGTTACTTTGTTATTAAAGAAAATGTTTAGGTCTAGAGGTTCCAGGTTTTTTCCCTTCCCTCATAGCCTTTTTGTGGCTACTAATCGCTAGCCTATCCTTGATTTGCCTAACTTTGTTTTTTGCGTTATAATTCTGCTAAGATTCTGAAGCCATCAATAAAAGTTTAACTTTCGCCTTTTACTCATCTACCACCACCAAAAGGAAGTTGAAAGGAGAAAGTGTATCTTAGACTGAAAATACTAGTGCTGGAAAGCACACTTAAATTAGGAATTTGTTTTTACATTATTATGTAACTATCTCTACTAACTTTTTCATTTTGTCAGCATATAATTATATTGATTGGCCTTCAACGAAGAAAACAGAAACCACTGAGTTTATTAAGCAGACTTAGCACAGCGCATTAGATGCTTACAAAATCATTGGAAGAGCTAGAGAAGTAGGACTTGGGGGCTACTACTGGAGTTGCTGGGTTCCAGAATAGACCCCAGCAGCAAGATTTTAAGGTGGAAAAGCCTCGATGCTACTGCCACTGCCTCATACCCTCAACAACCGCGAAGCTAGTGCATAGTCACTGGAATATGGGTCAGGCTGCCAAAATTACTTCTCCCTTGCATCTCATCATCTCTCATTTCACATAGGCTTTCATAAATGGAGAAAAATAAGTCTGCACTGAAGCAACTAAAATAATTATTGTGCAAAGAGTTTACATGGCTTTTCCTTACTCTAAAGGAAAAGAAAGGAAATATGTGAATATATTATGAACTAGCTCTCAAGTAAGGCAGATTGAGACTGGCCTTTCTTTGTGCCTGTTTTACCTAAATCTCATTAGTAAGGCACACGTACCCAAAAAGAAAGGGGAAAGAAACATTTACACAGAAACATTTACTCAGGATTTTCCCTGAACCAGATCACCACTCCTTTATCTGTGGTCTAGGGGGGTAGCTATTTCTGGCTAATTAGATAAGGCAATCTGCTCACATCACAGGTTTTGCCACTTGGACTGACAGTTCATTTCCTAGTTCACCTGCAATAAAAATGTTTCACAATGAATTAAACTTTCAAACATTGATTCAGATTAATGTTCTAACCTGATTGCACTCTAAAAATGCCTGCTTTAAGAGGAAAAATGTTACCTTCTTCCTTTGAATGTATTAGTCAGCACTTCCATTTCACACAGCCATGCCTCCATCTTTTCTATAAATCACCTGCCAACAACAACAAAATAACAATGGCAATGTAAACATTAATAAAAATGCCTACTTTTCACCTTTTTCTTAATTTCCAGTGACTATGCAGATTCTCTTAGCCTAAGCTGCTGTTTAAACACATTTTCTCAATAACTTACAAATCAACCAGTCCTCCAACAACTGTTGTAGAAAAAGATTTGCAAAGATTCATCTAAGGAACACCAACACCCCAAAATTAAATAGTGTGTGCTCTTTCCGGGAATTCATGTAACATTTACAAAAACATGATTAACATACAGGCCTTAGAGTCTCAATAAATACCAGAAACTCTATTATTATACAATGCATTAAAAATATGAAATGGTAAATAGTCCTCCATTACCCAACCCTCTTCCCCTTCCAAAAAAAAAAGAACCCTGTGTCTTTGGAAATAAGAAAAAGAGCTTTTTAAATAAGTCATGAGTTAAAAAAAACATAAGGACAATGACAAAAACATTTAGAACTGAGTAATACAAATAAAGTACCTACCAAACTTCCAAAGAACATTTTTTAGTCATAAATACCATGTTAAAATAAAGAAAAAATTGTAAGCTTAGTGTTCTACAAAAGAAATTAGGGAAAAACAACTGAAGAAGAATAAAAGAATAAAAGGATAAAAATTATAAAGAAGTAAAGGATAAAAATTAAAAGGGCAGAAACTAAAGAAATTTTCCCTGGCTTCCTCTGTGAATCTAGCTTAAAACCAATGAGGATACTAGAAGAAGGAGGGTTTTTGGACAATTTTGTTCTTGAACATAGCATATGTAACAGTTTGGATTTGGTAAGGGTAGCTGAACTACTAAGAGAACTACTAAGACATGTAATTAGGGATTAATTATAAAGATTAGACTTTACACAGTAATGAGAATTAGTGAAGAATACTATGGAAGGCAGGTTGTTGCTTTCAAAGCTGGTGCTGAATCTGAAGTTGCTGCATGTCAGCAAGACTGATGGCTGAGAAGATGTGGAATCTAAAGTATGTTGACGGCATACCACTGACAGCATAAAATAGGATCTTCTATTTTTCTACTCTGATCATCTCTTCACTTTGTTTGGAGGGTTCAATTAACTTGCATTTACTGCAACGATTGATATGGTACCTTGACAAGTTTGTGACTTGATTTCTATATGTCCCATGTCTGTCTTATCATGCTACTCCCTTAATGATGCAGTGCTTTCTTCCCAATAGCTTTTTACCTTTCTTAGGAGAAATTCAAAAACTATGTAATATTTCTTGTCTAGATAAATCCCATATACTCCAGGTTTAAGCCATATTACATTTCATTTAGTTCAATTCACACCTTCACCAAATTTTACCTCTTTAAGACACTGGTGCGCTTTTTTTTTCTGATTAAAAATGTCTCTATCTATCAGCTAACCTGGCTAACTCTGGCTCGTCCTTTATGTATCAGCTGAAACCTTGCATACATTTTTTTATATAAGATTAAAACCTTCCATAATGTATTCATACCACTCTCTACTTCCTCTGTGGTAAAAGGTACAATTTTACTTTAGTTACTTTGTTAAGGTATCTGCTTTCTGCCTTAGAACATATGTACATCCTGTGAAGTCAGGAACTATAGTATCATGTATTTCTAACTTCTAGTTCAGGAACTGGAAAATAATTAGTATTCAATGACCATTTGACAAAGGAATGTAGTAATATATTGTCATGAAATGATTTCAAATCAACTGGGACTTCGACTCAAGAAGCTTGTAATAGGACAACAAAATAAGCTGTACAATACAAAGAAGGTATACATACAGTTAAAAGCAGAAGTTATTTTTGAACTTTTTAGTAATTGAACACTGAAGAAATGTACAAAAGATAAGAAAATGTCCACATGCTCCCCTCCACGCATTTACTACCCAGCTTCAACTCTTATCAATATATGTCTAACTGTGTTTTTTCCCCCTATGCTTCTAAGTAAAATGGCTAAGTACAAGGGTCAATGGTGTGTATAATTTTACAGACACTGCTAACTGCACTTCTATAATAGTTGTTGCATTTTGCGTTCTCACTTGCAGTATATGAGAGTGCCTCTAGTCTGGTCAAGAGAATATGTTGTGAAATTTTGAATTCTTACCAATAAAATATATGAGAGATGATATTTCAGTGTAGTTCTACTTTTAAAACAGAAGTTCTTCAAATAAAAACAAGTAATTTAGTGCAGTTATCAGTGAAACCAAAATATAGTTCTTGGAGAGGCAAAAAAAAAAAAAGAAAGACAGGGGGCTTCCCTGGTGGTGCAGTGGTTGAGAATCTGCCTGCCAATGCAGGGGACACGGGTTCTGAGCCCTGGTCTGGGAAGATCCCACATGCCGCGGAGCAACTAGGCCCGTGAGCCACAACTACTGAGACTGTGTGTCTGGAGCCTGTGCTCCACAACAAGAGAGGCCACGATAGTGAGAGGCCCGTGCACTGCGATGAAGAGTGGCCCCCGCTTGCCACAACTAGAGAAAGCCCTCGCACAGAAACAAAGACCCAACACAGGCAAAAATTAATTAATTAATTAATTTTAAAAAATTCTTACTGTGTTTATCTATTCTTTTCCCTAATTCAGTTAGCATTCTTATTACTAATGTTTTGAGTTCTTTATTTAGCAAATTATTTACTTGTTTCATTAGTTGTTTTTTTCAGGGGTTTTCTCTTGCTCTTTCGGTTGAGACAAATTCCTGTCTTCTCATTTTGCTTATCTTTCTCTGACTCTATGAAATTAGATGAAGCAGTTAACTATGTTAGCCTTGAAGTGGGTCCTTATATAGGAGCAACACTATACAGTCTGTTTGTGCCCAGTGGCTTTGGTGGGAGAGCTGGATTTGACGTCACATCTTTCCTCAGGGTGTGCTGGCAGCTCTCACCTTGGTAGGAGGTGGGGCTGGATATGGGAGGGCTAGGGCCTGAGCCAGGTGTGACGTGGTTCTTCCCCTCTGCTTTGTGGCTGTCACTGCCCTATTGGGGTGGAGTCAGGTCCCAAGTTTCTGGATTTGAAACCCTGAGGGTCTGGTCCTAGCTGGCTCTGATCTCTTTAAGTGTATGCTCTTCCCGCTCCCAACACCAGCACCCTCAGCCTCAGGGAGGAGCAGTGTTAGAGCAAGAGAGGGCAGTGTGGGTATTTGGTAAGAGTGGGCCATGGGGTATTGCGGTCTAGCCACCATCAGAGATGTGGTCTGGCTCTGATGTGCTGCCTGTGGTCACCAGCAATTGTTGACGCCTTCCTGTTCAGACTCTGCTTAGGGTTTGAGCCACCACAGCATCTCACGGCCAAGATTCTTCCTTGGTTATGGAAGCCCTCATTCCAGTGTGGAGCTGCAATGCAAGGCAAATGATGCTGGAGTGTTTAGTTGGCTCAGGCTGGGGTACATGCCAGGGCAGTCACCAGGGAACCAGTCAGCCAGCCACATGGTCTCAATCTGTCCTTTCTACCTGCTTTGTTTTATTTCTTTATTTATTTGCCACACTGCATGGCTTGTGGGATCTTAGTTCCCCAACCAGTGATTGAACCCAGACCCTCAGCAGTGAAAGCAAGGAGTCTTAACCACTGGGCCACCAGGGAATTCCCCCACCCTGCTTTGGAAGCAAGCAAGCTTTCTGCTAGTTCCCAGTTAGTTTTCAGTAAGAATTGTTCCACATACAGATGGATTTTTTATGTGTCTGTGGGGGGAGGTGAGTTCCGTGTCCTCCTACCCTGCCATCTCCATTCCTACTCTGCTAATTCTTTGATCCTGTTTATATTCTATTTTATGTCTTCTGATTGTGAGCCAACAAGAGAATTTTGTGAACTCTGGCATAAAAAAGCAATAAATATTACTATGCATTTAGCCAATAATAATAATTATGAAGCACTTACTTTCTGCTAGACACTGTGCTAGGCCTAATGGAGATGATAATACTTGAATACATACTTTGCTTTGCCTCTTTACACATTCCACCACCACCTCACACAGCCCCTAACCTAGTTCTCTCCCATAAATCACTGCTAATTCTTAGATATTTCATCAAAATTTAAATGGTATTTCTTAGTGAAAAAGCAGAAGGCAGGAAACAGAACTTTTTGGTTGTCACCAGAAAACCGGAAAGCTCAGGATGAAGCAATGGTAGAAGGGAGTGGCTGTGGGGGCAGCTAACATTAGACAGAGGGGACATGGGAAAGAATGGGTGGGTATATGCCCCAAGCAAAGGAGTTACTGGACAACAGTCCCATGAACTATTTTGTGGTGCCAAATTCAAGACTGTTTACTTTATTCTGAACCAATCTCACTCTGGCAACTCAAATTCATACCATTATCTCCAGGAAGGATTAGTGCAAATATAGAACCAAGACTGGGGCTTCCCTGGTGGTGCAGTGCTTGAGAGTCCGCCTGCCGATGCAGGGGACATGGGTTCGTGCCCCGGTCCGGGAAAATCCCACATGCCGTGGAGCGGCTGGGCCCGTGAGCCATGGCCGCTGAGCCTGCGCGTCCGGAGCCTGTGCTCCGCAACGGGAGAGGCCACAACAGTGAGAGGCCGGCGTACTGCAAAAAAAAAAAAAAAAAGACATACATGTATCTAATAATCACATTGTACACTTTAAATTTACATATATGTCAATAATACCTCAAAAAAGCTGGAAAAATAAATTAAATTTTAAAATTAAAGAGCCATGGAATCTTCTCTAAAAATCTTTAAGAAATAAATCTGACTAGGATATCCTTTTATTTCTCTGAGAATGCTGGCTGCTCTCTTAGGGATATAGGCAGGAATATAAGTGGGTAAATTATGGGGCAAGGAAGGAGGGAAGGGGGTCTAGATAGAAGTAAAGTGACTTCTGACTTTTGCCTGGTCCCCCTTCCAATAAAAGATTAATGGTACCCATGACCCAATAGCCCATTGATCTGCCATTGTTTCCATTACCCTCAGGAAATGGTGACTGACAGGGATGCAGAAGAGAGAAGTAAAACAAGGTGAACTGAAGGCAGCTTCTTTCCACAAGCAACGAGGCTCTTATCTCCTTTTTGTCACTATTTCTGATTGTGTTACTGGCTGTGGATCTCAAAACCTAGCCAGTTCCCTGATCTCACGATGGCCTGACGACCAGGGTCTAACCAGTTTATGTGCTTTCTAGGACAGTTTGGAATTTGGGGATGAGGGGTATTACTGTCCTCTTACACACTGGAGCGAGGGAGAGAAAGAAACAGAAAGACAGAAAAAAGAGACTAGTTGGAAAAAGAGGGCTGCGTCCGGGGTCATCCCAGATTTTCAGGTTCGCACTGCCCGTCCAGGCCTAGTTGAGCCCTGGTAAATGTACGACCAGCGTCTTGATGGTTGCCGGTACCTTACTCCTTGATGGAGTCCTCACACCAAAACAGGCAGCCCTGCCTAGCTCAGGCAGGACGCGGATGCCGAGAGCTGTTAGGCACAATACGGCCGCCAGAGGGCGCGAGCGCCTCAAGTCCACGCGCGATGGCGTCGACCCAACCAGGAAGGAAAGGTGGTCGGCCTCCGAGAGGTGGTGGGCCCCGCCTCGGCCGCTCACTGCGGACCTCCGCTCACTGCGTGCCCGCCCTTCCATTCTCATCCGCCCGAGGGCCCCACCCCGATTTGTGCTTGCAGGGTGACCTCGACGCCCGGGCAGAGTCTGAGGGCGTTCTCAGCTCCACTCGTTCCTCGCCGCCCCAAACTCGCTCCGAGCCGGAGGCCTGCGGGGAGGCGCGGGCCGGGTTTTCCGAGAGGGACGCCCGGAGGCGCAGGCCCGGGGTCAGCCCGCAGGCAGGCGCCGCGCTCCAGCATCCGGCCGCCTCGTAACAATGGCCCGAGGGGCTGCGGACGCTGTGGCTGGCGCGGAGGAGCAGGGGCGCCGGAACGCTGGAAGCCCCGCCCCTCGGCCGGCTCCTTGACAACGCGGGCCCGACCGCGCAGCCTGCTCCCCGCCCCTCGGCGCCCCGCACCAGGCGGGGCCGGGGCTAGATCGCCGCCGCCACCGCCGCCGCTGCTGCAGCTGCAGCTGCTGCTCTGCAAAGAGGGGCCC
>NW_020174275.1:38593-176871 GCF_003031525.2 Neophocaena asiaeorientalis asiaeorientalis
GAGGCTAGCGGGGCGGGAGTCAGGGGGTGCGCACGTGGGGGCGGCAGGGGATGGTCGAGGAGTCCTGGGGAGGACGCGGGCTTGGGCGACAGACAAGCTGAAGGTGTGTGAGAACTGACTAGGTGAGGATGGAGGATTGCAGGGGAGCCAGGGGTAGGGGAGGTGGAGGACGCTGGAGACTGCGGATTACATCCTGCGGAGGCCGATGGGCTAGGATGGAGGTAGAGGCCACGGATGGGGGGGGGGGCGGGCAGGGGCGTGCTGAGTGCTTCTAGGAGGCTCTGACTTGGAAGAGGTTTCTGGGCCCGGAGCCTGAACCCCCGTGCTCTTCCAGCAACCCCTCCTTTCCACTACCCACCCCACCCCCCATGCACTGCAGCACCTCCCGCTGGGGTGGGGGGAGGGAGATGGAGAGGGGGGTTGGCTACAGGAAGTGGAGGGCTGCGCCGGCCTGGGGAGGTTGGGGAGTGGTATGAGAAGGGAGTGTCCGAGGTTTCTGTTGCCTTCACCTCCCCTGAGGCCGGCTCCTGGGGCTCGGTTTGTTTACCTGCACTCTCCCCAGGGCAGCCCATGGAGTCACCCTGGCTCCTGGCAACCCCTACCCTGTGGAGTAGGGCCGATCTCTTTTCTCGCCTTTCCCCCAGTACTGGGGAAGTGCTCCTGGGCAGAACTAGAGAATGGCCTGGGTCTGAAAAGTAGACCTCTCTGTGTTTCCCACCCCTTTGCCTCCCAGACCCGAAGTGGACAGAACTATGCACCTGGTTTCTGTTAGACGTAGGAGCTATTTATGGAAGGTGGTGGTGGGAGGAGGAACTATCTCTAGCCTACCCTACATCAAGCACAGTGCTGGGCGCTTTCACACTAGTTATCCTTGAATCCTCTTAACAGTCTTTCAGTTTTGTTGGTGTGATGGGCACCAGCTGAAAGACGGGAAAGTGAGGCCCCTGATCCCATTAATCTTTTATCCTCTTTCCCTCATTGGTGTCTTCATCGCACCTTGGGTTCCAGTCCCATCTCCTGTTCCCACACAACTCGTCTCCTGGTATACAGGGGTGATGGCCCTCTGCTCCTGGGTCCATCCTTGTGGGAGAGGGGAAGGCTGGAGGGAGCATCTCAGCCCTGAAGTGGCCTCCTCTCCCACCCTCTGCAGTTCTGCCTCCTGGGGGCACTGCTGGCCCCCATCCGAGTGCTTCTGGCCTTTATCGTCCTCTTTCTCCTCTGGCCCTTTGCCTGGCTGCAAGTAGCTGGTCTTACTGAGGAGCAGCTTCAGGAGCCGATTACAGGATGGAGAAAGTAAGTGAGGAACCAGCCCCCAGAGACCCAGCTTCTCATTCCTCTTCCCTGCTATCCATTCTGCTCCCTCTTGAAGGAGAGGAGGAGGGAGGGTTCCGAAGCTCTCCTGCCCAGCCTGGGTAGGTGAGATGAGTCAGCCAGGCCCAGTCCCTGGTACCCAGGACCTCAACTCTAAATTTTGCACCCTGATATGTCCCAAAGTAACCAGAGACTTTAGCCCCTTTGCCAGGTAATAGAGGGCAAAAGAAGGACACCTGCTTTCCTGGGTGTCTGAGCCTGGGGGGTGAGTGAAGGTCAGAATCACAGTCTCCGCTGATGCCCAGCCTGGGTAGGTGAGATGAGTCAGCCAGGCCCAGTCCCTGGTACCCAGGACCTCAACTCTAAATTTTGCACCCTGATATGTCCCAAAGTAACCAGAGACTTTAGCCCCTTTGCCAGGTAATAGAGGGCAAAAGAAGGACACCGCTTTCCTGGGTGTCTGAGCCTGGGGGTGAGTGAAGGTCAGGATCACGGTCTCCACTGATGCCCAGCCTGGGTAGGTGAGATGAGTCAGCCAGGCCCAGTCCCTGGTACCCAGGACCTCAACTCTAAATTTTGCACCCTGATATGTCCCAAAGTAACCAGAGACTTTAGCCCCTTTGCCAGGTAATAGAGGGCAAAAGAAGGACACCTGCTTTCCTGGGTGTCTGAGCCTGGGGGTGAGTGAAGGTCAGGATCACGGTCTCCACTGATGCCCAGCCTTGCCTTGCAGGACTGTGTGCCACAATGGGGTGCTGGGCCTTAGCCGCCTGCTCTTTTTCCTGCTTGGTTTCCTCCGGATTCGAGTTCGGGGCCAGCGGGCCTCCCGCCTTCAAGCTCCCGTCCTGGTTGCTGCCCCTCACTCTACGTTCTTTGACCCCATTGTTCTGCTGCCCTGTGACCTGCCCAAGGTTGTGTCTCGAGCTGAGAACCTTTCTGTTCCTGTCATTGGAGGTGAGAGATTAAGAGGAGTGAAGAGGGGAGATGACCACTCTGGGAGAAGGAGACAGGAATCAGAGACTCTGGAGAGAACTGGCCCCAAGGGGAGAGGGAGAAGTTAGAAGGGATATTGCCTGATGCTGGCAAATGAAATGCAAATTAACACCACTTGTGAAAAGCAACCTCTTCGACTCTGAGCTCTGTGCTTAGAAGAGAGCAGGGAGCTCTGGTCAGTTCCCTAAAAGGGATAACACACCAGGAAAGGAGGGTCCCCAGGGCAAAGAGATAACCCGGGAAGCATCTCCTACTGTTGAGGAAGGGGAGGCTGCAGGTGTTACTACCCCTGGGGAAGAACCAAGTGACTCCTTGTATCCTCTCCGGATCCCAGCCCTTCTTCGCTTCAACCAAGCCATCCTAGTGTCCAGGCATGACCCGGCTTCTCGGCGCAGGGTTGTGGAGGAGGTACGAAGGCGGGCTACCTCAGGAGGCAAGTGGCCCCAGGTGGGTAAAAGGGTCTTCAGACTTCCTCGCCTTTTATGTGCTCCTGAAGAGGCTTCTTTTTCCTCTCGTCCCCTTCCACCCACCGCATTCTGGTCTCTTGATTTTTTTTTTTTTTTTACCCAGGTACTATTCTTTCCTGAGGGCACCTGTTCCAACAAGAAGGCTTTGCTTAAATTCAAACCAGGTGAATAAAACAGCAGTGGATGGTAGGGCTGTAGGAAAAAGGAGCCCAGGATTTGGAGAGGGACTCTGGAATAACCCAAGAAGTGGAGGGGTGGGGGGCGGTGGGAGGAAGACGGGGAGCCTCCTAGCTGACACTGAAGAGTCTCCATGAGTCAGAGAAAATTATAAATGAAATGGAGCAAGCCCAGATCTCATTGTAGAGCTGATCCAGATGCCTATACTTCACTCCCTCTAGCTACCTCCATTCTCTAACCTCTGCCTGGGGGGTGGGGGTGGAAACGGGATCTAGGAGCCTTCATCGCGGGGGTGCCTGTGCAGCCTGTCCTCATCCGCTACCCCAACAGTCTGGTGAGTCTTAGTTCGAGAGGGGGGACGGGGAGCACAAGTCCACCCTGAATGGGAATCAGTGAAAACCGCTAGTGCCACCATGGGATGTGCATGTGGGGTGGGTCAGGGTCAGGGTCAGGGCCTCTGCTCCAAAAGGATTGGCCAGTTCCGGGGAAGAAAAATAATGCCTTTCTCCCCTCACCTCTGCTTACCACATAGGATACCACCAGCTGGGCATGGAGGGGCCCTGGAGTGTGAGTAGTGGTGTTCTTGGGGTGAGGGTGGGAAGTGGGGTCCCACAGAATTCCTGGTGCATCTTTCACCTTCCAGACAAGGTGAATAGCCCTTCTTCGTCCTGGGACTGAGAGAACTCTAGCGAAGGGGATGCCCCGTCCCTCTGTTTTGTTCCCATCTCCTGCTATAATCTGGGAGTGCCTTTAAGCTGTCCCACCTAATCATTCCTGCTGTAATCATAGTGACTTCTGACTTACTTTCCTAGCTTTTCTCGCTCGGTGGTCCACACCACCCGGCTTGCCTCTTTTCCTCTGCCGGTTACTGAAAACCCTCGCCTGCACTTCTTCCCCTGGCCTAGACCTGCAGCGTTCTCTCTCTTATCCTGTCGCCTTTCTGGCCCCTCTGCCTCCCGGCTGTATACTCATCCAGCTGACTGTATGGCTAGTAGTTTATTCTTATATCGGTGGACAGTATTTTGCCACTCCCATCCTTGGGGTGCGGGGAGCCCATAGTTAGAGATTGCCGAGCCTCTGAGGTCTCTTTTCTCTTAGACTCAAAGTCCTCTGGCTCACAGCCTCTCAGCCCTGCAGCATCGTGGATGTGGAGGTATGACCCCCGTGGGTGGGGTGGGAGAGTGGGCATCTGCTGAGCCCGGAAGCTTTGCGGAAAGAGGGTGGAAGTGGTCACCCCTAGCTTTGAGATCCTGATGAGAGGTCTGTGTGTGTGTGTTTCAGTTCCTCCCTGTGTACCGCCCCAGCCGGGAGGAAAGCAGGGACCCCACCCTCTATGCCAACAACGTCCAGAGGGTTATGGCACAGTAAGTGTCCCACAGGGTATTTCCTAGAACAGATATACAGGGCAGAGGAACCACAGGAGGGGAAGGAGGGCTGGGGTTTTGAGGCACACATGTGGGGAGGGGAACGGCTAGGGCAGGGGGAAGGGCTATTGGACAGCTGAGGTGGGGGAGGGGAGAGTGAAAGGGGCCTGATCTCTCAAAAGGGCCTGTAGTCGGCAGGCCAGAATCAGTAATGAACCCACAGGCGAGTATTCTGCCTCATTTCCCCTGCTTTCCATCCCTCTTCATCCTGTAGGGCCCTGGGCATTCCAGCCACCGAGTGTGAGTTTGTAGGGAGCTTGCCGGTGATTGTGGTTGGCCGGCTGAAGGTGGCCTTGGAGCCGCAGCTCTGGGAACTGGGAAGGGTGCTTCGGAAGGCTGGGTAAGTGACCTTGAAGATGAGGGTATGGGCAAGAGAAAATAAGAAGAAAAAAGAGAACGGGTAGGAGGAAGAAGAGTCTTTAAAAAGAAAAAAAGAAAAAGTGGGAAGACAGAGGAATTTTTTAAAAGATAATGGGGTAAAAGGAAGGAGGAAAAAAGAAAGATACGTAATAACCCCAGTGACAAAAGTAGGAATGGCTCTCCGGGGACTATGAGTCAGAGTACATCTTAGAAAAACACCACATGTACCCGCACTGAGGCCAGGATCCTGCTGGGTGATGTGTCCAGAAGGAAACTGAGTCAGCTCTGCACCTTCGACAATTCCCTTGTAGGCTGTCCCCTGGCTGTGTGGACACTGAGGCAGAGCCAGGCCGGAGTCGAATGATCAGCCAGGAAGAGTTTGCCAGGCAGCTACAGCTCTCTGACCCCCAGATGGTGGCTGGTGCCTTTAGCTACTTCCAGCAGGTAAAGGGGCTGGGATGCTCGAGATTTAAGTACAGTATCTGAGGGGCCGTGTGGATGGCCAATATGGAGTCTGGGCTGGACGCTCTAACAGCTATTGTTCGATGGACATCTTCTGAGGTCTGCTGGGAGATTCATTTTTTTATATAGAGAGTGTCCAGTGCATTGAACAGCAATGTTTTACTCATTGTGGGGAAGAACAATGGAGAAATGATGGTCAATGAGGTCCATAAATTTCTGAGGCATTTTGGAGATCGGCAGAGATGGGGATCATATGACCTTGTGGGGCACTGGGGGAGGGTTAGGTGGGAAGGTGACATACAGAGGAGAAAACATTGGACAGGTTAGACAGTTAGGGGTTTGAGACCCAGAAGTATGTGTAATACTTGGGCAGATTTTTAAAACATATCCCAGAGCTTCTCTGGGGGATTCCTGAACCTTCTCAAGAATCTTGGTGAGCTGTATATTTCCTGGGATTTAACCAGGTTGTCTTGTCCAATTATAATAACCCCAGAAGGTTCATAATATTTATGAACAACTCCCAGTGGTCCCAAGGACTTCTTTTTGACCTAAGATGCAGACCATGGTTCTCAACATCCTCTCAGGGAACAAAGAGTGATCCAGGTGTGCTGAGTCCTTGGACTGGGGCAGACAGTCCCTGAAAGGAGCTTCCCATCATAGCCTGTAGAAGAACAGAACCAAAACCCAGGTGCCCCAGTCCCACATAGATCTGACACAGCAGGTATCCTCAGGGAGTTTTTTGGTAAGGAATTATGCCAGTGGCCCCCTGTTAGTTTGTTGGACCCGTTCTCCCACATAGGCCAAGTCAGAAGAGAACCAGTTTTTCCAGCTTGGGGTCCAGAATGCCCTGATAGTATATCAGAAACTTGATGGTAACTTCAGCATACCTGAGGGATTCCATCGTTCCTAGGAGATCCCTTTATAGGAGAGCTTTGTCACCAGGCAAACCCATGCCCCGAGAGGACTGTCCGAGATCCCGGAGAGTTTAGGGCTCACGGTTCTGAGGGAAGTGGACACAGGCAGGGGTCACCCCCAGGCCTGACGAGAAGAGGGAGGAGCTGAGACCCAGAGCAGGAAGGGGGACACGGGGTTGGTCCCTGCATCGCCCTGGTTTATCTTCCACCCTCCAGGATGCCAGGGGTTTGGTGGACTTCCGAGATGTGGCCCTTGCGTTGGCAGCTCTGGATGGGGGCAGGAGCCTGGAGGAGCTGACTCGCCTGGCCTTTGAGGTATCAGGACGTTGGGGTGGGAGGCACGTGGAGGCTGTGCTCACCCCGCCCGGAGGCCTGTGCGGTGTGCCGTCTCCAGGTGCCTCCGGATGGTAGGCGCTCGGTGTCCCAGGGCCACACTGTCTGAACCGCAGAGCCCCAGCGTCTCTGCCGAGGCCTCACTGGCAACGGGAAGAAGGCAGCAGCCGTGACGATTATATTCAGAAAGGGCCCGGGGTGGGGTGGGGGTGGCAGGAGGCCTGGGCTCCACACTCTTGGAAGAGGAGGAGCCTGTCAGACAGAAGTGCGGGGCGACGGCACGAGGAGAGAGCTTGTCTTGCGTCCCTTTCCCTCCCAGCTCTTTGCCGAGGAGAAAGAGAAGCAAGCTGAGGGGCCCGGCCGCCTGCTGTACAAAGACGGCTTCAGCACCATCCTGCACCTGCTGCTGGGCTCGCCCCACCCTGCCGCCAGGACCTTGCACGCCGAGCTGTGCCAGGCAGGAGCCCGCCAGGGCCTCTCCCTCTGTGAGTCATGGCCTCCCAGGCCCCTTGCGGGCACTCGGAGCGCCACCGGCACTGGGCTGGGAGGGAACAGGACTGGCAGCCAGCCTGCGGGAACAGGACATCCGAGGGGCAAGGCTGGGAGGAACCAGCTGGGGAGGCAGAGGATGTCAACTTGGATTTGAGACAGTGAGGCTGAGATGCGAGGAACAGGACATACCAGTTCTGAGAAGAGGGTTGGGGACCACTTCCTCTCCTCTTCAGGTCTTTACTTTCCCGTCTCGCTCTTGCCATGCAGGTGAGTTCCAGGACTTCTCCGTTCACCACCCGCTCCACGGGAAGCTCTTCGGCACCTACCTGCGCCCCTCGCAGACACCAAACGCCTCCTCCCCAGACAGCGCCCCTGCTCTGGCCAACGGGGCCATGCAGGCCCCCAAGCAGAAGGGCGACTGAGCACCTCGACCTCCCCAGCTCGCACCCGCCCACAGACTCAGGGCAGCGCCAGAGGCCAACCCTGGGCCTCAAGCCCGTCTCTGTCCTGCTTGACTTTTTGTTATCGTTGTTGGTTTTTTTAAGTTGGTTTTCATTTTTTGTTCGTTTGGTCTTATTTTGTAAGAAACTATTTTATATATAAATATATATCTATATCTATTTAAAAAAAAAAAAATGAAGCTCAGTCACATTGGCGGTATCATTAGCTGGGAAGGAAAGGGACTCATTGTTGCAGGCCGCCCATGGGAAGATCCCAGAGGTTCTCAAGGTCAGTCCTCTTGGCCACAGCTGGATGAGTCCTCGTCACTTCCAGACGGAGCATGCAGATCTCGTATCCTCCCTCCTGTTGTCATACCCTCTAACGGGCCTCCTCACAAACCTCTTTTCAGCTTATTCCCTCTTGTTCTGTCCTCATTAGAGGTTAAAAAATAGCTAATTACCATTTCATGTTTAATAATCCTACTGAGATTGGTTTCCACCCGCCATAGTAGGGACAGAGACCTGTGTTAGGAACTAACCGTCCTGCCTGCAGCCCAGGGGGTTTCTGCCACAGGATGAATTGGGGACATATAAGTCCCTTCTGTCCAGCTGCTTTTCAAGGAAGAAGAAAAGGCCCCACCCCAAAGAAGGTGCTGTGTCTAGGCACAATTATGGAAATTAGTTAGATTTAGAAAATAGATACCTATCCCAGAAATCTGACAGGTTAAAAAGAAGGGCTTTTCCATCTGTGGACTTTTTTAAAGAGAAACAGATACTGGTAGGATATCCAGAGAAGCCCTCCCAACACCACATCCAGGCTTCTGATGAGGGAGGCATAAAGTAATCACGGGGGACCCTCAGCGCCAGGGCTTGTCAGGGGGCCTAGATGAGGCTGGACAGTCACCTGGATCCATCAAATCCGAGGCCGCCCTCACCTCCTTTCTTCTTTTCAGCATCTTACCCCATCTAGAGCAAAGACGTGATACAAAGGGGCACACTGAAAGCATTTTCCAACAACAAAATCTTTATTTTTGTTTTTTTTTCCCCATACAACTTCCAAAGGTACTTCCCCCAACCTCTCACCAAGGGGACCACCTCTAGCCTAGCCCTTTCCCACGCTTGCCACTTTTGCAGAACAACAAAACAACTTAGGACTGAGAACAACAGTTGCTGTGCCCCCAGGGTGAGATCTACTCTGGGTCCCCCAGCTGCAGGGACTGGCAGGTGCGACAGGACGGTCCCACTGCCCCCTACTGGGTACGACGTCGTTTCTTCTTCCTACCTGTGAGGAAACCATCACGCCTTCTTTTACGAGGCTGTGCGGCCCGAACCACTCCCAGAGGCAGGGGTTTCTTCCCAGGTGCCCCAAGTTCAGCTCCCTGGAAGGGCCTCTTTTCAGCAGGGGCTGGGCCGCCAACTAGAGCTCGCTTCCCAGACTTGGCAACAGGATACGGAGGCTGGCTGAGGCCTCTTGCCTCAGCAACGAGGGAGTGGGATGCTCTCTGGGCCCCCCGACCCCCTGAGGAGAACAGGCCTGAGGCAGGGCGAAAACTGAGGGGAGGCCCCCTTGGTGAGAGGCTAAGTTTAGAGGCCAAGAGGTGGGCAAAGTTGGAGAATTCCTCATCCTCCTCGTCCCCCCACTCCTCGCCTTTGGCCCCATCTGCTGAGCTGCATGTTTCTTTGACAGGAGAGGCTTCTCTCAGAACTAATCTAGGGGAAGTGCTTCTAAGACCCTGGTGGGGAGCTGTTGATTTGGGCGTCCCATGTGCGTAAGACTCTGGATCCCCTGGTAAGGGAGCAAGGTCTTTAGGCTCAGATAAATCAGTATCCTCCCTGCCTTCACCTTGGGGGTCATAAGAATTAAAACTTAGTGGGCAGGTATCCTTACTGACCCCTAGCTGGAGGCCACCGGCATCCCTAACATCTAGTATGTTGACCTGATCTGTGGCTTCCACCAGGGGAGAAGTGGAATTGCCTCCGCTCCCTGCCTCTGGGCTGGCCTCAGGGAAGGAGGAGGTATCCTGGGTCCCCAGGATAAGGTTGTTGCCTTGATTTGCAGGCAGGAGGGTTTCTTCAGAAGCCCCCAGTGTAGAGGCACCAATTCTTCTTTCTAGCAACGGGGGGCAACCTTCAACCCACAGATGCTTGGGAACCCATAGAGTCTCAGGGCTCTGCTCTCTATTTTCTTTAAGGCTTGAGGCCGGGCTGTTGGCCCTCAGAGGTCCTGACGAGCTGCAGTAGTTTCTCTTTTCTAGGGTAGCTGTGGCATCTGTGCCTCCACAGCTAACTATGCTGCTTCCCACATCCCCAGGTGCTGTGTTTTCTCCGGGACCCAGAGAAATGTTGCTTCTGGAGCCCAATGCCTGGCCGCCCTGCTGGTGCTCAGTGACACATTCCCAATCCTGGAAGTTCTCTATGACCTCCTCGATCTGTAAGGGCATCTCCAAGCCTACGGCATCCATCTCACTGCTGAGGCAAACTCCCGGACTGAGGGAGGTCCCGTCCCCGCCCCTATCCCCAGCTGCTCTAGGGGAGGGGTTCTGGTCGGAACGCTGAACCGTGGGAGGACCTCTGTCATCTCCCCACATGGCCCCTGAAGAGCCTTCCTGGGGCACTGCTAATGGCTCCGTCTCCTGGGGAGCCACTCCAAGACCCCCTATCCGTCGTTCAGTCTGCAGCCCCAGGGCCTGCTTTCCGGACCCCTGTCCTTGCAGAGGAGCCAGCTCTGCAAGTCCAGCATCCAAACTGAGAACTATCTCGAACTGGGGGCCTTCCTGCCAGCAAAGGGGCAGAGCCTCGGAAGTCCTATCACCCACCAGGGAGCACCCAGGGGACTCAGCGCCTCCCAGGTGGCCATCCTGAAGTGGGGCTATCTGGTTTGTAACCTTCCCAGAACCTCTTCTCTCTATACCCAAGGGCCCTGGCGTTCCCTGTGGAGCTGCAAGTTCTAGCTGCAGCTCCCAGCCACTGGGGGATGGCAGAGTGTTCCCATCCCTGCACATCCCCCTCAGGCCATCTAAGTCCTGCTCCTGCCCAGCAGGCACTTCTCTTGCCCGCTTTCCCAGAGAAGCAGACTTTCCAAGGCAGATGGTGCCCCCAGCCATCCAAAGCCCAGGTGAGGGCCGAGGCTGCCCAGCCCCATCTTCATCCTCATCAGAAACAGAAGGACGTGAGTCCAATAGAGCTCCACTGCAGCTTGGAGGTACCTCTGCATCCTCCTCCTCTTCCAAGGGCAGGAGTCGCTTCTGGACCAGCTAGAAGGAAAATGGACAGATATTGTTCTATATGTGGTTGTGAGAAGGGGTGGCGGGCTGGGTGTTGAGTAGATGATACTTGGGCAGGGCAGGGAACGCAAGCAAGTGGCTTAAGTAATGGCCTCAAAGCCAGATAACCACAGCTCTTCTTTTCTACCTTCTTGGGTCTTATTCCCATGCTTTGAGCCCTTACGCTTCCTGTTTCCACGGTCCCTTGCCTACTTGTTCTGCACCCAAAGCTGACTGCTGAAGCTGTTTGTCTCTAGGAGCCATACCATCCAAGACAGTGCAGGGTTAGGTAAAGCCATGGGAGCCTCTCATTCTGATATTCTCTACCTCCCAGGTTTACCTGGGCAAGACCGAGTCCTTCTTCTTGTTCCAGCTCCTCAGTTAAGGCCAAGGGATCCCTCTGTTGTTCTGGGGACAGCAGATCTGCCAAAAATTGAGGGTGAATGACGGCCTCCACCTGGGGAAATGGAAGGAAAAGTGATGGGAGTTCTTGACAGGAGATAACGGGAGCCAAGAGGCTCTAGAGAAGCAGCCATGCACCTCCCTACTCACCACCCTCTCCCTGGGCTTTTAGAAAACACCAGCTTCACGCATCCACGTGTGTGCGCCCATGCACACATATTCCTCAGCACGGAAGACAGTTGAGTCGCCCACTGCCTCGGGCAGAACCCTAGATCTTTGATTCCCTGGAGTTCCCACCCCAGGATCTGCTAGAAACCAGACACCCAGGCCAGCCCACCTTGGAGACAAAGGCCTCCTGAGAACACAGCTCATTGATGTAACTCAGGAGATCCATATCTGGATACATCCCTTCCTCCTGCCGCTGCTGCTCTTCCTCTTCCTGTTTTCCATCCGACTCCTCGGTGGCCAAGTGGCTCGCCACCAGCCCTTCCATGATGTCGGTATATTCCTTCACCGCCTCTGGTGGGATCTCCTTGAGTGCCTCAGGAGCCGGAGGCCTCTGGGTCTTGCGCTGCCGCCAGCGGGGCACCCGCGCCTTGGAGGCTGCCTTCTTGGGAATGTACACTGAGGGGTGAAGCAGGAAGGAGAAATGGGAAGCGGCACCAAGGCCTCGGCTTCTGCCTCTCACCCGCATCTGTAACGGCAACCTGGGCACATTGAGACGGTTCCAGACTGGAGCAGGCAGACCTGACACAGTACCAGCCAGGGGAGGATATTTAGGAGCTGGAGGGTCTGAGAGAGAATCTGGATGAGGAATCTCAGAACCCCTGAAACTCCAAAGAGCCCCCTGATCCAGCCCTCATTTCTTGGGTGGATGAGGTATCACGTGCCTCAATTACAGTCTCTGAGAGAGAGTCGTTGGTTTACTTAGCCAAGATCAATACCTAGTTTGGGACAAAGGGAACCTGAGAACTCAGTCTCCTATGTATGTCCTGTTTGGAACATCAAATGCCCCTGCCTGGAGGGAAACTGGTAGAAGCACAGGCAATGCCTCCCCTGATCCGTGACTGGTTTCTGCACACCTCCCTTTGAGCTTCTGGCCCAGGGTTCCTGTTGGAATTGGGCGGCCTTACCTGCCTGCTGGCAAACCTCGGGGGCTGGGGTCCCTGGAGGATCAAGCTTCAGAGGGGCTTCAGGAGGCACGCCCTGGGACCCATTCATTAGCTGTGTGTTCTGAACCTGCATCTCCTCCGTGGACTCAAATTCCATGAACCTGCAGAGGGTGCCGAAGGCCCAGGCAGTGCTGAGAAGACCAAGATCCATTCGAAACCCAGACACAAGACCCCAGGGTATCTACTCACAGAGGGCCGAATAACAGTTCTGGGGAAAACTCACAAGGTCTCCACATAGCCCCCCTACCTGCAATCATCACTTAGGAAGCTTGTTAAGAAAACAATCTAGAGCTTGTAAGCTTCACAGGACAGAGCTATGCATGGCTTTTTCATACGCTATCTCACCCAGCATCGGTGAGGGTATACAGCAGCGATTAATACAGGTTTGTTGAATTCAGTCAGGCCTATGCCACAACCTGGCAAGATCCCACACGTGGGCCGCTCCTCAAGGCCTCCTCTGCCCCTGCCTACAACCATAAAGGATGCCTGAAATCCCAAAGCAGGGCCTGGGTTGCAATTTAAGGCAGGTTCCCACCAGGAAGCAGCGCTGAGATCCAGGAGTCCTGAGGCTGGGACTGGGGTCTTGGAAGGGTAAATCTAGGAGGTATGGGTCCAGATTTGGGGGAGAAAGTGATAGTTAAGCTTGGAGGGAAGGGTTCATTTTCCTGAGTTACTTTTTTAACCGAGGAGATTATCATGGAGAAATGGGGGATATGAGCCAGAAGACCACTCTGGGTATCCAGGACCTTGCCCTGACAAACCTCTTCAAGAACCAGCCCCTCCCTAAGAGGACGGGCTAAACTATTTCCAGAGGAGTGGTGGCCCCAAGGTCTGCATCAGTAGTCACTTGCTACCTGGTCTGTGAGACAGGAAAGAACCTGCCTAGTAGAGCTTACCTCCTCATTGCTAGGGTCCCTTCAGCATGGACTTTTGACACCAACCGGGCTCCAATTCCATCCTAAGAGCTTCAATATCAAGGCCCCTATACAACTCAAGGTCTGGAGAAGGGAGAGCTTCCAAGAGGAGATAGGATAGAAAAGCCCAAGAGTCAAGATGGTGGAAGAAGCAGTGAGGATCCAGGAGACCTTATGCTAGTCTACACCTCTCCTCCAGCATCCCTTATAGTAACCATCCACAGCCCAGACCCAAGCCTCTCTTACCTGCTCCCACCCCTCAGCCACACAGCCCCCCTGGGGAGGATGAGGGTTGGTGGGACTCACTTTTCTGCCATCTCATAAAAGATCATCCGGTCAAAGTTGCTGGTATGTTCCCACTCCTGCACAGCCCTTGGCAGTCCCTCCTCCACGGTCATAGTGGGCTTCCGCCGGGCCGGGGAACGAAGCACTGGGCTAAAACCCCCATTGGGTCAGTCACAGTCTACAAGTGTACCCCCCCTCCCACCTGCCCTGACACCCACCTCAGTGCACACCCCCGGCCCCTCATCAGATCAAACATGCCCCACGGTCCCTGTCATATCCCACTGCTGATTAGATCCCAGACCCCCAACCTCACATCCATCCATTCACCACACTGGCCTTTCTTCCCACTGAAATTTACAAACCTCGCACAAAATCAGACGGTTCGTCTCCCCACCCTTTAAAATCAACTACCCTGAATTCTCACAGTGCTGTCCTCAACAGAACACGAGGAAGAAAGCACTCATGTTACTCAATTAGTGGGATTCATTGTAAAGTAGGCTGAACCCTGCCCAATGGCTCTTACATTTTTAAAAAGGCACTCCCTAACCCAAATGAATCTAATTAAAGGCTGTGTGGTGTTTTTATTTGTTGGTTTTTAAGTGTTTTTTTACCTCCGGGATACCCGTCACAGGCAAATATCAATACTCTTTGAGCTCTTTATGATGCATTTTTGCCTTTCTGACTTCCCATGAGTCCTCAATCATTATTGTGTAGAATCACCTGGGGAAGCTTGTTATAACCATGGATTCCAGCGCCCCAGAATCCCAGTTCTGAGCGTCTTACCAGCCTCCCGGGTGACTGTGGCAGAGGGTCTGGACCGCACTTTGGGGGAGACCCTGCCCAGAGCCCCTGAACGTGGAGAACAGAAATAGGCCAGGAGTTAGAAATTCAGCCTGCCAGCCTCCAAGAGAGAACCCAGAGCTGTCTGCAGAAAGCGGGAAGTCGGTACGGTGATCTACACCAAGGACTTTGGGGGAGCCTTTTGATTTATTCACTCCAGAGTCAGGATGGAAGGGGGGATTCCTATAGGGGTTCAGCCACCGGAGGAACAACAGGTACAGTTGCTTTTTTTTAAGTCCAGTAAGATGTGGCGTGCGTTCTACGGTGGTTTACACAGAATGCTGGGAGTACAATGCAGTCGAGAGAGACGGAGGGTCTTGGTGGGAAGAAAATTCCCCAGATGGTCAATGACTTTGCTTTATAAACATAACAGCCTATGACCCTGGGCTCCCAGGCCAAGCATCCACTCACACAGACATTTTGGCCCTTTGTGAGCTCTTCTCCTCTTCTAGATTGCCTTTTAATAATAACAATAGCAGCTGCCATTTAATGAAGCATTCTCTGTGCCAGGCGCTCTGCTGAGCACTTCACATACATCAACTCATTTCATCTCTTCAGCAACCCTCTGAGGTGGGTATCATCATCCCCTTTCTAGATGAGAAAACTGAGGGCAAAGATAGTAAATGCCGGGGCCCAGGATGACAAGTCTAGTGAGTGGTGGGGCCTTGGTCCTCGACCACTAAGCAAGCTCTACCATCTCCCTATTTCAACTTGAATTCTCCTGAATAAAACAGGGGGCAGTGTGGGGAATTCTCTGGCAGTCCAGTGGTTAGGACTCGGTGCTTTCACTGCCATGGGCCCGGGTTCGATCCCTGGTTGAGAAAATAAGATCCCGCAAGCCGCGAAGCGTGGCCAAAACAACAAAAACAAAAAAACGTGGGGTGGTAGAGAGGGTGGCACACAAGCTCCTCAGCCCGGCTGCGCACTGTTCTCCCCTCCCAGCACTCCTCATCCTGGTCGGTTTGGACAGCTCAACTCCACGTCAAAAGGTAGTAAAATAGAACGGGAGGGGCCTGGCACTCGGTATCAGAGGCCCAAGTTCCAATCACTGCTCTGAGCTTCTGTCTTCTCATCCATAAATGAGGATGACCATAAAAATGCCTGCCTGAACTCACAGGGTTGTGAAGATCACTTGAGAGAAGACACCTGAAAGCTCGTTATCATCTGGCACGTGGGTAAAGAGGCTTGTTATCGTTGTTGCCGTCGTCGTCATTATTATCATAGCATCTCCAGCACCCTCATCACCTGCCCTCAAGTATTCCTAAATAGCCTAACCTCTTTTGTCCATCCCCAAATCCTCCTTATTTAAAAGCCTCTAGAATAATGAATCTCAGGTCTCTCCACTTACATAAGAAAGCAGGAAAGCGCCTCTGCATCAGGACTTTGGGATAAGTGCCTCCTTGCCAACGCTCTGTAGCACTGCCAGCATTGGAAATTCTCATAAACACCCTTGGACGTATAAGAGAGGTCATCCAGTGAGGGCTTGGATCGGGCAGCCGCAGGACCTCCTTCCCCAGTTGCCCCATGCGGCCCTGGCGAAGCCTTTTCCGGGGGCACGATGGGGGCCAGTTGGGCAGCTGGTAATGGAGCCTGAGTAGGAAGGCCTGGGAGGCCCTCCTGGCTCACCCCAACTGCTTTCAGGGGCAGAAGGGTCTTCACATTAGAGGCTGTCAGGAATCTGGGGGCAGGACTCTCAGGGCCCCCGAAGGGAGCACCTGAGGCAGTCCAATTGAGGGCGGCCTGAGTTAGGATAAAGTTCTGAGTTTGGGAGGGCTCAGCTGGCCCTCCTTCTGTCTTGACTTTGACAGTGACCTTGCCAGCTCCAGCTCCACTGGGGCCAGGGCCCCCATCCCCTGTCACCAACAACGGGCTGGGGAATGCAGAGAGCACCAGAGGGTTGCCTGGAGAGAGTGCCGAAGGCACAGGGTGCTGCGAGGGCGGCCCCCAGGGTGGTTGGTCTGGTGGTCCAGGACCAGGCTGGGGGAAGGGAAGTGCAGTGAAAGGAGACAGGGCAGCGCCCGGTTTCATGGTCATGTCGGGTCCTGGCAATGGAGACGCTGCAGAGACAAAGAAAACAAGGGGCTGGAGTAGGAGAAGAGGAGACCAGAAGCTAGGTCATCTGAGTTCCACCCTAGTCCCTGAAGAATCAGAGCCCTGATTCCCAACAGGTGAGGGAGGGGGGACATGTATAGTTTGCAAATGTCCCCCAAGTATTTCTGATGTCCCTTACTCCCTGCTGAGAATTAGTGCGCTAGGGAAGCAAGCTGCAAGGACCCTTGGGCCCACAAGTTCATACCCCATAACACATGCCACCCAGCATACGGGTACATTCCAAACACCCTCACACCACCTGGATTCTGCTCCCAGCTGCTCTGTGGTCCCTGCCACCAGGCACAGAAGCACTGTTCCCAGGAAGGGTGTGTGTGTGCATTAGATGTTTTGTTCCCAGGAATTTTGTTACATAACAGCCAGGAATGACTAGAGATAAGAGCCAGGAAATGGGTAAGGGGAAGGCGGTGTGGGGAGGAGGTTTCCAGAGCTTTAAGGAGATGCGGGACCTATTAAAACGTTATCTGTGATCCTTCTGCTTGGAACACCTAATATCAGAAATTTAGGGTCCACTTTTGAACAAGGCACTGACAATGAAGTCTGAAACACAGTTCAGGGGCTATGTGGACTCTAGTCAAAGACACCAGGGATAAATACATAAAACGTGTACTTAATTAATCAGGATGTGTGTCTCCTAGGACTTTTTTTTATTTTTATTTTTTATGTTTTAAGATGTTGGGGGTAGGAGTTTATTAATTAATTAATTTATTTATTTTTGCTGTGTTGGGTCTTCAATTCTGTGCCAGGGCTTTCTCTAGTTGTGGCAAGCGGGGGCCACTCTTCATCGCGGTGCATGGGCCTCTCACTATCGCGGCCTCTCTTGTTGCGGAGCACAGGCTCCAGATGCGCAGACTCAGTAGTTGTGGCTCATGGGCCTAGCCGCTCCGCGGCATGTGGGATCCTCCCAGACCAGGGCTCGAACCCGTGTACCCTGCATCAGCAGGCAGACTCTCAACCACTGTGCCACCAGGGAAGCCCAGGACTTTTAATAATAGTAGTAGAAGATCATCTGCCTAATTTCATGCTACTCTCCTCCCCCTCTTATAAAGTATATTCCACTGGCAAACTAACAATATTCAGCTTCCACTGCTTCCTGTTCATGAAGGAGACATGGAATACGAGCAAACCCTTCACCTCAACCACAGAGCAGAGGGCCAGGAATACTCCCGGAAGTATGGAACACAGTGAAATGGGTCTGAAGGCCTGAGTTCCACAAAAGGTAGAAAGACACAGCATCTCAGGGAAGCCCCAGTTCTCATCCCTGCTGGAGTGACCCACTTCCCCTGGCCCTGGGAAAGCAAGGAAAACTGCTCCCTGAACTAGAAGAGAAGCCCTCGCTGGGGTTGCAAGGAGCCAAGAGGCTCTAAGCAGAGGCACTTACAGCACCTTCTGGTCTACCTTCCGAGAGGACATTTCTCTACAGACTTGGCAACAGATGACCCCACTGAAGAGTTTTCTAGCCAAGGCTTCCACTCCCCCCCACCCAATAAGAGCGAGAGCAGCCCCAGCTCAGTTCTCTCAGGGCAAAATTCTAGAGCAGCCTCCAATTGCCTAAAGAAAACACCAGAACTTGGGTCTTCCCTTTGAAACCCTCTGTGTCCCTTGTACCACACACCCCTGCCCGTGCCACACAAACACATGTTGAAGGAATCCCTCTTCCAGAGAAGTAAGTTGCTAACTACCATCCCTTCTATCTACTCAGCACTTTCCTCTGAGGCACTTTGATCTGCCATCCAGGAGGCCCTCTTCCTTCCCCAACCCATAGTCCTAATGGCACGATCTCCTTCCCCAGCCTCCCCAAGTGTGATGCCTTTGACGGGGTCTAGTGTTCTCACATCCCTCGAGGTCAGCCCAGAGAGCTGGTCCCCACGTAAAGTGTCAAGTTTTGAATCTCCAAGGGGGGAGCAGGTGGCAGGGACCTTCCCCCCACCTGCAGACTCACCTCCATCTGAAGACATCCTCTCAGGTTTGGGCACTAACCGCGGCTATCTGGAAGCCTCCAGAATGAGACAGTCAGGTACAGGACCCAGAGAGTAACCTGGCTCCAGCAGATACACAAGGATCCAAGGAAGGGAGGGTAAAGATCAGATCAAAACAGAACTAGAATCTAGGATTCAAGGCATTCTGCAGTGGGGTAGGGGAGGGGGAATATAGGGTGAGGTTAGGGAGATATTCCATGAAGGGCTCTGGTATGTAGGCAGTAACCAGGAATTCCCTCCAAACCAGAGTATGGCAACCCAATTGTTGTGTATCTCTTTAGGACAACTTGCAAATTCTTTCTCAGATTCCCAACCGCACAGTTTTACATCCCTGTTCCCTATACAATTCTTTACCAATATATCTAGTTTTGTGCCTTTCAATTACACCCAGTTCTGGTACCTGACTTCCTATTAATAGCAGGTTGTGGCGAACTCTTGACAATTCAATGTTGGCTGTATTTTCTAAACCAAATTCAGAGTACCTAGTCTGTATATTTAAGGATCAAGGGAACAGAATGCTTGAAATTAGGGTTGTCTCAGAAGATCAAGGGTGTTGAATTACTGTATGCATATCATTTCCTTGGAAAGCTGTCCTGCAGTTCCCAAATAAACCACTACCATGAGCTCTGCAGTCCACAGAAGGCTTAGCCTTACCCTTGGCTGAAAAGCCTCCCCCACTCTATCAAAAACTGCCATTCAGCCTAAAATTTCAAGACCAAAATGTCCTTCTTTTCGTCTGTTAAATTATTTTTGTTGTTTTAAATTTTTGTTAAATAATTTTAATTTTTTGGGGGGGGCGGTGTTACGCGGGCCTCTCACTGTTGTGGCCTCTCCCATTGCGGAGCACATGGCTCCGGACGCGCAAGCTCAGCGGCCATGGCTTACAGGCCCAGCCGCTCCGCGACATGAGGGATCTTTCCGGACCGGGGCACGAACCGGCATCCCCTGCATCGGCAGGCGGACTCTCAACCACGGCGCCACCAAGGAAGCCCAATAATTTTAATTTTTTAAACGGGTAATAATACATCAGCACGGTTAAAAAGTCAAACTACGCAAAATGGCATACACAGCAAGTCTCCCTCCACGCCTTTCCTCTGGAACCGAGTTCTTTATCCCAGAGGAAACCAGATTTCTTCTGAATCCTTGCAGAGGTATTTTATGCAACTACAAGTAAACAGAAGCTATACGCTTAAAAAAAAAAAAAGCTTTCCGGTTTTTCTGTTAATAAAATTAATATATGTTACAATGTTTCTGCCGTTATAAATAGTACGGCAATGATCACCTTTCTAATGATATCTGGGTTCCAATTTTCATTTCTTTAAACTAGAGTCCTATAAGGAGAAATTGTACGTTCTTTTAAAAATTCGCAATACCTCTAGGAGGTGCATCTTATTACGCTATTATTAGCTACTCACCACTATAAGAAAGAACGTTGAATTTGTGGTAGAGACCTGAGTTTGAATCCTGGGTCGACCACTAAAACATATTTCACGAGTTTCACAAAATAACTTCACGCTTTCTTCGTACAGAATATTGAATACCCATCATGCACTCTTTGCCGCCAATACTTTGAAATAGGGCGAGGGAACCGGATGTAAAATCGGGGAGGGAAGAAACGCTTCTTCTTTCTTCCCTGAGGTAAAAGGGGCTCTGGATCCTGGAGTCCCGGTTTCTCCAGGTGCTAGAAACCCATTGCCTCTGAAATGGGTGTGAATTTTGAGATAAAGACAAGATTCTATTCATTAATGTTCAATCTGTGTCCATCCCCACCCCCCTCCAATGCCTAGAAGTGTCTGGCACACAGTGGGCACACTCCACGTGTCTTAGAACGCCCGCCCGCAAGGTTGCGACTGGGTTGCAACCGGCCAACTCCTGCGCTAGTGCGCCCCCATTCTGGCCTGCTGGAGAAAGGCATAAACTGGACTACATTTCCCGGCGCGCTTTGAGAGCGAGACTTCCCGGCTATCCCGGAAGGAAATTGACACGTGAGGCCTTCAGTTAAGAAGCGCTGCAAACTGAATGAGAAGCTCACGCTTCTGTGTGGTCATGTTTCTCCAGTATTACCTCAACGAGGAAGGAGACCGGGTCTACACGCTGAAGGTGAGAGGAGGAAACAGGTTGTATATGGACATGGCGAGAAATGTCGTTGGGAGGAACGGTCGAGACGAGCCCGTCAGTTGCCGAGGTGGGTGGGGGGACCGGAAAGCCCAGAAGCCAGGCGTGGTAGAGGCAGGAGTGTGTGGCTTCTTGATCTGAGCAGTCGCGGCTCCTGTCTTCATGTTTACCCTTTTCGCGCGGCCTCCTCCCCATCCCAGCCTCCATTTCCCTCACGACGCCAGTGATTGGGTTTTCCCACGACTCCAGTACTGAGATTATGTTCTCTCTTTCCTCCTCGAGCAGAAGCTTGACCCTATGGGACAGCAGACCTGCTCGGCCCACCCTGCTCGGTTCTCCCCAGACGACAAATACTCTCGACACCGAGTCACCATCAAGAAACGCTTCAAGGTGCTCATGACCCAGCAACCGCGCCCCGTCCTCTGAGGATCTCTTGAAATTTCACGTCTCTTCTGCCGCCTGCTAGCCCTCAGGAGACTTTCTGAAACCAAGCTTTTCCATCTGTGAGCCTTGAAGTCTTGCTACGACCCTTGCTCCTTGCATCCGGTCTCATTCTTGCCTTTGATTATGCTTGTGGTGAGGCCATCATGGTAGCATCCCCTTTAAAGGGAAGATGTTTGAATCTTCTTTGCATACTTTGAATCACTGCCAGGTTATTAAAATGATTTGAAAGAGCTCTTATTTTGTATGTTGTGGGAAGAAAGGAGTGGTTTAAAAACGAAAACGAGGGAGATGAGAGGGAAGAGTGCCCCAGGGGTACAAAAGACCACTTGGAAGAGAAACTTTGGTGGCTTCTGTAGCAGGAGCAGTGCTGTGCTTTGAGTCTTAGAAGCGTGCTGGGGATGGGGAAGAGAGCTTGAGAAAGACTCCTGTGCAGCTGTCAGCATCCACTAAAAATACCCGTGTGTGCTCACTTAAGTAATTTTTTTGTCCGTTGAAATGACATCTGACTGAAAATGGAAGAGTTGCTTGAAAAATAACAGCAGCTATATTGTAGAGAAAAGGCATTGAATTGGAAGCCAGGAGACCAGGATTCTCCCCTCTCTGAATACCTTTGAGAAAGTCAATCTGTTTAGTTCCATTTTTCTCATAATTTCTAATTGCTCTTCTAACTCTAATATTGATAGGGTTCAGTGGTGGAGCTTAATGTACCTACAGTGTTTGTCCAACCGTTGTGAATAGGAATGCCTTTATTTACCACCCCTCTGGAAATATTCCCAGGCTTTTAGTTCTCTCTTATATACACCTAACTTTATATTCTTTCTGGTAGCTAGCTGGTATGTGGAACTCTACATGGATTTTAATTTAGAAGATGAGGTATGTGAGATTCGAGCAGGGATTTTTGTTGTTTTTCAAACTACTCTTGGGGGTTAATTTTTTTTTTTTTTTTTTAAATCCTGGAAGATTTCTTAGGACTTGAGCTTCTATTATGGAGCACCCATAAAATTTTAATCCAATTACTTCATATTAGAGGGAAGATGAGGGAAAATATCATATATAGGCATTCAAGAAATGCTAGCCTCTTCCTTTCCTTATCAAGTTAATCAAGTCAGTATTTCCCAGTCTTCTCATTCATGGCCTTTGACATTGAATTTGAATGTTTGCTTAGTGCCACTGATTTTTAAATTGCTTTCTGAAGTTTGCATTCCAATGATACAATCTTCTTTTTCTACAATATCAAAGATTCTAGACTCCAGAAGCAGATGTAACTTAAATCAGCACAAATTTGATTTATCAAGACTGGCCCTGGAAAGGAGTAAATATGTTTCTCATGGACTCTGATGTCTGACTGTCCCGGCAGAAAAGTTCAGGATAGTTGTTGACTGCTGAGAAAAAAACATCTCTAGACTTGGGTCATAGTTAATAGAAGACATGATTTTCAATCAGTTACTTAAATTTATGAGAATGGTGAAATGAGATAATTATTTCCTGTCAAGCAATTTTTTATTTCTTAGCCTGTTCACTGAACAAGGTTCTTAGCATAGAATCTGAGGGATTTTAAAGAGTCATCCTATCCTATTAGGGGTTAATGATCAAAGAAATGTTAGAAATTCTGCAAATGACTAGGAAAAGTATCTGCTATGGAAGTTTTTTTAAGAACTAAAGTCAGGGGAGTTCCCTGGCAGTCCAGTGGTTAGGACTCTGAGCTTCCACTGTTGGGGGGTTCAGGTTCGATCCCTGGTCGGGGAGCTAAGATCTGGCATGGCCAAAATAAAAAAGAAAAGAACCGAAGTCAGTAAACGAATGCTATCATTTTTTTAAAATGTTGACTGTGATTTTGTCTTTATAAGTTACCCCCCCACCAAAAAAAGGATTATCATTTTCCATGCTACTTATTGTGTAGACTGTAATGGAAAGGCAAATTGGTGTGAATATACCGAAAATTTTTTTCCTTAAGAGATCTCCTAGGTCTGAGCACATTGTGTGATGTGCTCAGAAATGGGAGAAGAGTCTTAAGAAGTATAGTATAAAGTGAATGAAAATACACTGTGGTATGAAACAAAATTCGATGTTGTAGAAATCCAGGATTTTTTTTTTAAATGAAGGGAAAGTCCGTAAGATTTGAATGAACAGCAGGCATGCCTGAGGAGAAAACTGATCCCTCAGTAAATTTCTTCCTTCCTCAAGTAAGAAAGCTGTAAGGCTGAATGAATAATCACAGGCTTTATAACGAATCAAGCTTTGAGGAGATTTACATTTTAAATAGGAATTTAGTTTCCATTCTGTTACCTGGATCTTTTAAACCGGACATTGGACTTTGTGTGTCATTTGATAAAAGGGAATTTACTGGCTCACATCTTAAATACAGTTGTGATCTATTACTAGGGATGATCTTAAACATTTCCACTTGTGCTGAGCAAGGACCCAGACAAAGCCAGGGCCCAGATTGTTGAATTTAAATGTCTGGGTAAATAACAAGGTCCTGTGGTATAGCACAGGGAACTATATTCAACATCCTTGATAAACTATAATGGAAAAGAATATTAAAAAAAGGATGTCTCTATGTGTATAACTGAGTCACTTTGCTGTACAGCAGAGATTGGCACAGCATTGTAAATCAACTGTAATTCAATGAAAAAATAAAATTAATGTCTGATCAAAGCTCTAGGAAATAATTTTCAAACAAAACATTGATGAGTCAAATTTATTGAACACCTCTATTCATGCTTTAAATAAACATTCTAAGAAAAATATTCCGGTGGCAGTAGTAGGGAAAACACTGAATGGAGTCAAGAGAAAGTATCTCAATGGCTTCTCCAGGTCTAAAATTAAAGACGCTTTCTTTAATGAAGGTTTCAGTCTGACTAGAAAATGAATACAGCATTTTTTTTTCCAGTTTGAGGTAAAATTGACAAAACTGTATATATTTAAGGTGTACAACTGTGATGATTTGATAAATGTATACATTGTAAAAAGAAACAGCACTTTTTTAAAGGACAAGAAAAAAAAAGGTAGCCCAAACTATGTATAAATTTGAGCATACAATGCTTTATAATAGACCACTACATAAAAACTCCAATGAGGGTCATACCCAATATATACCATATATTGGAGATATATGGTATTGAGAGGTTTGTAATTTTTAAAGAAATTATGAGTGGTATTTTCAGGGACACTCTTAGTAAAGAGAGATGGTTTCTGAGGGTCTGAGGGGCATCGCCTACCTCCAGAATGAGTTTGTGCAACACAGCAAGACCACAACACAGCAGGACCAAGAGCGAAAAGCGTTTGTTTTCTCAGATAAAGGCAGCTCAGGACCCCATACCCAACTACAATTCCCGTCATGCTCCGGGCCTCCCACATTCGGCCCCGCCCCTTGTCCGCCAGTCCCGCTGCGACCCGGGCGAGCGCATGCGCGGAGCCCTCTCCGCCACTTCGCGGGCTGCAGAGACTGGGCGGGGCTTTCGGGTGCTCGTGGGACTGTGACGCCCTCCGACCGCTCCCCCAGGTTTCTCTTCAGACCGTTAACCTCGAATGAGGAACGAGCGGGGAGGAAAGGGAGGGGCTGCGGCGCCGCCGGCACAGCCCGCCGGGCCCGGGGCCGGGGGCGGCGAGGTCACGTAACTGCTGCTCTGGCATCTGACCGGGGAGGAGGCTCCCTCCCCGGCAGCCCGAGCCCCCCGGCGCCCGCCGCGGCTCGGAAACAGTTACCCGCTGGTAAACAACAGCTGCGCGCGCATCCGAATCAGCTGGCGCCGGGATCCCGCACCTGCGACCTCCTCCTACCCTCATCCTCGCCGCTCCCTCCTGCTCAGCCAGGGCCAGCCTGCGAGGCCGTCTCCTCTTCTGTTAGGGCCCGAAGGAAGAACAGCGAAGGGGCTGACCTTGCGCCGGGGCCCTGGTAGGGGAGGAAAGCGTCTCCGGCAAAGGGGTGGCTCGTCCTGTCACACGCAGGAGAAACCCTGCAAACCGATCGGGGGCTCGATGGACTAGCAGCTACCTGCCACGACCCTGAACTGCAGTCCGCGGAGTCTCGATCCGCTAGCCGCCTCCTCCCAGATCCCAGGGACCTTTCTGCCAGAAGAGCGGGAGGGCCACCCCCGCAGACCTCTCGGAGGCAGGAATCCGCTTTGCCCCTGCAACCTCCTCTCCTCACCCTTGTCTCATTCTCCTCCATCCATAGTGTGCGATATTTTTCCCGTTATGCATGCTCACCTCTCCCACCAGACCCAAGTGGATTATCGGCCTCAAAAACATCGGGTGGCTCTACACACATCTCCTCCCAGCCAGACCTGTGGGGTATTCACCTGATACACAACAGGTGGTCGGGTGTACACCGTTTCGCAATCTGATCTATACTGTCTATATTCGCCTGATAAGGGTGGGCCTCTGCGCACTTTGCTCATCTAGTCGTGGGACATTTACAGATAAGGGACTAACTACCTCGGCAGAAACCTTAAGGTCGAGGAGAGAAAGGCTTCGTCACCTGCTTCTCTGAGACCATGGCTGTCTGCCCGCATCCCTGGACCAGGCGAGATGACTAAGATAGCTCTTCATTCTGAAGGAACGAAGTTACACGAGATTGTCATCGTTTGTCTTTTTTTTTTTTTCCTTAAATATTTTTCAGCTGCTGGTAGTGCACTTTTTAGGACAGGCGGCTTGAATTCTGAGTAGAAGGAGTCATATATAGTGGCTTTTTGTGTGGTGTAAATCAAGGTAATTGAGAGTTTTTTTTTTTAAGTTATCTTTTCTATTTTTGCAACCAAAATTGCTAGCATAGGAGGAAGGGTTTTGCAGGGTTTTTTCTTTTTTCTTTGTCCTTATAAAGGAAAAGAAAAAGAAAAATGCATCCTTCAGAAAACACCACCAAGATGGCTTCAGTTCGGTTCATGGTGACACCAACAAAGATCGATGACATTCCAGGTTTGTCAGACACCAGCCCGGACCTCAGTTCTCGATCCAGTTCCCGGGTAAGATTTAGCTCCCGGGAAAGTGTACCTGAAACAAGCCGTAGTGAGCCTATAAGTGAGATGTCTGGAGCCACCAGTTCACTGGCGACTGTTGCACTGGATCCAGCTAGTGACCGGACTTCTAACCACCAGGATGTTACTGAGGGTAAGTAGAAACACAGACAACAAAATATTTCCATTACTGGCTTATTTGTCCAGGATGACAATATACTGGGAAATCATTTTTCCATTATAGAATAATCATCAGGAACCAAGGTACCTCTTTTTGAGATGCTTAGGAACCCTTTGGAATAATGGTTATAGTGGATCTCTGCAATAGTAATTTGGTGTGTGCAAAGGTATATGACAAGAAGGAAAGTAGATGTATGGTTTTTTTTTTTGTTTTTTTGTTTTTTTTTTTTTTTTTTTTTTGTAGATGTATGTTTTGACTTCCTCATTCTTGTATTCTTAGAATTGAAATGGGTATTTTGGTTAAGGATGAATATCAAAGAATTAAACAATTTTCCAGCATGGAGAATCCTAAATTGTAAAATTTAGTGGAGAGTTGTCTTTGGGGTTCCAACTGTTACAGTTTGCTTTTAAGGCCAGTTATGAGGAGTAGTTATTGATCATATCTTAGTTAGTGGCTTTCCTGTAAAGACTTCAGATACTGTATCACAAAATTCTTTTTAAAAAATTATATTTTACAGAGACAGTGGTTCGAGTAGCACAGCTCACTCAGGGTGAGGCTGGGTAGATCTGAGGGGGCTATCCTGTCAAATGGAGATTTCTGATTCCCACATAATTTCTTCACTTTGAAGCTTAGATGGAATGTACTGAGTGCTGAGACTTTGTAGTCAGGAAGTAGCACACAAGCTACTTCTGACTTATATTGACCACTGTAGACGTTCAGCTTCCTAAACCAATTTGTGTCTGCGGGCTTGGAGGTTTTCATTGGGTTTAGTGAGAAAGGGGTGATGAGATAAAACAGAGAGGTCATAACATTTTTCGGACTCTGAAGTAGAAAAGTTTGAGAAGTGCCGTACTGCTTTATATATTTAGTTTTATGCTATGTTCTAACTAACGTAGATCTGTCAGGTAATGAAAACTTCTTGAAAACCGTAGCTTCAGCCACTGAATTGCCATTTTCCGGTGTCAGGAAATATTGTTCCTCCTAACCTAAAGGGTGCAGGAAACCAGAATGATTTTAGTTCCTTATTTCTGTTTTTTAATGTCTGGAGACAAGGTAGATTTGGTAAAGTTTATAGTCCTGGAATTCACTTATCCTTGGCTAATCTTTTTTTTTATGAAGACATTACAGGTCGATTCTTGGACTTTTAACAATTTTCAACTTCTTGGCAGACTTTACACTAGGTACCATGGTGTTAAAATTACATTATGGAATAAAAAATAATTCATCATTTTCTCTTCTTACAAATTAATTCTAAATTGTAGTTTTAGTTTTTACACATCATACTCTATTTAGGTTGTAAAAATACCAGATAAGACTGTAAGTGTTAATTTTTTTAATGCTGTAATTGTCATTAGGTAATTTATAGTTAAATGTTGTTGGGTTTGTGACTTATATATTATGGAATTGTATTTTTATTCTGTTTTTAAAAGTGGACTTATTTCAGTAATGTGTTAGTTAGCCTTGCAGAAACGGGATCCTTGTCTAGGCTTCTGTCCTTATCTATAAGCATTCTTTAAGGTCTAGAGTGGTATTGCTTTACACCATAAGGTAAAACTGGGGACGTGTGTAGGTAAAATCTATCTCGTTTAGCTGGGTACAGAAGTTAAAGCTTGGTTCTCTACCTAACATCTTCCTTAATGTTTAAATAGTCTCTGGTACTAGAGAAAGGGAAATTAACAATCCAGCCATTAGATCGCACTTTTCCCTAGAGTATTCTTGGGAATCAAGTTTCCTACTTTCCCAATGACCTATTTTTCTCTTATTGTCTTTTAAAAAATTTCTTATGATGATCATCCTGTGATATATTTTCCACACCATCAGAGGGAACTGGTTAGAAATGTAATTATTTCACCTATGGCTTTGTAATATGCAGATACCCTTACTGGACTTAGATGTTGATCTTCAAAGGATGCTGTTGTCAAGAAAATCAAGGACGTGTTAATCTACATTTGTCTCTGGGTTGGATTTAGTATAGGAAAACAACTACTTCCTCTTCTACAGTGGACTCTATCCTTAAGTTCATAATGTATTTCAGAATTGTGTTTGCTATTTTACCATTTAGAATTTTGTGATTTTTTTTTTGGTGGGGGGACCCTTTTTACATCCTTCAGTGGTTGTGACATTGGTATCATTCTCTCTCCTTTCCCCACAATTCCCATGCCTCCCACGTTTCTTCCCACCTTAAGTTTCTTATCGTGTCATATACCTTTTATTCACATTACATTGCACAACCAAGGTGGGGTGACACACGAAATTTTAAATATTTATTTCTATCTGTGTTTTAATTTTTTTCTACTGTTGGCCTTTTGAGTAGTAATTATCTTTCTGCTATCAAAGTGTTTATAGTTCTTTTTCATTTTGTCAAGGTTCCATTAGAACTTATGAGACTGTCAAGTTGGTAAATAAAATCAGCGATCTTAGCACTGTACTTGCTTATGCACGAAGAATGCCTTAAAGGTACAGAAGGAACTGCTGAGAGTGGATACCTCTGGACAGTTATGAAAATAGGGTGGAGAGTGGGAATTTTCCTTTATCTAAACAATTCAGTAGGGCATGTACAATCTTTTATATTGAGAGTGTATCACTTTTGTAATTTAAAAAGTTTTATGAGCCATAGCATGTTAGTTAGGGAACCTCAGATGATCAAGAATCAAATTCTGGTCAAAGCCCATTTTAATAAATGAGGAAACTAAGGCTTACAGAGATAGTTATTTGTAGATCATGAGTGGCAGAGCCAAGACTGAAATGCAGGCCTCCTGACTTCTGTCCAGGGCTTTTCATTACATCATTTTGCCTCTGCCATGATGAACATTGTTTACATTTGCCTCATAACCATTTGGTTAACTTAAATGATTGTTAAAATAATAATACCAAAATAGAGAAGAGAACATATTTTTATATGTCTTATACATTTTCTAATAACATTTCAACCTTTTACAATTCAACAAATGCTCCCTGAGGCTCTGATGTGTGTGAGGCACTCCAGTAGGAACTATAGGAAATGCTCAGGTAAAATATAGGTTCTGCCTTTGGAGCGCTCATGGCAATAGTGGTGGAAATGACAAGAACACTTGCACCAACATTTACTGATCAATTATTATGGGCCAGGCTCTGTTCTGGGTGCTAAGGATGCAGGACTGAGAAAAAGAATCCAATTACTGTTCTAAGGAAAGTTTTGATCTAATAGAGAAAGCAAACAAATTTTCATATAAATTATAATGCTGTATGATAAGTGCAGGAATAGAAGTATACATCAAAATACAAAAACAAGAAAAATACAGCCAATTTTAGAATAATACGGTAGAAAAGTATAGTTAAGGAAAATGATGAACTGAGGTAAAATGGAGACACCGAGAGACTGGAGGACTTGACGAGGTAAAAGTGATAGTGAATGATGTAGAGGGATTGAAGACTGTGATCAGATAGATGAATGTTAGGGTTAATGGATTCAGAGGTGGGGCAGTTCCAGTGTTAACATGTTCGAGTGTGCCGCCTTGGGAGTGGGTTTCTGAAGTGGAGTAAAAATAAAAGCCAGTTGAGTCAGGCCCTCTAAGTGTACCAACTTGGAGGCTGGCTGTCACCAAGTTTTACTGAGGGATGTTAGCTGGTAGAGATGCAAAAATTATTTAGATAAGCCCCTCCTTCATGGAGCCACCTCTGAAACCTTTTCTCATTCAACCCGACACCCAGATAGATCAGATCAGTTCTTTAAGTCCCTATATCTCTTATACAGACTACTACTAGAGCACCTATTTCACTGAATTTTGTTTTTTTATTTGTTTGTTTACATATTATCTTCCTCCGTTAGGCTGTAGGTTCTTGAGGACAGGGACCTGAAGAGCATAATGCTGTCGACTGAAAAAAATGCACAACCTAAAAGTTGAGAATTACGTTTTACTTGACAGACTTACTGAGGACTTAAGCCCTCGATAAGACAACCTCTCATACAGCTCTGAGGGACTGTTGTGAAGATGTAAGGCAGGAGCCAGGATATTCAGGAGTTTTTGCAAAAAAAAAACCAAGTCGTGGAAACATCAAAAGATTACTGCTAATTAAAGAAAACCAGACATCTCAAGTTATTGAATTTAGTGCTGTTCTGTGTATGAGAAGATGCAGGACTCTGGGCTTATTGAAATTATTCCTTTAAGATGAGCCTTAGCTATCTAGGGCCAGTATCCTGTTTTTCTCCATCTTGAATTCCCTCAGGGTGCACCATTGCGGGTGGCTGCAGTGACTGATGGCTCGATGGCCTCAACATCCTTTGTTCACTGATATGGCAGGCAACATTCTTTGTCCACAGTATTTAAAAACTCTTCAGCCAGAGTTGGAGACCATAGCTCAGAAGGGAAGAGGGATTAATCTTATATGCATGGGAAGAACTTTCCTACCTGAGGTGGGTTGCAAAGGGTAAGCAGAAGTTCACCAAGTGGACAAGGCCCAGCAGGCTTTTCCTTAAATGCCAGTAGGTCTTACAGAGTATTTATCTGCACTTGGTGCCATTATGGTACACATGGACGTTTAGCCCACTCTGCTGGTCTACCAATTCTGTGGGTTATTCGTAGGACACATCAATCTCTCATGCTAGGGTTAAATAACGTTTGACTAAGAATCAGAATAATGTTGCAAAGCTATCTTTTTATTTTTCATAAAAGCATGTTTCAAAGTACCAAGCAATCTTTTTATACTTTTGGAAAAAAATTCTAGTTTTTTGCCCCAAGCAAAAATAAGTGAATTACATTGTATTGCCAATTGCAGGTGACTATTACCTTTCTTTTAAATATACCTTTCATATTATATGGTTATTGAATACTACCATTTCACTTTGACACACTAACAGAGAGCTGTAACTAACATTGTGTAACATAGTAAAATGGATAGTTTTGTAAAAACACATGGATTTGGCACCTTCTTAGCTTTCCTGATAGCATCCTCTGATAGATTTTTTTTTTCCAAGCTCGATTCCTCCCCCTACTTTTTTTTAAAGACAAGTAGCACTCGTGTGAAGCGTTTTGGTTACAGACCACATCTGTTTTTTCCCCCTCTCCTCCATACTGCAAAGCCAATGATTAAACTTTATAATATACTACTTTACACCACAAGTAGCAATCAGCTAAATCCAGAATGTGGGAACTTTTATTGAATAACTAGACTTTTCAACAAATAAATGGCATGGAGTGGAGGAGAGAGCAAAGGGGTGGGGGTGGGGGAGCTGTTACAGATAAAAAGCTGATCAACCAAATGCAATGTGTGGAATTTCTTTGGATCCAGATGTGAACAAAACAACTGTAAAAAGCCACTTTTGAGAAAATCAGGGAAATTTGACCACGTACTTGGTGTTAAAAAATACTAAGGAATTATTGTGAATTTTCTTAGGTACATTTATGACATTGTGGTAATATAAAGCCCTTATCTGTAGAGATACATATTGACATATTTACAGGTGAAACGAAGTGTACTCCACCCTCCCTCCCCCCACGCCACAAAACAGTTGAGGAGAGATAGATACGATTGGGAAACATTTATAATTGGTTGAATTGGATTAATGAGGATTCATTTTACTGTTTTCTCTGATTTTGTGTATATTTGAAAATATCTGTAATACAAGCTTTTAAAAGGTTGGGCTGCAACCCAGAAAGTTACTTTATTTATTTATTTAAATTAATTTTATTTATTTATTAATTTTTGGCTGCATTGGGTCTTTGTTGCTGCGCGCCGGCTTTCTCTGATTGCAGCGAGCAGGGTCTACTCTTCGTTGCGGTGCGCGGGCTTCTCATTGCGGTGGCTTCTCTTGTTGCAGAGCATGGGCTCTAGGCGCGCGGGCTTCAGTAGTTGTGGCTCGCGGGCTCTAGAGCGCAGGCTCAGTAGTTGTGGCGCACGGACTTAGTTGCTCCGCGGCATGTGGGATCTTCCCGGACCGGGGCTCGAACCCGTGTTCCCTGCATTGGCAGGTGGATTCTTAACCACTGCGCCACCAGGGAAGCCCCAGAAAGCTACTTTAATAGAAAGGACTTTCTTTTATAGATTCTGTCCTAGAATACTCTAGATATTTGATTAAATATTAGTGATTGGAAGAGTGATTGCTTCAACTTATTGTCTTTTTCTTGGGTGGTCTCTTCTATATCCTCACTAATTCTTTCCATGAGGGGCCTCATTCTTTTCCTGTCAGAGGCATGTTTCTTGATCCCAGATTCTCATAAACTTTGCTTTGATATTATTACCTGTACTGGAATGGAAAAGAAGGAAGAGGACACTCCTGGGTACCTAAGAATCTTATAAAAGTCATGCTTTTCTAATGTTAAGTCTCTTAGAATAAGGGGAACGTTTCTAATACTGACGTTTAAGGCAATTTGTACTGACCTAGAAGGACGATATTTGCTGTAAACTTTTGAATCGTGGTGCTCCTTTTGCCTCCTCTGCGTAATAAATACTTCTGGACCAGCCAGACCCCTTGCAAGCTTCACTGGAGAAGGGCAAACTGGATTTCAGTTCCCCCAACCCTCTTGCCCTTTTGGTCTGATGTAAGCTGCACAGCTGCATCTGGTGGGCTTGTTGACTCAGAATAATGCAGATTTTATGTGTTTAAGTTCTTGGTGATGTGTTTCTTAGCAGTAGGTATGAAAATTTGGAGAGCCGTATTGTAGGAATCATGAAAGCATTTTATTTTATGATTGTGTAAAACAATGTATTATTTTAATGAAATTTTTTAAGTATATGGAAAACCAAGAAGATATTCCCCATTAAAACCCTGTTATTAATGCTTTGGTGTACTTTGTAGAATCCCTGCAATTATGTATAAAGATATGAGCACAAGACTGAAGAACATACAATACCACACACACAGCACCTTGCTTTAACTGCAGAAGTTTAATAGTTGATTAATAGGAAATATTATTACCATATTTGCTCAGTTCTAAGGTGTACATTTGTCATATTTTTAACATTTCTGATATTCAAGTGCATTTTACTTTTGAAGAATTTTAAGCTACTGTAAAATCACGGGTGGAATTCACAGTTAACAAGATTTCAGAATCAAACCAATATTGTACAATTAATAAGTCAATCTGAGAGGCTATGTAAAACTTGAAAATTTGAAATTACCACTGGATGTTTTAACTGAAAAAATGTAAGGTCTAAAACTTTTTTTTGTTTTTCCTTAAAATCTAAGTTTTTGTACTTGGAAAGGACAGAAATAGAAAACAAAAGCTGTATTAAGTTGTTAGGAAATGGCAGGTATACTTCGGTCTTAATCCTAACTTTAGTTTTTTGTTTTTTTCTTTTTAAAATTTCGTATTATTTTAACTGAGAGCTGGGTTTCAGTCTTCTGCTTTGTATTTTTGTTACTGCATTGCTAAGCCTTATTACATTTCATATGGCCTTGAGAAATCCGTGCAAGATATTCAGTTGATAGCATTCATCTGTTTACAGTTGGAACCATTTGGTAGATAGCTTTAATTTTTGGCAAAGTGGCGCCTAAATTTCTTCCATTTTACCAGACAAGACTGTTTTCCCTTTTGGGGTAAGGGTATTCATTTTTCATATTGCTAATTTTACAAAAAGAAAACACTAAGAAGTTTAAAACCCTTGTATACACATGTACATTTTCACTTCGAGGAGCTATGATAATTGAATCAACTGAAATTTATCTTTATTTTGAGAGCATTTGCTTTTAATATTTAAGCTCATTTTTTTATATCCAGAAATAATACTTATTTTCACAACAGTTAATTTACATCCCAAGGTGCATGTAAAAAATTCTGCTTTTGATTTTTATTTTTTAAAATAAATTTATTTATTTATTTGTTTTTATTTTTGGCTGTGTTGGGTCTTTGTTCTGTGCGCCGGCTTTCTCTAGTTGCAGCGAGTGGTGTGCGGGCTTCTCATTGTCGTGGCTTCACTTGTTGCAGAGCACCGGCTCTAGGCGCGCGGGCTCAGTAGTTGTGGCACACGGGCTTAGTTGCTCCGCGGCATGTGGGAATCTTCCCAGGCCAGGGATCGAACCCGTGTCCCCTGCATTGGCAGGCAGATTCCCACCCACTGCGCCAGCAGGGAAGCCCCCTGATTTATTTTTTTTCTAATTTAGCAGTGTTCTAATTTCCAAGTAAAATTTTAGGAATTAATAGGAAATAGAGAACAGGCTTGCCTATTAGATGAGGTTAATTCTTTCCTTTGCTGAAAAATCATCAGTTCTGATACTTTTTCATTTAAAAAAAAAAAGTCATTTTCTTCTGAGCTAAGGTGGATTTCTTCTCCAGGAAAAAGCTGAAGCTCATAAGGTTAAGTAACCTGCCCAGGGTCATACAAGTAATAAATTGAAGAATAGTGATTTGAACCCAGTGTTTGTGATTCTAACACCAGTATTATTGTCATTACACTTCCTCTGCTAATGGTGGCTGGCTCTGTTGAAACATTTATTCAGCTTCAAATGTATAATAGAGCAAGCATAAGGAAATGCAGTCTTTATCTTCTGGGTACATTTTTGCAATTATTTTGCCTGGGATTGGGGGCATGAAAGAAAATGGTTTTTCTAAAAAAGTAGTAAAATGACATGTTTCCAGAATAACTTAAGGTTCTGTGTTCCTAACAAGAAATCTGGCCTAACAATGTGTATTTTACTGTCTTTTACACAAATGATCTCAGATAACTAGGGCAGTATAATAGTGCTGAATTACATGAATAGTTACTGATTTAGTTACATTAGTCCATCTAAAGTTAATGAATATTCATATTTTGACCCCTGTCTCAGTAGATCTATTTTAAAATGGAGTTTTGTTTCAGGGGAGGAAGGAAGCAATAACTTATAAAAATACTTGTTCTCTGAGGTGAAAATTAACAAGGAAATTTTGTTTCAAATTATGTTTTCATTTTCCTTTCTCTACATTTTTTAGAAATATGTCCTAAGTTTTGACAGTATGGTGCTTAACATCAGTTTAATTTTCTATACAGTATTGGTAGCCTTGACTAGAAGCCCATACAGTGTATTTCATAGTAAAAGAATGAAATGTCATACATCAGAAATGAGATTCTGAGTTACTGAGTAGTCCATGTTAGTAGCTGCCAGTGCTACCTCTGGTTGGTGATTCTTGGGTCCTATCATACCTAGGGCATGATGACATTGAGGTGAGCAGTCTTATACAGGGAATTGCAATATTGTGAAAAAGTTAACAGTAGAAGCAGAGGGCTCTAAGTACTCAGAGGCTTTTGATAATGTCTTCTTTAGAATTTGGATCAGTAGCCAAAATGGAAGGCGTAGCTAGCAAATTAGCTAGCCATCAACTATCCTACTACATTCTTTCCTCTAGTGAAGACTCACAACTTTAGGTCCCTGTAGAAGTAACTGGGCAAGGTAGTGCTGTGTTGTGCTCTCAAGATTCTTTCTATGCTTATACTGTATTACAGTATATTGTTTTATATTGCCTTTTATTGTGTAGTTAATTGGATAATAAGACTGTGAACTCCTTGAGGGCAGGAGCAGTGTCTTGTTCTCCATTGTATTCCTGTTTCCTGGCACATAGTGAACACTCAAATATATATTGAATAAATGCACGATTCCTTCAGCCTCAGTAAAGAATAGATTTTTCTGATGTTTTGATTTGGAGAACTCTTTGTCATCCTTACCCTACAATATTACGAATCCATTAGAAAATAATGTCTTTTATGTATTTACTGTCTTTCAGTCGTTAGTCCCAAAATACATTATTCATCATTCATGCCATTTTATAAAAATCTATTCATAGACAATTTTATGTAATTTTGAGATTTAGAAGTTTTAAGTCCTTACTATCCATGATAGTTGGTCCTCATCAAAGTAATTGATTCATTTAAGTCTTCTTATAATTGTCTACATAGTAAGGCAAGATTTAGTTTGTGATCATTTTTATATTTTAAATTAATATTTACTGTCCCAGTGTCTGAAGGAGAAAAAGGTTTTGCTGAATACGGTAAATAGGAAATTTGTATATACATAATGAGAATCTGTATACTTTTCAGGCTCCAACTATATCTCTAAATTTGGGTAATGAACTGCTCATTCTCTTCTAGCAGAATGTTTAGATCATTCTCTAACAGAGCCATTCAGTGTTGTATGCAGACGGTGCTGGACCATGAGCTATTTATTATGTCTGTGAGGAGATGAGTTCAGAAATTCAGAGTTTTTAGAAACTTGCATAGCAGTTTGTTAAAGCAGGTTTATGTCTATTGAATCTAATAATAAAAATTGGAATTTGTGTTTTGTATATTTTTCATTTTCTAGTAATTTTTAAAATTATTATTGGGTTTTTTTTCAAAATTTTTAGCCCACAAAGAACTGGAAATTTAGAGGAAAATAGTCCTTTACCAGAGATAATTTGCAATGAGATTGTGTGGTTCTAGATAATTTGCATAACTTTTGTACAATACAGTTCTCAGTTTCTGCAAACCAAGAGGAAATACATATATGATTTGCTTTAAAATTGAATGGTTTTTAGTGATGGCATATAACAAAATATTAAAAACTGATAGAGAATCCTTATGTCGAAAATAATTTCCCACTGACTTTCCCTTGTTTCAGTCTTTTCACTGAACCTAGTTTGTCTTCATTTTTTTAATAAATGGGTTGAATAAAATAAAATGCTGGTTATCATGAATTGTTAGCCATGATGAAAAATTAAATTGTTAGCCATGATTAAAAATTAATAATAGAATAGTGTAGAATGGTAAATTGTACTTTCAAAATATTACCCAAAGTAGACACATTCTTTTAAAGAATGGGCATGCTTTTTTAAAAATACAGACACAGTATAGTCACAAGTGTTTTACTGAGACTAATAAAAATAAATATAATATGTATAATATTTAGCCTAATGTATAAAGCACTGTGGAAGTAATACTGTAAGAAATGCCCTTTTTGCCGTAGGCTGGCCTCATATCTTACTGCTTCAAAATACCATAGATTTTTTAAAAATTTATTTTATTTAAGTATAGCTGATTTACAATCTCGTGTTAATTTCTGCTGCACAGCAAAGTGATTCAGTTGTGGTGGGGTTTTTTGTTTTGTTTTTGTTTTTTGTTTTTGTTTGTTTCTTTGGCCATATGCCATGCAGGATCTCAGTTGTCCGACCAGGGATCGAACCTGGGAACCTGGGCCCCTGGCAGTAGAAGCGTGGAGTCCCAACCACTGGACCCCAGGGAATTCCTTGGGTTTTTTTTTTTTTTTAATGTGAAACTATATTTCAAGCCTGTATGATGACTCTCATTTCAAACAATATTCAACACTCTAGAATCAGGAAAAGCATTTATGCAGCTGCCTGAATTTTATGTGAAGTGAAATTTGACCATAAGTGACTTGTTTTATACTCAGATCCAAAGTTTTTTAGATTTCAGTAAACTTCATTCAGTTCATTGTATTTTTTTCTGACATTTTTTAATGAAAAATTTCAAACATATACAGAAGTTGAAAGATTGTATGATGAACACCCATATCCATAGCCTCCAGATGCTATAATTAACATTGTGCTGGGCTTCCCTGGTGGCGCAGTGGTTGAGGGTCCGCCTGCCGATGCAGGGGACACGGGTTCACGCCCCAGTCTGAGAAGATCCCACATGCCGCGGAGCGGCTGGGCCCGTGAGCCATGGCCGCTGAGCCTGCGCGTCCGGAGCCCGTGCTCCGCAACGCGAGAGGCCACAACAGTGAGAGGCCTGCGTACCACCAAAAAAAAAAAAAACAAAAAAAACCATTGTGGTATATTTGTTTTTTTTTTAAAAACCCACATTTTAATTAAGTAATTAAATTTATTTGGTTGCACCGGGTCTTAGTTTAGTTGCAGCCGGCGGGCTCCCTTAGTTGAGGCATGAATGTGGGATCTAGTTCCCTGACCAGGGATCATCGAACCCAGGCCCCGTGCATTGGGAGCACCAAGTCTTAACCACTGCGCCACCAGGGAAATCCATGCTATATTTGTTTTTTCACATATTCATTCCTTCCATTGATCCATCCATTTTTGAAGCATTTCAAAGTAAGTTGCAGACATCAATGTGCTTCACACCTAAGCACTTCAGTGTGTGTATAATTAATGTGTGATGTATAATTTCTAATGTTTTTGAGATTCAACCATGTTGTTGAATGTATCAGTAGTTCATTCCTGGTTATTGTTGGGTAATAGTCTATTGTATGAATATACTATAGGTTGTTTATCTTGTGATGGATACCTAGGCTCTTTCCTGTTTGGGCTGTTATGAATAAAGCTGCTAAAAACATACATGTTCAAAAGTTTTTTTGTGGACTTAGCTTTTATTTCTCTTGGGTAGATACCTAGAAAAGGAATTGCTGGGGCTTCCCTGGTGGCGCAGTGGTTGAGAGTCTGCCTGCGGATGCAGGGGATGCGGGTTCGTGCTCCGGTCCGGAAAGATCCCACATGCTGCGGAGTGGCTGGGCCCGTGAGCCATGGCCGCTGAGTTCCGCAACGGGAGAGGCCACAACAGTGAGAGGCCCACGTACCGCAAAAAACAACAACAAAAAAAAGGAATTGTTGGGTCATAGTGTAAGTGTATGTTTAAACTTATTAAAAAACTGCCAGGGCTTCCCTGGTGGCGCAGTGGTTGTTGAGAGTCCATCTGCCGATGCAGGGGGGACGTGGGTTCGTGCCCCGGTCTGGGAAGATCCCATATGCCACGGAGCCGCTGGGCCCGTGAGCCATGGCCGCTGAGCCTGTGCATCCGGAGCCTGTGCTCCGCAACGGGAGAGACCACAACAGTGAGAGGCCCGCGTACTGCAAAAAACCCCCACAAAACTGCCAGACATTCTTCCAAAGTCATCACACCAACATTTGCTCTACATCCTTGCCACCAACAATTTTTTTTATAGATTTATTTATTTATTTTTGGCTGTGTTGGGTCTTTGTTGCTGTGCGCAGGCTTTCTCTAGTGGTGGCAAGTGGGGGCCGCTCTTCTTTGTGTTGCGTGGGCTTCTCATTGCAGTGGCTTCTCTTGTTGCGGAGCACAGGCTCTCGGCGTGCGGGCTTCAGTAGTTGTAGCACGTGGGGTCAGTAGCTGTGGCTTGCTGACTCTAGAGCGCAGGCTCAGTAGTTATGGTGTATGGACTTATTTGCTCCACTGCATGTGGGATCTTCCTGGACCAGAGCTCGAACCCATATCCCCTGCATTGGCAGGCGGATTCTTAACCACTGCACCACCAGGGAAGCCCCTTGCCAACAGTTTTAATTGTGATTTTAATTTGCATTTCCTTGATGGCCACTGAGCAGTTTTTCAAGTGCTATTAGCCATGTGTATAGCTTCCTTTGTGAATTGTCTGTTTGAATCTTTTGTTCATTTTCTTTTTTTAAAATTTATTTTATTTATTTATTTTTGGCTGCGTTGGGTCTTCGTTGCTGCGCACAGGCTTTCTGTAGTTGTGGCGAGCAGGGGCTACTCTTTGTTGCGGTGTGCAGACTTCTCATTGTGGTGGCTTCTCTTGTTATGGAGCATGGGCTCTAGGTGCACGGGCTTCAGTAGTTGTGGCATGTGGGCTCAGTAGTTGTGGCCCCCAAGCTCAGTAGTTGTGGCCCATGGGCTCTAGATCGCAGGCTCAGTAGTTGTGGTGCACGGGCTTAGTTGCTCCACGGCATGTGGGATCATTGTATACTCAAAATACAAGTCCTTTGTCAAGCATATGTTTTTTTGATTTTTGGGTTTTTTTTGCCGTACGCGGGCCTCTCACTGTTGTGGCCTCTCCTGTTGCGGAGCACAGGCTCTGGACGCACAGGCTCAGCGGACATGGCTCATGGGCCCAGCCGCTTCGCGGCATGTGGGATCTTTCTTGACCAGGGCACGAACCCGCGTCCTCTGCATCAGCAGGCGGACTCTCAACCACTGCGCCACCAGGGAAGCCCAAGCATATGTTTTATGAATATTTTCTCCCAGTCTTTGACTTGCCTATTCATTTTCATAATGGTGTCAGTTTATTGTATTTTTTCAACATTTTATTATGAAAAATTTCAGAAATACAGAAAATTGCAAGACTTAGAGTGAACACTTGTATACTCACCACCCAGAATCTATCATTAGTATTTTATAATACTTCTCCTGTCATATATCTATCCATTTATCTTAGTATATGCATTTCAAGGTTTCAAGGTTCAAATTGCAGATATCAGTTCATTTTTCCCAAATACTTCAAAATCAGATTGTTAGTTAGAATTCAGTATCTGTTTGCAGCTTTTTTCTTTTGAGTTAAACTTTTCATACCATGAAATACACAATTTTTTTTTTTTTTTGCGGTATGCAGGGCTCTCACTGTTGCAGTCTCTCCCGTTGCGGAGCACAGGCTCCGGACGCGCAGGCCCAGCGGCCGTGGCTCACGGGCCCAGCCGCTCCGCGGCATGTGGGATCTTCCCGGGCCGGGGCATGAACCCGTGTCCCCTGCATCGGCAGGCGGACTCTCAACCACTGCACCACCAGGGAAGCCCAAATACACAAATTTTAAGTGAAGATTGGCAGAATTTTGACAAATGCATATACCTGTGGAACTTTAAACTCTATCAAGATGTGGAATATTACCATCACTCTGCGAAGTTCTCTCATGCCCCGTCTCCACTTCCATTCCCCCAAAGGCAACCATTATCCTGTTGTTTTTGCACCACAGTACCTTTGCCAGCTCTAAAACTTCCTATTAGTGGCTCCATATATTATGTACTCTTTTGTTTAAGTACTCTTAACAAAAAAAACATAAACAAAAACTTTTGTTTATGTACGCTTCTTTCACCTAGCATAATGTTTCTGAGATTCACCTATATTGTTGTAGGTATCACACTAGTTCATTCCTTTTTATAGCTGAATAGTAATCCTTTGTATGAATATATCAGAGTTTATCCATTCTCCTGTGGATATACGCTTGGGTTTCCAGTTTTGGCCTGTTGTTAATAAACTTCTGTGAACATTCTTATACTATTTTCATTCAGGGGGGTAAATACCGAGGAGTGCAATTGTTGGATTATAGGGGAAGGTACCAGACCCCTTTCCAAAGTGGGTGAACCAATTTACACTCCAGTAACGATGTATGGAAGTTCCTTTCATTCCACATTCTCACCAAAATTGTCAGTCTTACCAGTTTTAGCCATCATGGTGGCTGTGGAATGGTATACTCTTTGTGGTAGTTTGTTGTACTTTAAATAGCTGTTTCTTACATCCCACCTTCTCTGTCTAACCACTGTTCCTATATAGCACTTACACATCTCTTCTTTGCCACTTTCCCCGCCCCCAACGTTTTCTATATTACTTTAAACTTGCCTTGAATATTTTATGCCCCTGCACTGTTATCTACAGTCCAGTCTAGGAGAGAACTATTGGTAAGTTGGCTCTCTCTTAAGTTGGTAAATAAATTACTCATCGTTTTAACAGGAATTTGTTACATTCCTACTTGCTTAGTTTGGGGTTTTTTTTTAGAGGGGAGAGGTGACAGGATAACATTTGTACATAGGCTTATGTGTACAAGCTGTACATAGATTTATAAGCATGAGTCATTGTTTCTGTCCACTGACTATAAAAGATTAGCCACAGTTCAACTCTCTTAATAAATTAAATATGAAAAGTAAGATCCCATTGGAAATATCCAATGGCACTAAAGTATTAATAAATTTGGAACCTAGAATATAATGTTGAACTCTGACAATTTGGTAGTTCCTTTGAGTAAATCAGCAGAGTAGCTACCTGAGTTGTAAATATGGAAAAATCACCAAGGGCACTACCACACCTGATTTAGTTTCTATCAGAGATAAAAAGCAGTTTCAAAGGCTTCTCAAGTGACAAACGTTTCTCTTGTAGTATTGATAGTTCTCAACCTTGGCTGCCTGTTAGAACCACCTGAGGGAACTTTTACAGGTCCTATTGCCCAGGTTCTACTCCAGAGGAATTATATCAGAATAGCTGGGATGGGACCAGGCATTAGTTGTTCTAAAATCTCCCCAGGTGATACCAATGGTGCTGCCAAGATTACAAACCAGTGTTAAACAGGAGCCCATGAAATAAAATGAGGTAAGTGTATATGAGTTTTCTTTCTATGAAACTTCTATGCTGCCTACCAGCAAGAGTATTAGAGGTTTTTAAGTGAGGCTTCACCATTTACAAACTCTGTGACTTTGGGCAAGTTCCTAGCCTAATGTTTCTGTTGCTGTGATGATTAAATGAGATCATAACAGAAAGTTTCTAGTGCAATGCAGAGCACAGAGTAGGTCTTTAACAACTATTGGCTTCATTCTCTTTAAGAAGTGGTATATACTGGAATAAATGGGGATTATAAACCATCATTCTTCTTTAAATTTAGTGCAGTCTTGTTTGTCAGGTGTTACTAACAACAAAGCCCTCATATTACATCATTAATGGAAAATAGCACGGAGCTCAAGTTACTGAACTCCCTTGTCTAGGTGCAGAGATAGGGCCTTATACCCTGTAGTTAAAGTCATCAACTGAGAACACAGTTATCTGATAAAGTTAAGTATGTTATTTTAAGTGTGTGCTGAAGGAACTGTACACCTCTTAATCAGGGATTTTCTTGTTTTTTTTTTTCTTTAAAACACAATGTTTAAACTCTGTACAGTACAAAAAATTCTGAACTCTTCCCTTTAAAAATATTTTGCTCTTTTAAACAACTTGGACTTTCGGGAAAGTTAATGTCTCTTCTTGGATGTCCTTGTATACACTATAGCATCTAGAACTATATCTTGTATAAAATATATAGATATTCATTAAATACTTGCCAAGTGAATGTTCTTATCTGAAAGATAAGAAAAAACTTGTATTGATTTGTATGAGTAGTTTCAGTATGCTTTGAAATAAAGCAACAACAGAAGCTTACAAATAGTTTGATTTTCTAAATTAATGTAAGTCTTTCTTTAAAACGAAAAGTTTACAAAATGAACTGTTCCTTAATCTTCTTTCTCCTGTGAGATATGAGAGCAGAGGTTGAGATACTGACGTGCAAATAACTTAAGGAAACAGGAGGGTGAGCACAGAGTGGGCGGAGTTCCATGCATTCTGCCCACTCTCCAGCCATTGGCAGCTCTGGGAAAGCAGCCTAAACAGTTCTTGGGATTCTTAGAGTTTAATAACAATAAGCAAGAGGTGGAGTGCTTAATCCTTTTAAGTGAATGGTAAACACTGTGGAAGGCGTGTCTTCTAGGTTCCACTCCCTTGGGGCTGTAGGTCACGTGAGCTGAAAGTACTTCCCGATTCCCAGACTAGGTCTCCTGTGGACAGTGATCAGAGTCGGAAAGGGCACAGCAAGGAAGAGGTAGGCAGGGAAGGTAGACTGGAAGGAAGCTTAAATATAGGGAGAGCACGGGTTCCTAACTACAGCAATGCCGCACTTCACCGTGACTAAGGTAGAGGATACAGAGGAGGGGGCAGCAGCATCGGTCTCCCAAGAGGGGGAGCCCAGCTTAGCAGAAATAAAAGCCCGGATTCAGCCTTCAGATGAATCAGGTGAGTACTCAATGTGGGAGCACTGGGAAACTGGGGGTTTTCTTGAAAGAAATAGTAACTAAAATATTCAAAATGCCTCTTTTAAGAATGGAGAAAAGGTATTGTGGTTAAAGTACTTTTCAATCAACTGTTTCACTCCCTTGTATATCTGATAACTTATCTTACTTTTTTCACATTCTGGTTTGTTTTTCCCCACAATGAGTTCTGTGTTCATTGCCTACAGGTGAAACTGAATCGGTGGCAATGTATGAAAAGCGTTTTCAAGCAAAAAGAAAGGCACAGTTAGAGGCAATTTATGCGGAATTTAGAATTCATCTTTTGCTCAGTTTAAATTATATCTGGAAGAGTACATAAACAGGGAGCCTGGTTCAGTAGTTTTGTACAGTGGACTTTGCACTTGTGACTTTGCAAGTTATTCAGTATTTTGCCTCAGTTTCCCAGTTAAACAGTAATTCAATAGTGAATGGTCTGAGAATTCTTTAATGAAAGAACAAAAGTACAGTAGGTCATTATGGTGACTAACATAGCTTCAGGTTTAATAAATTTGACAAATGTGATTATCCCTATTATTTTCTCTAAATGGTAATAGTTACATTTACTGGGGGGAATTGTGGTTTTGAATTTTTAACATGCCATTAAAATCTGAGTTAACATTATGGTATTAAATACAGCCATAGTTTGAAGCCCTTTATATTTTAAGTCTGTAAGTTTCATAAATTGTCGAAAACTCTTCTAGTGCGTGAATAAAGGTTAAGGGAATAAAAACCTCTTACAATTCCTTTGGATTTCATGATTGTAACTGTCCCCTGTAGCAAGTAACATCACAGTTCTTTGCTGTAAACTGCTGTTGACCCTCTCTTGTCCTAGCAAGCATTCATGAATTTTTAAAAATCTGTAACTTAAAGATAAGGCTTATCAAGAAAAGTTCCGTTTATCTTTTCCTTTTAGTGAGAGAATTTACTAGGGGAAGATAAGAAAGGTTTTGTGGAAACTCTTTGTCCACCAGGTTATTTTTTTTTCCCACCAGGTTATTTTTCATTTTGCTAAATAAATAGGGTGATAAGTTGAAAGTAAGGTTAACCTCAACAAGGACCTACGGTGTAGCACAGAGAATTATACTCAATATTTTGTAATAACCTATAAGGGAAAAGAATCTGAAAAAGAATACATATAAAAGTGTGTATATATATATATAAACTGAATCGTGCTGTACAGATGAAAATAACACATTGTAAATCAACTATACTTCAATTAAAAAAAAAGAAAAGAAGGTTAACCTACTTTGTACTTGAACCCGATTCTCTGCAAACTCTAGGTTAAAGAAGTTAGGTTCTCTTTTGTGATTGTGTGTTCGAAGCTGCACTTTCTTGATTGTTTGTGTTTGCTGTCCTTAGATTTTAATCCCATTAAGCTTTTGTTTTTGCTGTTGTCTCACTAATCCCACAAAACGCAAACAAGTGCATTCCTTATCACCTCTACTTTATTTTATTATTTCATCCTTACTGGTCTCATAATGTTTGGGGAAATCTGCTTTCTTCAGATTAGAACAGTGTTGAAATCATTTAATCTATTAGTAACCACCTAGAAAACTGGTAAAAAAAATTTTATAGCAACCAACATTGTAATAAGTGACGGTGCTAGGCTTAATTTATTTTCTTTCATAGTAATTGTTTTGGACAAGGAAGAAGTGACAGATATAATCTAACTCGAATTTAATAAGGCCTTTTATTTTGGCATTTTCCATGACAGCCCAGAAAGTATCCACTTGCATGAACTATTGTTTGGTAGGTGAACAACTGATGGAAATCCATTATCTAAATTGTATACCATTATTGTAGGGTTAAATTAGACGGGGGGGGGAAAAAAGGAAGGAAACGTATATGGGGAAAACCTCAGTTTTTTTTGTTTGTGTTTTTTTGTTTTTGTTTTGTTTTGGTTTGGTTTTTGCTTAGTAAAATGTTCTTGAGGATAGATAGTGGTTTTGGAGCAGTTACTTCGGATGTGATAAGTTGTATCCACTTGTTCTTCTGAGTTAAAAATCCTAAATGGATTGTGGTTTTGTTGCAAGCACTTCTCATACTAGCCAGTTATGGAACCAGTCCCTTTTTTTTATTGTTTCTCCTTTGTGAGGAGAGAAAAATATGATGTACTGTCATATAAATTGAACATATTTAGAAAGCAGATCATCCTTTAAAATGTGTTTTTTTTAGAAGATGATATTTATTTGAACTAGACAGGTAATTTGAGATAAAATAGAAATATAAATGTAGACGTAATCTAAACTAATTTTAAAAAGATGTACGTTGTGGTGATCCTTTTGTAATGTATAAAAATATCAAATCACTATGTTGTACACCTGAAACTAATATAATACTGTAAGTCAACTATACTTCAGTTTTAACAAAAAGTACATTCATCCCTACCATGCCAGCTACTAGAATGCCAGTCTAGTAAAATCCTACTTAATTTTGGTTTTGAAGGGAAAAGCAGAAACTCAGACTTAACCTAACATCTTTCTTGACTATATTCCTCCTCCCGTCCAGTTTAGGTGCCCTCTCCTATGTTTTCTCTGAAGCCTGTCCTTAGAAATAGCATGTACCACACGGTATTGCAATCACCTGTTCACTAGTCTCTCTCCCAGATAGACTGACCGTAGGCTGCTTGAGGGTAGAGATCTTGTTGGATAATTTTGTACCTCCACGTCCAGGTGAATTACACACAATAGGCAACTCAGTGTACAGACTTGTTCTTTTCCTTTTTTTATTCACTAAACACATGTTCATGCCAGGTGTACTTTTTTCCTAAGGCTACGAAGGCAAAGGAAGGATAAGTTCCCCACCAAAGGCAGCAGAATGGCTTTGGAGCCATGCACCTGGCTTTGAATCCCAGTCCTACTAATTAGTAGCAGTGATAATATGTATTAATTATTACTTGAGTGACTTTGGGCAAGTTATTTAACTTTTCTAAGCCTTACTTTACTCATTGATAAAGGGAATAACAGTACTACTTACTTCACGGGGTGGTTGTGAATTAATGGGAAAATGAACATAAAGCACTTAACACGTGTGTGACACAACACTCAAAAATAAGAGCTACCGTTTACTTATTATATTGTGATTAATAGTTTAATAAAAACAAAAAGAAACCGCTTTGGATCACACATTCTGGAGAGGATTATAATATTCCCCAGAGGGGACCCTGGACAGGTATCTCAGAGGATGGGACACAACTGATTCTTGAAGGCAGGTCTAGACAAGGAGATTGCAAGCAGTGGGAACAATTAGAAGGAATAAGAGGAAGGTGTAGAGCATGTGGGAAACAGAAGTTTAAAGTAGTTAGCACATGGTCATGTGGTAAAGAGAGCTAAGGGATAAGGCTACTTAGTGAAGTGTTAATCAATTTTATCCTCTCCCCATTCTGTGGGATAGTGGGTGTTATTGCCTTTTTTTAAAAATCCCTGTTTTGGTGGTTTTATTTATTTTTTTAATATTTATTTTATTTAGCCGGCTCTAAGTGGCGGCATGAAGCCTCCTTAGTTGTGGCTCGCTGGCTCTTAGTTGCAGCATGCATGTGGAATCTAGTTTCCTGACCAGGGATCGAACCCGGGCCCTCTGCATTGGGAGCTGGGGAGTCTTAACCACTGCGCCACCAGGGAAGTCCCTGTTATTACCTTTTCAGAGATAACGAAACTGAGGCTGTTGACAGCAACTTGCCTAAAGCTACATGGTGAGTAGTAGCAGAGCCTGTGTTCAAAATTACTAAATTTTATGTGCTTCCCATCTCACCATGATGCCAAGTCCTGGCTTTTGAAAAATAAGAGAAAGTTGCTTTATCTCTTAATGTGCATGGGTCATACGGTTTGATGTAAACATTATGAAATCTGTGATTTTTTTTTTTTTTTTTTTTGCGGTACGTGAGCCTCTCACTGTTGTGGCCTCTCCCATTGTGGAGCACAGGCACCGGACACGCAGTCTCAGGGCCATGGCTCACAGGCCCAGCCGCTCCGCGGCATGTGGGATCTTCGTGGACCAGGGCACGAACCTGTGTCCCCTGCATCGGCAGGCGGACTCTCAACCACTGCGCCACCAGGGAAGCCCTGTGATTTTTTTTTTACAGGAATAATGCAAGAGTTTTACTGTTTATTGCGTTTACTTAATCAGGTATAAATGTTACATTCATTCATTTATTTAAATATTTATTGAGTTTAAATATTTCTGTGTAATAATTGTTCCAGATCTCCCTCACTCATCAGATTTTTTTTTTTTTTTTTTTTTTTTTTACACCACACTGTGCGGCTTGTGGGATTTTAGTCCCCCGACCAGGGGTTGAACCTGGGCCTCCACAGTGAAAGCGCCGAGTCCTAACCACTAGACCACCAGGGAATTCCCTCATCAGATCTTATAGTGTCTATGGATTGGGCAGATTTTAACTGCTGGACTTGCCTTCACGTGATACAGATAGCAGATTGAAAGATTTATAAGGAAATTTTCAGAGACGAACCTATAACAGAAAAGAAGGGAACTTTATATTGAACAGCATCTCCAAACATTAACTCTTAGTAATCCAAATGGCATGAGTGCATACTATGGAGAGAGATTTCATGTTAAATGGAGTTTAAATTTTATTAAGAACCCTCAAGATGTTAAACTGTTACCTAAACATTAGTTCTGCTTGTTACCCGTGAAAGTTTATGTCCTAAGGAAGGTGATATGTCTACCTTTTTATTTACTAATATTAAAAGGAGTTGAAATAGACAACTGAAGAGCTTCTTTGTATTGATAAAAAGATCTTTTCTGTAGTAAAGATTTAAAAGCTTTTTAACTATTCACATGGGTTTTTTTTTTTTATCAACACAACTAACAGAAATTCAGATCTGCATATTTTAAAATCTCAGGGGTCAAAAGTTTATCCTTAAACTCGGCTTCATGAGGCATGTTTTTCTGCCCCCTGCCCCGCCCCCCAATATTCCATCATTGTCAGAAAGACTAACAGCTCCCGAAATATCTTCCCAATTCTTTTCACCATGTTTTTTTTTTAACTCTATCTAAGACCTTAATACAATACAAATTTGAGACTGATTGCCTTCAGTTCTGTACATCGTAAAACTTTGGTTAGATCGTTAACCCTTCTTTGTCATATTCATGTTATGCACAGACAATGAAAGTGACAACACTTTCGTTCCCCATTTCAATACTGTTGTCACCAATTTTTTGTTTATTTAGGGTTATTTGGTTGAAGTACAGTTGATGTACAATATTACATAAGTTACAGGTGTACAATATAGTGATTCACAATTTATCACCGATTTTTTTAGAATCTCTCACTCCCCAGATTTTTCTTGCTTAACATACTGACCCTCTGTGTACTCAGCTACTCGTGCTGCATAGAAAATATACCAGGGATTTCCCTGGCGGCCCAGTGATTAACACTACATGCTTTTGAGCTGAAGTTCATCTTAATCAGGCTGGATAAACCTTAATTATTTTCCTGTATTTTCAGAATAAATAATTATGGAGTAGGTGCCACAGTAGTGACCAAGGGGGTTTTTTGTTTTGTTTTAATTCTTCCTTGTTTTTGAGTATCATTATGGGCTTAAGGTTTTTATTTATGTTTTATATTACAATTAGTTAGGATAATGATTATTTTCAATATTCAGATTGTTCCCAGTTTGTCAAGTGGAAGACAAGAGGTTTTTGTTTTGTTTTTTTAAAGAATGGGAGAAAATAAAAGTATGTTTGTATTATTTTTTTTAAAATAAATTTATTTATTTTATTTATTAAAAAAAAAAAAGACTCCATGCTTTGCCCCACAGGAAATATACCAGGGACTTCCCTGGCAGTCCGCTGGTTAAGACTTCACACTTCCAATGCAAGGGGCACGGTTTCCATCCCTGGTCAGGGAACTAAGATCCCACATGCAGTGTGGTGTGGCCAAAAAAAAAAAAAAAAAAAGGAAATATACCAGAGTAGAACTGGTTTAAATTGATAAAGATAAAATTTCTCCATAATATATACACATACATATTGCTTAATATTTTTATATTCTATACTCAAAGCAACATTTAGTTTAGGATTATAAAAACTTATTGAGTGTAATTTTAGCATATTGTAAAGTATTCAAAAGGTTTTCAAATTTCCAACTGAATTTGGACATACAGCATAGGTTACAAAATTGATTATAAGCTGGTAAGTTTAAAGACTGTAGCATCTCTTGATTTTGCCAGGTTGAAAGAGGAAACAAGTAAAAATGTCATCAGTACTATAGTAATAATTGTTGACAACCTACAGATGCTTTACAAATATTGGCTTATTTAATCCTCACAACAACCAGGACAGGTAACTATTATCATCATTTTAGAGATGAAGAAAGCGAAGTGCCAAGAAATTTAAGTAGTTTGTTTAAGTGGTAAATGTGGAATTCAAAGTAAGGTCTCTGTGACCTTAAAACAGTTTTTCTTGTCATCACACCACACTGTCTCTCTACTTTAAACACACGTTTAAACATGTTATGTTTTCTGAAGTAGGCTGCTCTATTTTCTCAGTAGTTACTAATGCTTCTTAGGTTCTATTTCTTTTGTCTTCGTGGATTTTTCAAAATTAATTGAAAGTTACTTGTTGCTTCTAAGTTTCATGTGTTGGATTGCTTTTTTATTTGGTGTAGAATATTTCCAAATGTAGGATATTCTATCAAACGATGCTAAAAATTGAGAGATATGAACAGGTAAGGAACCTGGCTCAATCTGACAGTCTTTTAGTAGCCCTCCACTCCTTGACTTTCAAGGGAGATGCACCTAAGGGTTATTGGTGAGGAGGAAAATGAGCATATGGAGTAAGTGAAAGAATTAAATTTTAATATAACTTTAAGAATAAATCTGCTAAAGCCATGAAAGATGTGTTTATTTTAGTGTATTAGAAAAAATTGTAATATTTCATTTCGTGGATCTTATTTAGAATGAATCTAGATAAAAACACAAGTCTGTTTAAAGAAAAATACTAATATAGGTAGAGCATAGACATGGCCAAGATTGAATGTGGTACATAAATAACATAAATGATTTTGATCCATTCCAAACCCTCATACACTGAACTGGATCTTATTTCCTTTCCTGTGTGTTCTTTACACTGCATCATATAACCTTTTTGTGACAAGAGATTTACATGGTTGTATTAGAAATGGTGAACCGAGTCCTTTTCAGAAACTATCTTCATTTTCCACCACCACATTGCCTTTGTCCATATATTTTTCTTCATATGAACTCTCTTCTGCTTTCTACTCCCTGTCTGCCATTAAAAAATTACACAAACCCACATTACCTCAAGACTAGGCTCATACTCATTTCCTCCAGGATGACTTGCCTGATCCTCTACCCCAGCTTTGATCATTTCATCATTCAGTATTCATCACCACTCAAATATACGTTGCAGTGTGCTCCAAACATGTGATAGCTTTGTAAGTATATTTGTATCTCTTCAATTGTATTGTGTATTGTATGAGGGTGAGGGACAGTGTTTTAATATTTTTTGGAAAATTATACGTATTTTTTATTATGGAAAATTTCAAACTCTCAAAAGCTCAGTAACTTTCTGTTTTCTCTTACCTGTTAGTGTTTTTCTTTATTTTTAGATTTTCTTTATATTTAGGGATATCAGCCCTTAGTGATGTAAATTACAAATGTTTTTCCCAGTCAGTACTTCTTTTGGGAATTCCCTGGTGGCCCAGTGGTTGGGACTCTGCGCTTCCACTGCAGGGAACACGGGTTCGATCCCTTTTTGGGGAACTAAGATTCTGCAAGCCACAGGGCATGGCCAAAAAAAGCCCAAAAAACAAACAAACAAAAAAACCACTTCTTTTAAAGTTTTATTGAGGTATAATTGACAAAATAAACTGCACATATTTGAAGTGTACAGTTTGATGAGTTTTAACATAACGCTCCTGTAACAATTATCATAGTCAAGATAACATTTTCATCACCTCTAGAAGTTTCCTCTTACCCTTTTATAACCCACTCACCTAATTCCCTGGCCCCCAGGCAACCACTGATCTGCTTTCTGTCACTATAGTACATTAGTTTTCATTTTCCATAATTTTATATGAATGGAATCATACAGTATGCACTTTCTTTTGTCTGATTGCTTTTATAAAACGTAATTGAGATTCATCCATCCAGTCAATATCCTTTAAATCCAACTAACATTAAGGTCTTCCTTATTTCTCAGAGTTTAACATTTAGGACAGTAGCTGAACATGATACAACCCTCTGGACCTCGCAGAGGCTTTTTAAAATGTTGACTTCTTTGCCAAGATTTGAATGTTTTTAGGATTAGTCTGTAACCAGGACTTACTTTTCAGAGAGGGTTCTGGGAAGGTGAAATCTCCCTATCCTTCTGTTACTAATTCCAGCCTGTATCTGCCACTCTTGAGCCAGATGACCCCTGGACCTGATGAACAAGTGAGGCCTGAGCTCTGTGGGAGCTCTATCAGGGAGAGCTGACCCAGGACTTGTTCCTCAAGGGCTGGAAGACCCTCAGAGTGAGGATAAGAATGGCAGATCCAGAAAAGAGCTTGGCTTGGTAGAGATCCATGGACTCCCCTAGTGGGGAGAAAGGGAAAGAGGCAGGGACTGCTATCTCCCTATCCCTGAGGATGGGAGATGTAAAGAGACCTGAGAGCCGGGAGCCTTCCTCCTGGGCCTCCACAGGGCTGGCAGCTGGCCTGCTGCCCTGCCCATCTACAGGGGTAGAGGCTGCTTTGCCTTTCTGTTCTCTTGAGACTGCTCCTACCGGTGGTCCTCCAACAATGAAACCTAAGCCCCTCTGAAGTAACAAAGAAAAAGTACTCATCTGGGGAAGCAAGGCAACCAGAAAGAGAAAAAGCACTTAAACAATGCAGTAGACCAACTAAATAGAAATGCCAGAGGAGACGGTAACTTGAATATGAAAATAATAAACAATAGGAGCACTTAAGGAAGTTCAAGTGAAGTACAAAAAAAACTTATGGAGCAAAAGCATGATTTCCCATCTAAATACTTATTACCACCTGACTTTCAATCCATGCACATACACTTAAAAAAAAATCTCCACTAAAATGTAAGCACAATAAGAGCAGGAATATTTTCTCTCATATACCTGCTGATCTTTCGTCAATGCCCAATGTCTAGAACACAGTCTTGCACATGGTAAGCACCCAGTACATAATTATTGAATAAAGGAATGAATATGATCATTTAATGGCCTGGAAGAGTCGACGCCCAGAGCCAAAAATACCAATAGATTGAAAAAAAATAAGAGACTTGGAGAATAGATTCAGGACACCTAACGTGGCTAATATAATTTACAGAAAAAGGAACAAATGGAAGAGAAGCAGTAATTAAATAAATAAATAAATTTTTCCTGAGCTAAAGAAAGAGTTTATTATGCAGATTGATGTTCCAGGAAAGACCTCAGTGTTGGAAAAAACACACCTAGGCTTATCCTGGTAAAATTTTTGAACTCCAGGGATTCATTTTGGAGGCTTCCAGACAGAACATGGTATACCTATAAAGTATAAGGCTCACATCAGAATTCTAATCCACAACACTGGGAATTAGGAGACAGTAGAAGGGTATCCATAGATTACCAAGAGAAAAAGGCTATAATCAGAAATCCCTATTTGCAGTGAAGATATCATCCCCTCTACAAGGGGGAACTATGTCATAAATGTAACTTTAGAGAGTGTATTACCCGCTTAACCTCTCTGAGAATATTTAAGAAAGGTTTTTAACCAAATAAAAATGAAAAGGATAGAAAAAGTGGAAAATGACAGACTCTTTGGGAATGTTATATGAATGCTAAGTAAGGACTCTAATCAAAAGGGACATACTTCAGGGAACAATTCAATAATATTTATGATGTAAAAGTACTAAATAAGTCAAAGCAAAACCTCAAAATTGTGGGAGGAAAAAGAGGTAAGAGCTTTCCAAATGGAGATGAGAGGAAAAAGTGCCAGTAAGCACATTTAAGCACATTAGTCATCAGGGAAATGCACATCAAAACCACAGTGAGGTGCCACTTCACATCCACTAGGATGGTTCTGATAAAATAAAATGGACAATAAAAAGTGTTGACAAGGATGTGGAAAAATTGAGACCCTTATATACTTAGGTGGGAACATAAAATGGTGCAACCACTTTGAAAAACAGTTTGGCAGTCCTTCAAGAAGTTAAATATAGAGTTACCATATGATCTTGCAGTTCCACTTCTAGGTATATACTCAAAATGAGAATATATGTCCACACAAGAAATAGTACAGGAATGTTCATTGCAGCATTATCCATGATAGCCCCAATGATAGAAACAACCCAAATGTCCACTAAGTGATAAATAGATAAATAAAATGTGGTATATCCATATAATGGGGTATTATCTGACAGTAAAAGCAAATGAAATACAGATGCATTGCTACTATATAGAAGAACCTTGAAAGTGTTATGCAAAATGAAAGAAACCAGTCACAAAAGACCACATATGATTTCATTTATATGAAATGTCCAGAATAGGCAAATTTATGGAGACAAAAAAAGTAGATTCTTCGTTGCTGTGGACTGGGCAAGGTGGGAGTGAAATGGAGATTGACTGCTAATGGGTACAGGCATTCTTGGAAGGGGACAGGGGAACTAAAATGTAAAATTAGATTGTGGTGGTAGTTGCACAACAATGTGAATATATTAAGAAACATTGAATTGAACACTAAGTGGGTGAATTATATGGTATGTAAAGTGTATCTCAATAAATGTTTTTAAATAAAGGGACTAAGTACTGGTACATGATACAACCAACTTGCATGAATCTCGAAGGCCTTATGCTGAATGAAAGCAGCCAGTCTCAAAATAAAAGGTTACATACTGTAAGATTCCATATTTATATATATTTTTTAAATTATAGAAGATCATTACACATTTACTAATCAAAACACATATATGTATGTGTTCATATGTATATTCACATACATACACACTAGAAACAGACTTTTTAAATTGCAGCATGTACAGTAGTTTCTATTTTAATTTCTCTGTATGTTTGAAAATCTAGAAAATGTTAAATTCAGCTTGCATTAAGCAGTTGTCCTTTTACCAATGACATAAAATCAATAAAGACTCTTAAAATATCAGAAATGTTTACCATATCCTCTTAGTCCCCATAATGCAAAGCTTCAGCTTCTTAATTCCTTAGCTCTGTAGCTCCTTAGAATTTGAATGTTTGGGTCAATTCCCTTCCCTTTTTGTTAAGGAGGTAGTCTATATGGTCAGGCCTTATCCTTCCAAAACCATCTTTTATTGTAAAATGAAGAAAACATGAAATATGTTTGTCTACAGTGCGTGAAAAATAATTTGGATCATCCATAAAGCCAAAGAAGGACGTGAGGTATCAACGATCTCTTGAATGTGTGCAACAATCCCCAAACAATCTTTTCCTCTTTGTACTTCTTGGTGATGTTTTTCTATGATTTTTAACTGTGTGAGTACTGCCCTCTTCTGTCATTTATACTTTTCTTGGCTAATCAGTTTGTGGATTTGGTCTAAGAAACTGTCTTTATCTTTATACTGTGAGCTTCATTAAATCTGCTTTTTGCTATTATTCTTGCTATCTTCCAAGTGTTATAAACTGCATTAAAATCACAACCATGTTCATCTCACATGAGCCCTTCAACTTCCAGTGGATTTACTCCCATATATTTTAGAAGAGTTTTAACAAAACTTATTTGTTGAATTAATAGGTTTGTTAATTAAAAGACAATACAAGGCAGTATATACCCAACAGTTCAGAGGAAGATTAAACCTTTTAGAAGATTAAACCTCAGGGTGGGGCTAAGGAAGAAGAAGCATTTGAATTGAGCCTTTGAAAGATATAGCAGTCAGGTAAGTGGAGACAAAAGAGAGGGAATTTTTCAATGAAAAAGGGATACAAACAAAGATGCATGCGTCTAGAATCAAGGCTCAAAGCATTCCAGAGAGTGTGGAGCAGAGAGTTCATGACTAAAAACAGCAAATGATAAGGTTAGAGAGGAGTAAACTAGTGCTAGATTATAAAGGGACTTGAAAGCCAGGATTAGGTTTTTGGAGTTCATCCTATAAGCCAAGGGATTCAAACAAGTAAACCGGGATCTATTTATGGCTGTTTAAGCCATTAGCCTCTGCTACCACCACCATTACCACTACTACTCCCAGCCTGAAAACTGACAGTAGGAGCGGAGACAGAGCCTGCAAAGGCAACCCTTTCCTTTCCGTGGAGGGACTTGAATCAGTACCCCACACATGATGTCACGATATATATAAACAAGAAGTGAGAATGATCGTCTCTTCACAAAATGGTTGGGCACTCCTGGCACTTTAACTTGGAGATCTTTGAAAGTGTTTATTTTTAAAACAATAAAGCAACCTGATAAAGGCAGAATTATTAGGGAGGAAAATGCAGGATTGTTTGACGATAGGAGAATCGGTGGCAGGGAGAATAATTGACTATTTTAATGGTCCAAGGTGTGAAGAATGAGACTCTAAATGGTGGCGGGGTAATGGAAAGAAGAGTTGGTGTGGAAGCCACAATTGATGAATGAGAAAGGGGAAGAATCAAAAGTTGGAAACATATATGCTGACTGGTTCTGCTTCTTATCTTACCCACTTTTTAAATCAATTTTTTAAATCTCCTTTCCTATCAATTAGGTATATATTATATATTAGGTACAATACATTTATTTATATGTATGGTATTATAGACTAATATAACATTATATACCATTATGTATTAGGTATAATATATACCTAATATTGTATACAGGTATATTATTATGTGTATATTTCCTATGTTATCTCCAGAACTTCTCAAGTAGCTATGTCCTCATTGTCAATCCCTCTGACTAGAATGTCTCCCCTTGTCCATTTTCTCTCACCCATTCTGCTTTTTGATAAACTACCCATCCTTCAAGATTTAGCTCAGTTATCCCCTTGACATCATCCCTGATCACCACTTTATTTTGTTTAACTTCCTTTTTGATTCCCACAGTATTTGTACCTATACTATAACAATTATTTTTATTTTCATAATTATTTACATATTTCCTCTCGAAATTCTTGAGAACAAAGGGTTACTCTTTTGGTATCTGTAGTGCCTAGCACAGCACCTGACATAGAGTGGGCTTTCAGAGTATTGGTTGAACTAATACTAATAATAACAACCACCTAGAGACAGACCGTGCTAGAGATGCGTGTTCGCACATGGAAAAACTACAGTGGCCTAGCAATGATCATGCCTGCTGATCTCTGCTAAATCTGGAATTCATTTCATTCGCATATTACACTCTTATTTTCTTACCTAAAATACCACTTTTATTTTTAGACTTCCACACAGAGAATTTTAGTTGTTTTTCATCTTCCTTAGATGTCAAGACTTTTCCTGATAGGACCCAGCTCTTCCAAGACGATCCCAGACATGTGCCGTGTTTATTCCTCTCCTATGATTTTGAGTTCTCCATGATTTTTAAGGTTTTTAAAAGTTTTACTTAAAGCTCCTGCTGTCTCAGTCCATGTTACTCTTCTCCTTTGGACCCTTGCAGCACTAAAGGCAATACCACAGCTCTACCACCTTGGGCAAATCATTTCCGTTTTCTGAGCTAGTTTCTTCTGGAACATGGGAATAATTCTTCCTCACAAGGTTGTTGTATAGGTTTGGTATGATGATAGTAGGAAAAATTCCCTAAATTGAGCCACTTAGAGGCTATCTTTATAATCTTTCCATTTTTATGTATCATTTTTGCATTCTTTTTTTCCCTACACTGTCAGTGCTTTTCTGCTTTCCTTTATATAAGAAACTTTGTCACCAAATGAAATACCAGCAGTGCTTGCCACTCTATAAATAAAATATAAACTAAAAATAGATGTAATATAAATGATTTTAATCTTGCTAGATACTGTTGCCAAGCAGAGGCTCTGAGCCTGTTAAAAAAGAGATCGTTGAGTTTTGAAGAGATGTTACAGATATTCTAGAACAGACATAAGAAAATTCTATTTGATAAACTGCTTCAACTCCCGGGTAACAGGGTTAATGGTAGGGGTGTAGGGAGAAGGTGGAATCACGTCCTGATAATCTAAAATCACAGTTATAAAAACTTACCAAGAGGGCTTCCCTGGTGGCGCAGTGGTTGAGAGTCCGCCTGCCGATGCAGGGGACACGGGTTCGTGCCCCGGTCTGGGAAGATCCCACATGCCGCGGAGCGGCTGGGCCCGTGAGCCGTGGCTGCCGAGCCTGTGCGTCCGGAGCCTGTGCTCTGCAACGGGAGAGGCCACAACAGTGAGAGGCCCGCGTATCACAAAACAAACAAACAAAAAAAACCTGCCAAGATGTTTAGAACAAATGATTTTAATCAACTTTTAGTGTAAAATTATGATAAATATTTATGAATGCTTGTATTCTTACAGAAGTAATCAAAATAAAGAAAGTGAAATAGTGTGGTTACTAAACGTTTTCAAATAGTAAAAATGGAACCATATTTACCATCCTAGGTAGGTGATCTTTATCTCTTCCTGATATCTCTACCCTTTCAGCCCTGACTCTGTCCATAACTGCATGGGCTTCTCTTTACTTTCTCATGCCCAGAGTGGGGGAGGGGTTCTTTTATAGTATTTTTAATTAATTAATTAATTTATTTATAGCTGTGTTGGGTCTTCCTTGCTGCACATGGGCTTTCTCTAGTTGTGGCGAGTGGGGGCTACTCTTCGTTGCAGTGCGCGGGCTTCTCATGGCGGTGGCTTCTCTTGTTGCGGAGCGCAGACTCTACGTGTGCAGGCTTCAGTAGTTGTGGCATGAGGGCTCAGTAGTTGTGGCTCAGAGGCTCTTGAGTGCAGGCTCAGTAGTTGTGGTGCGCAGGCTTAGTTGCTCTGCGGCATGTGGGATCTTCCTGGACTAGGGATCGAACCCATGTGCCCTGCATTGGCAGGCAGATTCTTAACCACTGTGCCACCAGGGAAGTCCCTCTTTCATAGTTTTTTATGTTGAATTTGACTCTTCCACCAGATTATGAGCGTCTTAATGTCAGGAAATATACTCATTCTTTTATTCCTCACAGTATCTAACAGTTTTAGGTATCTTTAAAACTTACTGAATTAAATTATTATTGTTTGAGTTGATGTCATTAATAAACTTGTATGGGGAATGTAGTACAGGCACTCTTGGGTAATTACTATTGTACTCATCTAAAAATCTCAAATCATGTGTTAATGCATATTTAGTCCAAACTATAAATGTATCAAATTTTGAAATAAGTTGGGTGAATCAAACGATTAATACCATGTGCCCATACAATTTTAAGCCAGTGAACCCAAGGGTTCACCCGCATTACTTCTATATTTTCCTCAGTACTATTGTACAATTGCAAAATGTTTAAAGTTCCAAGAAATATCTCCAGCTACCTAAATTCTAATTTTTACCATGATTATTTGCAGCGTTACAACTTTTATTATTTCTCTTGAGGATCATTCCATGGCTCATCTCAGTTATCTTTATAGTTAGAATTTAATGCGTATCTACTGTCTCTAATCCTCACAGTAATTTTCTGTGGTGTAGTTTTATTCCCGTTGCATAGATAGTAAATTAAGGCTAAGAAATTATATCATTTTCCCAGAGTTACGTGAATAACATGTGGTAGAGCTGGGATCTCACCTGAGCTTTATCTGCTTCCAAATCCTGTGTTGTCTTTTCTTTATGCCTCGTGTTTTCTCCGGAACAGCTGCACAGCTATCACAGAGGACCTCCTTTCACCACCTGCATTCCTCATCACCAGCACTGCTCTTCTCCCAGTCTTCCACAGCTCAGAAAATGGCATCTCTGTTCATCTAATTGCTTTGGAAAAAACTTTGACTCCTATCTTTCTCCTCTACCCCATATCCAATCCATCAGCATACTAATCTTGTGAATCCTTCCATTGAAACATACTCAGCATCTAATCACTTCTCAGCACCTCCACTACCACTGAGTTGATCCATGCTACCATTATCTTTTCTGGGACCATTGTGAAAGCTTTCTAACTATTTTCTACCTCCTCACTTGCCTCCTGCAATCTATTTTCCAGACAGCAGCTAGAGTGGTCATATTAAAACATAAATCAAAACCTTCCAGTGGCTTTTTAGCTCACTCAAAGGAAAATGGTAAGTCCCTACTATGTCCTACAAGGCCCCATATGATCTGTGCCCCTCCGCCAACACACACATTCATCTCTTATCCCACATCTTATCACTTTTACCTTGCTCTTCTGTTTGGTAACTTAGCTTCCTTGCTGTTTATTGAACAGGCCAACATGTACCTGCCCCAGGGTCTTTGCACTAACTGTTCCCTCTACCCGCAATGTTCTTCCTACAGATATTTGTATGGCTAGAGGCCTCACTTCAAGTTTCTGGTCAAATTATCACATGAGCTGAGAGATCTTTTTTAGATTCGGTGTCTAAACTATAAATAGGCACACAAACCATGCCCCCACTAATCCTCTGTCTTCTTACTCTGCTTTTCTTTTTCTGTTTTATAACTCTTATTACTCTTAACACGTATGCTGTTTGTTTATTGTTTGTCTCTTCCCCACTAGCATGTAAGCTCTTTGATGGCAGGGATATTGTTACTACATTTCTAGTAATTAGAACAGTGTTTCACATGTAGAAGGTGCTCAAAAAATATTTATTGAGTAAAAACATGAAAAGAACTACAAATTTTAAAGTAAAATGGATATTAGCTTCGAAGACTAACTCATGAGCTCTTGTTCCAGAAGATATCATCAACCTCTCAGCTTTCACCATCTTCACTACAGTCATGATCATATCTTTCTAAGATTTCTGCAGTAGACTCCTGCTTGTTTCCCCCATTTCTGCTCTCTCTCCCTCCACAATCCACTCTTCAGCCAACAGTCTCCATCTTCTAAAAGATTAATCAGACCTATCATACTGCTTTTGAAAACCTTCCAACTATTTCATATCATTTTTAGGGTAAACTTCACACTCTTTACCATGGTCTGCAATACTGCAAGATGTATTTGCAGTATAATTTGCTAACCTTTCTTTCTTTTTTTTTTTTTTTTTTTTTTTTTTTTGCGGTACGTGGGCCTCTCACTGTTGTGGCCTCTCCCGTTGCGGAGCACAGGCTCCGGACGCGCAGGCTCAGCGGCCATGGCTCACGGGCCCAGCCGCTCCGCGGCATGTGGGATCTTCCCAGACCGGGGCACGAACCCGCGTCCCCTGCATCGGCAGGCGGACTCTCAACCACTGCGCCACCAGGGAAGCCCTTCTTTCTTTTTTTTTAAAACCGCTTTCCTACTCACTGTGTTTTAGCCATGTTAATGTTTCCCATACACGCCAAGCTTATTCCCATTCTAGGGCCTTTGTGTAGCTATTCTTATGCCCTGATCAGTCTCTGTCGAGATCCTCACATGTTTGTCTCCTTTATATACAAGTCTCATCTTAAAGGTTACCTCGTCAGAAAGATCTTCCCTGTGTACCCAATCCAAAATAGCCTCTCCAAAAAGAAAAAAACAAAACAAAACAAAATAGCCTCTCCATTCACTCTCCTTAATTTTGGACTAGTGTTATAAAGAAAATAATCTGGATTATTAATTTTCTTTTATTCTTTTGCTAAAATTAATTTTTATTGGCATATAGTTGATTGAAATGTTGTTAGTTGCAGGTGTACAGCAAATTGAATCAGTTACACGTATACATATACCCACTCTTTTTTGGATTCTTTTCTCATATAGGTCATTGCAGAGTATTGAGTAGAGTTACCTGTGCTATACAGTAGGTTCTTATTAGTTATTTATTTTATATATAGTAGTGTGTCTATGTCAATCCCAAGCCCCCAATTTATCCCTCCCCCGCTTTCCCACTTGGTAACCGTAAGTTTGTTTTCTACATCTGTGACTCTATTTCTGTTTTGTAAATAAGTTCATTTTAATTTTCTTTTATACTTTATCTTCCCATATCTGCATGAGAATAGGACATTTGTCTTTTTTTACTTACTGCTCTATCCCTATTACATAGAACAATGCCTGGGACTTATTAATCACTCAGATATTTGAACTGATGGATGGTTGAATGAATGAAGCTTTCTAATAGTCATCTGGGGCCCTTCATAAATCTGCAGAATCTCAGCCTCCTCCCATGAGATCAAGTCATTAGGGTTAGTTATGTGACCCAGGGATTTGTAGTTTAACAAATATTCTAGATGATTCTTTTAACTAGGCAAATCTGGAAAATACTGATTTAATGGGAGTATTACGGAGTGAATGAATGAGTAAATGGGAGTGATGGTTCAGGGAGTTATATATATATATTTTCTTTTGCGGTACGCGGGCCTCTCACTGTTGTGGCCTCTCCCGTTGAGGAGCACAGGCTCCGGACGTGCAGGCTCAGCGGCCATGGTTCACGGGCCCAGCTGCTCTTCTCGGACCAGGGCACGAACCCGTGTCCCCTGCATCGGGAGGCGGACTCTCAACCACTGCACCACCGGGGAAGCCCGGGAGTTCTCTTTTAACCTTAGTATATTGATATGAATTAGTTGAACATTTCCCAAAGTGTATACCGTAGAACACTAATTACGCAAGATGTTTGATGAAAAGCAGGGTATCTCTTCTGATATATTTAGGAATGATGAATATTATATTTTTCTTTGGAGATAGGTAGCCTTTAGCATATTGGAGGGTCTGAGAAATTAAACATAGAAATCTACTTGACTATTAAATAGATTTGCCAAATTTATTTAACATTCCTGCTCCAAATCATTTTCTCCCCAAACCCCTATTAATAATAAGGAATATGCACCATACATGAAGTACAGTCCATGGTTCAGTGCTGCTACCCCTGCTTATTCTCTCCATGGTTAGCTGTCTACACAAATCATTTACATGGCAGATAGTTTGGACTAAACTATAAATTCCAGCAGAAACTATCTTTTTTTGACAGATACTTCTAAATACCTTTTAAAAATTATATTCCTATTAAAAGTTCAAATAAGGATCTTTTGACTTTCCTTTATAGCGTAGGCTTGAAGCATAAATAACTAATGATTTAATAACTTTGTATGCAGTGTTTACATTTCCTTCTTATTGCTTAATTACTTTGCCTCAAATTGCCTGATTTTTTTCACCCATATCTATTTACTTAAACCCAGTTGCTCACATGTAAATTTTCTTAGGTCTGTCTAGTCTCATTGCAGTCAGTTCAAAAATCTATGTAAAGAGGATAAGCTTTTCCGATTTTACCTTATTTCAACTTGTTTTCCCTCTTAAGTTTCCCACCAAAATTAAAACCTACTCATAATAGAGAGGCAGAATCTAATAAATGTGAATGTTAGAGTAATTGTCTTTGGTTCCATCTTTAATCATCTTTGCCTAATTCCAAGTCACAGTGGCTTCTTATGATGATGCTGCTTTGGTTTTTTTAAAGTTGGAGTCCAGAAAATTAGAAATGTGTTAAGACTGGTGATTTCAGGTATTTGGTATCTTTATTTCTTTCTTTTTAAATTTTATTTATTTATTTATTTATTGGTTGTGTTGGTTCTTCGTTGCTGCACACAGGCTTTCTCTAAGTTGTGGCTTGCAGGCTCTAGAGAGCAGGCTTAGTAGTTGTGGCGCACCGGCTTATTTGCTCCACAGCATGTGGGATCTTTCCGGACCAGGGCTCAAACCCGTGTCCCCTGCATTGGCAGGCGGATTCTTAACCACTGCACCACCAGGGAAGTCCTGGTATCTTTAAATAGTTTTTGTAGTGTGTCTAGATAATATAGGCAGTAGCATAATAAGCGAATTGTCCTGATGTATATGCCCTTGGTCATACCTACTTCTTTTTCTAAACGTTTAGGCAAAAGTTTCCACTATTGATTGCATTATTTTAATGAAATTACTGATCTATCTTTAATGAAGACTTAAACCTTTTACACTGAGTTTTAGATGCAAGATATAGGCTAGCTTTATTTGCTTCAAATTCTCTGCCAAGAATAGTAGATGAAGCGATTATCAAAGGAAATTCAGAAAAAGACTATTGCTATGGGGAAACTAAGGGAGATAATAAGGCTCTTCAGAAAAACTATTTATAGAGGCAGTTTTGCAAGTGAATACCACCCACAATCATTTTTTTCTCTCTGTGCTCCAAGGCACATGGCAAGAAATTAAATAAAATCTCTGTTCTTTACCGTTTGCCCAGGATAAACTAAATACATTGAACAAGTGCCCATTTTGTAAAACTACCATATCATTACTGTTACGAGGAAATAGTTTCAGTTCATTTTTCTGATGGCATTTACCTGTTGTGAAAAGGTGTATGTTTCTATTTTTAATTTGAACTACCATTTTGCCTGTAGAGTATCACAGGCTTTTGTATATAATCTGGTTGTATTATGACCTAGGAGTGGCTTAATTTAGGAAGGCCATCAAAGGGTTAAAATAGTCACATTATTGGCACATTGTTCCCACTACAGGAAGTAATTTGGTTAAAACAAGTATCCTTTTGAGTAATATTTAGGCCAACACCCAGTATTAGGCAAACTTGGGTGTGCCCTCATTAGTGACACAGGCAGGAAAAATGTTAAATGGGAGAGTTCAGACATGGGACGATAGGGAGGTGCCCAGACACATCTCAGAGCACTGTTATCATGTTGAATACACAATGTGGATTGCGGCCCAGAAACGCCCTTCAACTTAAACCCATTTACCAATTGTGATTTTTTTACAGGCATGGCTAGTTTCATCCTGGTGGGTTCATGAGCTTAAATTTGCCCTTGTTTCAGCTTTTACATGTATTAATGAAGCATTTATTTGCAGGTCCTTGAGGTTAGTCTTCATATAACCAAATAAGTATCAGGTAAAGATTGCCCTGCGTTCCTTTAATTATAATAAATGAAAAAACTTGTGAGGAACTATACAGTAGACTTATTTCTACTCATCTCAAATACAGTCACCCCTCGGAATCCAGGTGGGTTTGGTTCCAGGACTGCCCCCCACCCTTGAATACCAAAATCCGCAGATGCTCAAATCCCTTATATAAAATGGCGTAGTACGGTAGGCCCTCCAAATCCATGGGTTCCACTTCCCCGGAAACAGAGGACTGACTGTATAGGAGAGTGTTCAAGGAAGAGTCCTGGCTTGACTAGAAAATGCACATACATCATGTATGCACAGCTCAGAAGGCAAGGAAATATACAGTAAAGAAGGTGGTAATTCTGGGCTTCCGTGGTGGCGCAGTGGTTAAGAATCTGCCTGCCAATGCAGGGGACATGGGTTCGAGCCCTGGTCCGGGAAGATCCCACATGCCACAGAGTAACTAAGCCCATGTGCCACAACTACTGAGCCTGTGCTCTGGAGCCCGTGAGCCACAACTACTGAGCCCGCATGCCACAACTACTGAAGCCCATGCTCCTAGAGCCTGTGCTCTGCAACAAGAGAAGGCACCGCAATGAGAAGCCCGTGCGCCGCAACCAGAGAAAAGCCCTCGCGCAGTGATGAAGACCCAATGCAGCCAAAAATAAATAAAAAAAAATTTTAAAAAACAATAGCCCTGAAAAAGTTATTAAAAGAAAGAAAAAAAGAAGATGGTAATTCTTTTTAAGAAAAATAGTCATTTATATACCCCCCTCTAAAATCATACCTATTCTGACTGAGTTATCTGAGATGTTTTTCTATTTTTTTTCATAGATACATTCCCTGGCAATTCCAGATAACTTGTTTTAGGCTATTGTATTTTAGAGCAAGAAAAATTAGAATTACAGAGTATTGAGAAACACGAACATAGGTTCTCAAACATGAAGACTCTATCTCCAACCTTTCTCTTTTGTCAGTAGTGTGATATGTCTTTGGTCACTCATTAACCCAAGCATTCTTCTCAACTTTAGATGTTAAAATCCAAGGTTCTCAACTTTGTTCTGAAAGCACACCTGAGAGATAAAGGCATTCCCATTAGTGACAGTATCTGGGAATCAGAATCTTGAGAAGGGTATAGTTTTAGGGAGAATAGATGATGCTGATAACTCTTCTGCAACTTTGCCTTTGGAATCACTGGAGTAGATCTAGATGATGACCAAGTTTCATCTGGTTCTGAACTTATATGATTCTTTCTGTGCTCTTCCTTTCATGTTATTATGTACCTGTTTCTCTATAATGATAGGGCCCAATTTTCCCCCTACATGAGGGGGCGGGGAGAGAGAGAGAGAGAGAGAGCGATCTAATACATTAACATGCTATACAACTGTTAGTCCTACTTTTGTCTTATGTACAAGAACAACCTATATTCTTTATTTAGATAGGAAATAAAACTAGTTTAAATTAAAAACTGGGAATTCACTTTCCTAGTACATTGGCAAAAATATCTTTTAAAAATTTGGAATTATTCTTTTTTAAAACCAAATTAAGATGAAGAAAATCTTCTAAAAATATATCATTAAATGTTCACATAGCATTTAAAACTTTAGTTATAGGAATCAGGTTTTTACCTTATTTCTTCCACTATAATATAGAGTATATACATCAGAAATCAGAATTTGTTTTGTATTCTGATTGGTTCTTTCTGTCTGGGATGCTTAAAGTGTTAGATTTAATTATATATATTTATATATTTTATATTTAGAAACACCACGGAAAATGTTATTTGAATTTTGTTTCAAATAGTAATTTTTTATTTTATTTTATTTTATTTTATTTTTTTTTGTGGTATGTGGGCCTCTCACTGTTGTGGCCTCTCCCTTTGCGGAGCACAGGCTCCGGACGCGCAGGCTCAGCGGCCATGGCTCACGGGCCCAGCCGCTCCGCGGCATATGGGATCTTCCCGGACCGGGGCACGAACCCGTGTCCCCTGCATCGGCAGGCGGACTCTCAACCACTGCGCCACCAGGGAAGCCCTCAAATAGTAATTTTTAATCCTTTTTATATTTTGGACCTCTTTGGCAGTCTTTAAACCTGCTTAAAGCTAGCAGCCCCTCTAATAACTACCATAATTTCAAAATAGTGTGGAACCTAAAAGATATTATGAGATATATGCAACAACTATAATGTGATAGGAAAATATCAGATATTTGTTGTTGACAAAATCACCGGTACTTTTATGTAATTTGTTGCCTACATCATATTTGGAGAAAATACTAAACTTCAATTAGAGGTTAGTGAAAATGAGAATGTAATTTTTTCTATTGTTCATAGACCCCCAGTCTAAAATTATTTTTATTCCTTAAACACATTCAAGGAATCCAGATGTAATCCTCAGTATCTCAAGAGATCTACTCTTTTTTTTTTAATTTATTTATTTATTCATTTATTTTTGGCTGCGTTGGGTCTTTGTTGCTGCGCATGGGCTTTCTCTAGTTGCGGCGAGTGGGGGCTACTCTTCGTTGCATTTTGTGGGCTTCTCATCACGGTGGTTCCTCTTGTTGAGGAACATGGGCTCTAGGCGCGCGGGTTTCAGTAGTTGTGGCACACGGGCTCAGTAGTTGTGGTTCACGGGCTGTAGAGCACAGGCTCAGTAGTTGTGGTGCACGGACTTAGCTGCTCCGTGGCATGTGGGATCTTCCCGGACCAGGGCTTGAACCGTGTCCCCTGCATTGGCAGGCGGATTCTTAACCACTGCGCCACCAGGGAAGACCGAGATTTACTCTTTGAGGAAAGTGCAGCTCAGAGTCTTTTCCATATTTAGCCCTTAATGCTTTCCAAGCCTTTAAAATAAGCAAGTGATTGGTCGTTAAATGGTGACTGTCAGTATATCTTGGATTAGGAACTTGGTTTATTGTCACTAATTTTATTATAGATTGCTGAAGAAAGAGATATTTATAAAAGCCAATTTAGTCATTTTATCTGAAAGTCAAATCATAACATATCTGCTAGTAGTAATGAGTGCTTTACTTATGTCTTGACTTGCAACTGCTCTGGCCACATGTTCCTTTGTCATTAAAAACAAAATGTAATTCATGTCATAGGCCCTGAATCATCCTTATACTTTATGGAACTAATATTGCTTGGCCAAATTTATGTGATTACTTGTTTAACTTTGTATTGTAATAAAATATATATAACACAAAATTTGCCATTTTAACCACTTTTTAGTGCACAATTCAGTGACAGTAATTATATTCACAATGTTGTACAACCATTACCACTATTTCCAAAATTTCTCATCACCCCAAACAGAAAGTCTGTTCTCTGTTGACCTAAATAAAGAGGTAAACTGAGGCAAGCTGGAAAAGATGAATTTATTCAGGAATAGCAGAGGAATTGCAATTTGGGACAAGCAAACTGTAGCAAGCTACAGGTGAGTCTGGTGAAAGTTTGGGGTAGGTTGTATTTATGGGCAGGGAATGTAAAGAGGGGAGAGTTCAGTTTGAGTCAGTTAAAATCAAAAACAAACAGAGACCAGCCTTGAAAACTTCCTGAGCAGACAGAATCAGTCTAGTCACACAAACAAGGCTCATTTCAGCCCACTTTGTGAGACTAACCCAACCTGGGCCATCTCTTGTTCATGCTTCTGGCGAAACTTACCAAGTTTGATAGGAGGCAACCTCAGATCAACCCCCCATCATCTGAGAAAATTTTGTTTCTATAAATCAGGCATTTATGGGAAATCAGCCTCTTAGTTCAATTTTGTCTTCCTGAGGGCACATGGATGAGACTCGCCATTTTATATCCTCCAGTTCTATTTGAGAAATTTTTTTACAACTTATTAAGCAATAACATCCCACTCCCCATTTCCCCCCCACACTCCCCAGCCCCTGGTAACCTCTAATCTACTTTCTGTCTCTATAAGTTTGCCCATTTGCCTTTTCTAGATATTTCATATAAATGGAATCATACAGTATTTGTTCTGCTTCTGGCTTATTTCCCGTAGTGTGATATTTTCAAGGTTTATGCATGTTGTAGCATGTATCCGAACTTGATTCCTTTTTATGGCTGAATAATATCCCATTGTATGTATAGATAGATCTTCTTCGACTTACAGTAGGGTTACGTCCTGATAAACCCTTCCTAAATTGAAAATATTAAGTCGAAGTGCATTTACTATACGTAACCTACTGAACTTCATAGCTTAGTCTAGCCTACCTTAAACATGCTCAGAACACTTATATTAGCCTACAGTTGGGCAAAATCATATAGCACAAAGACTATTTTATAACAAAGTGTTGAATATCTCATGTAACTTATTGAATACTGAAATTAGAGAACAGAATGGTTGTATGGGTACAGAACGGTTGTAATGGTTGTTTATCCTCCTGATTGCATGGCTGACTGGGAGCTGCAGCTCGCTGCACTGCCCAGCATCACAAGAGAGTATTGTACTACAAATCACTAACCTAGGAAAAGATCAAAATTCGAAATCCAGGGACTTCCCTGGTGGTCCAGTGATTAAGACTGCGCTTCCACTGCAGGGTGCAAGGGTTCGATCTCTGGTTGGAGAAATGAGATACCGCATGCTGTGCGGTGCAGCCAAAAAAAAAAAAGTATATATGTGTATACATATGTGTATATATATGTGTATACATATATATGTGTGTATATATATATACACACACATAAATATGTGTGTATATATTCACAATCCAAAGTATGGTTTCAGCTGAATGCATATTGCTTTTTCACCATCATAAAACCAAAAAATCTTAAGTCAAACCATCATAGGTCAGAGACCATCTGTACCACATTTTGTTTATCCATTCATCTTTGGAGGACACTTGGATTATTTCCATCTTTTGACTATTGTGAATAATGCTGCTGTAAACATTGTTGTACAAGTATCTGAGTCCCTGTTAGCAATTCTTTTGGGTGTATACCATGGGTCACATGGTAATTCTGTTGTTTCATTTTTTGAGGAAGCTGTGGAATTATTTTTTATAATAGTTCTATTTTTAATATCCTTACGTTAATGTTTCTTGAGCATCATACTTTTTTTTGCTTATTTCCTTGGTTGACTTTTGTTGCTGATTCTTAAGAAATTATTTGTTTTGGTCATTCATTTTTCTTTTCTTTTCAATTGTTTGTTTTTCAGACCCGAGTCAGAGCTCCATCACAGGGGAACACAGCCAGCTGTTAGGTATAGTATTCCTGTGGGAACTGACTCTCTCTAAAGTCACCCTTCTCCTGCTTATACTAAGAGACATTACTCCCTTCTCTAATTCTATTTTCTGTACCCATTTTCTACTTTTCCATCCTCAGCTTTTTTTCTTGCTGTTTCTCTTCCCAACTTGGTAAGTTTTAGGAATCTACTTCTGCAGTTGATTGTGAAGATTCAATTTAGTTACATTAAAAAGTAATTTTACATGGTCTATGGTTTAAAAAAAGGTCTGTAAGAGTTAGAGCTTCTTTTTTCCAGATAATTTTGAAAAGAAGATATAATATTCTATAATATCTTATGATCACCTTCATTTTCATTCCTGAAAGTACTTCATAAACAGCACAACATTCAGCGAGCCAAAGAAATTGATGTTCCAGTCCTTATCTGTGAAATAAGTTATGGAAATGAATTGATTTCTTCTAGGTATCATTTATTTAAACTGCACTAAGCTTGTAATTTGACAAGAATTCCACATCTCAGAACTGATGAGTTTTTTAAATATAAAAATAAAACATACTCTGGTGAGGAATCCAGACAATACAAAAAGTACATATAAAAAAAAGGAAAGGTCTTCTAAAGTATGTCTTCTCCCCACGACCTCCCTTCTACTCCCCCAAGGTACTTGCTATTGACACTTTCTTGTGAATTCTTATAGAAATTTTTTATTACACATTTTTGTATTATATACTATGACTATCTTTCTTCCTTTTTCTATCAGTGGAGTTATACTATACAGACTGTTCTGTGATTTCCTTTTTTTTCACTTAGTATTTTATCTTGGACATCCCATATCAGTACATAAAGATTTGCCTCATGTCTTTGTTTGTAGTAGAATAGAATTTCATTTATTCCTACACTGTAATTTTATTCATGAGCATTTAAGTTATTTCAAGGTGTTTTACTGTTACAAATTATGTTGCAATGAACATCTTGTGCATATATCCTTGCATTCTCATTGCCAGTATATTTTTAGGATAAATTCCTAACAGTGGGATTCCCTGGTCAAAAGGTATATATATTTTCAAGAAGATATATCAACTTATACCCACCAATGAAGAATGTGGAAGCATACGCAGGTCCTTATCATCAAAAGTGGATATTATCAATCTTAAAATTTTTTCTTTAACTAGTAGGTGGAAATGGCATCTCTAGTTCTTATTTGTACCTCTTTAATTATGAGTGAATTAAGTACTTTTAAATATATTAACAGCTATTTTATGTGTCTGTCTTTTGATTTGAAATTTATTTTGATTTATTCATTGTTGAACTTTTGATGGTTAGAATATATGCAAAGCAGCTGTGGGAAATATAAGGTATCAAAAAGTCCAAAATAGAGAAAGTACTTGACTTGTTTGCTTATTATAGGTTCAGAGTATTAGTTGAAGAAACTGGGATATTCCTTTTTTGCTCTTTGTATGTTAAGGACTTAAGTTTCTGGTCTTAATTCTCATTCCTTTGAGTGAGTTTATGTGCTGGAACACTGACACCTTAGGCACTCAATAAATATTTGTTAAGTAAATGATTTGACATGAACACGTAGCTAGAATTGTGATCACCAGGGTCTTAGCTTTGTGGTATTGAGGCTGTCACTATTCTCTTTTTTATATTTTTGTATTGGATAGTTTATTTAAACTGTTCAAAATTCGTCTTCTCTGTATAAAAATTTCATATTTGGACCAGGAATGGTTAAGATTTCATCGAATGATTTTTGTAGATTTCCCCCTAAACTGTTAAATTGCTTCTGTCTCTGATACATGCCTGATAGGTAGAGATGTTTGGAGAGTGGTTCATCGTCTGAGCAGGAACATGTGTGTAATGGAGGGAGGGAAGGACTTAGTTAATGAAATGGACAGTCAGGGGAGTTGGTACTGTTCCAGTGTTACTAAGCTGGGTTTTGTTTCCAATTAAGCACTTGTAGTAAAAGATAGTAGATTAACTAATTGTAGGCAAAAAGAAATAGTATGTGATCGTGAAGAATTCTCTCAGTCAGTATTAGCTAAAAACCCTAGTATTTACAAAAAGACTACTCCAGACATTAATCTCATTTGGCAACCTACAATTGAGTTCAATTTTAAATAAACCTGGGGATTTATCCAGTTTAGGTAAGTTCATCCTGCTACCCTGTCTGTCTCCTAGGTTCATTAAGTCAAATTATATTCTTCTTTTTTCTCATGCTGTTAATAACTGTCATCCTCTGTCTCCCATCCTAAGTACATTTAACTACAGCCTCAAAATCCTTACTGGTTTATTTTTATTTTAATTAATTAATTTATTTTTGGCCACGCCACGCTGCTTGTGGGATCTTAGTTCCCCCACCAGGGGTTGAACCTATGCCCTCGGCAATGAACGTGAGGAGTCCTAACCACTGGAACTCCAGGGAATTCCCCTTACTGGTTTATTTTTAAAAATATGGAGTTTGCAAAAGAGTGAAAGATAATTTTTGTTATATTTTCTGATCATCTTATAGTTCCTCGGAAAAAGCTTTGGTAGCTTGAATTAAAATCTTGCCAGATTCTGTAAAAACCTCATTTAGGATAATTTGGCCCAGTAGTTGAAAAACTGCTTCAGTTGCCTTGCCTGCTGAAGGGAGTTTATAATAGGATCTTTTAAACCTTCTAAATGCTTTTCTTTTCCTGTCAGCAGAGTGAAGTTATTTTAATGTATCTACTGTTCCCACTGACTCATCAGATCTCTTGCAAAACTCAGGGTCAGGCTGAGGAGATGTATAGAAGGGTGAAACTCAGTCATGATAAAGAATTAAGCTGTAGGCTTATGATTTATGAACTCTTATGTGTGTATGTGTGTATAATTTTCAATTTAAAAACCATTTCACTCTTCTACAGCTTCTCTCAAGGAACAGAAAAACAAGTAAACACTCCCAACTCAGTTTGAGACTTGCATAACCTTGATACCAAAACTTAACAATGACAGTATGAGAACAGTATAGGCAAATTTTACTTATGAACACAGATACAAATATCCTAAATGAAATATTTGCAATTTGAATCAAGCAATATACAGTTGACCCTTACAATGTGGGTTTGAACTTCACTGGTCCTCTTATACTTGTTTGTTTGTTTTTTTTGCGGTACGCGGGCCTCTCACTGTTGTGGCCTCTTCCGTTGCGGAGCAAAGGCTCCGGACGCGCAGGCTCAACGGCCATGGCTCACGGGCCCAGCCGCTCTGCGGCATGTGGGATCTTCCCAGACCTGGGCACGAACCCGTGTCCCCTGCATCGGCAGGCGGACTCTCAACCACTGCGCCACCAGGGAAGCCCATACTTGTATTTTTTTCAATAGTAAATCCTACAGTACTACACAGTCCCTGGTTGGTTGAACCTGCAGATGTAGAGGAGGAACCTCAGATACGGAGAGTCAACTATAAGTTATACTTCGATTAACCCCCAGCATTATTCAGGGGTCAACTGTATTTTTAAAAATTACTCCTGTGACGAGGTGGGTTTCTGCTAAAAATACATGGTTGGTTTATCATTAAAAATCAATTTATATAATTTAGTATATTAACATATTGAAGGAAAAACATCATATAATTATCTTAATAGATGCAGAAAAAGGATTTGATTTGAAACATAACCAGTATTTAAATTCATGAGTTCATAAAAAACTGGTCACCATTGGAGTATTCTAGTAAACCAATTTATTATTCTGAGAATTGGTCTAAAAGGAAAGAATGAAGTATTTATCTTGTTTTTAACTATACCAATGGGTAACCAAATAGTAAATTAGAGGGAATGTCTCTTTATAAAAATATTTCAGCTAATAAATTAAGGAAGAATAACAGAATATCACCATTTTGTAACTCCTCATAAATTAATGAATCTAGGCATTAATCATCAACAGTTGCTAGTATCTCAAAAAGAAAGACAACCTGATGACATGTACCTCCTGATGGAAGATCAAAATACCACTTTGAAGGTGTTTTCCTCCCTCCCCCATAAAAATACTGAATGTGGCTAAGCTTCTAGACCCAATTACAAATTTATAGGAAATAGAAGAAAACAGAGCAACATGTTAAACAACATCACATGGATGCTCATTAAAATGGAGACCATCAGAAACTTTACTGAACACATGACATAGGTTCTTCAACAAATAAATTGCAAAGAAAAAGAGAAAGCAGTAGACTTAATTGAGAGATACAGCAACCAGTTGTAACGTGCCTCTTCTTTGGCTTTTTAAAAATACATATATATTTATTTATTTTTGGTTGCATTGGGTCTTCGTTGCTGCATGCGGGCTTTCTCTAGTTGCAGCGAGCGGGGGGTACTCTTTGTTGCGGTGCACGGGCTTCTCATTGCGGTGGCTTCTCTTGTTGCAGAGCACGGGCTCTAGGCACGTGGGCTTCAGTAGTTGTGGCGTGTGGGCTCAGTAGTTGTGGGTCACGGGCTCTAGAGCACAGGCTCAGCAGTTGTGGCACACGGGCTTAGCTGCTCCGTGGCATGTGAGATCTTCCTGGACCAGGGCTTGAATCTGTGTTCCCTGCATTGGCGGGGGGGTTCTTAACCACTGCACCACCAGGGTAGCCCTCTTATTTGGCTTTTGATCCAAACTAAAAATCAAAAACATAATTTATAACATTTGAGACAACCTTTCATGTTCACTTAGTCACATAGTTCAGACCCAAACCTGTGCCAAGGGAGATTAAGTACACTTACTGCTCTTGTTCTGCCTAGCTCAGACCAACAAAGGCCATTAGACAAGCTCAGGAGTCTAAGGGAGGAATCTGAGGTTTATCTTAGCTAAGCCCAAGTTGTAGCATAAGTGGTAATTGAAAAAAAGCAACATTATAGAAATAATAGCACCACAACAATAAAATGCTTATAAAGAGCAAGACATTTGGTATACCCTTTTTCAGCTTGCAAAAAAAGTATGCCATAACAAATGGAAATCTGAAATGTTCAATAGAGCCAATGGCACTCCTATCAGGTTTCATTTGAATTGTACAGTGAAACACCAGTAAGTTTCCCAATAATATCAGCATTATATGGTTGGTAAAATGAGAAAAAAGAAGCACAATAGTGATCTGGTGGGCTGTTTAATTCAAAGCATTACTGAGGCCAGTCTCAGTAGGTATCCTCCAAAGGAATCTTAAGATTCTGCATAATTCTAAAACAGCCCTAGGATATGGGTTTGGTTTTTAGTTCTTGCAGAGTAAGGGTTATTTGCTATTCAGAAACCAGAATTTCCATTCCACTTGGGATTTCCTGGGGTCATAGTAGTGACCCAGACTTCTGAAGGCTGTACATCGGAAGCAGCATGATTTCCAAGATATTCAGACCAAGAACTGATCCATGCCCTTCAGTATAACCACTGCTGATTTCATACCTGGTTGATCCATGCCTTTCTGTTGAGAGCTTTGCTCCTTGCCTAGAAAACCCTGACCTTTCCTAATTGAGCAGGAGGTCTATTGGACCCTCCCATTCCAAAACACCACCACAAGTAGACCCTGGGTAAGACAATCTGGAGGGCATCACTGGTTTCATAAATGCAGGCAAAATCTCCAGGGACATTCTTCCACCCCTCCCCCACACCCCCCAAAATTAAGCAAGCAAGCAAGTGGAAGTTGGGCCAGAAACCTCCAGAACCAAAGTGTCTGAAAGTTAGGGTAGTTGCACCTGAAACCTGAGACTAGAGAAGCCCCAAACATAGAGGTTCAGGGGCTGCAGCAAGGGAAGCCAGAGCTGTGAGGAGGTGGCTTAGACCAGCGGGCAGTGGGATGGGGCAGGATGTTTGTAAAGTCAGATTTTTATAACAACAATATTATAGTGCTACTGAACAGCAGGGAAGTAATATGCTGAAGCTGGGCCTCATTTCCTCCTGTAACCCTCGAGAGGGATGAAATGCTGTTGAGTCTGGGATATAACACTATTAAATGTCTAAATCAGTGAAGGATGCAGGAAGATGAGCATGGTACTCAGGAATGAAAGACTGTTTAAAGCGAAGGAAAACAAATAGTTGCTGATATTTTAAAAATGAAGTCTTCGCGGCCCCACACGGGGCCGCAATGTCGTCCCGGCCCGGGTGCGACGACTTGGGGGCCGGGGGCGCACAGCGGCCGCAGGAGCCTCCAGAGCAGGAGCTGAGGCTGCGCCGGGAGCAGAAGTGGCAGCGGCTCAAGCACCTGGAGTCCTTTTATGAAAAACCTCCTCCTGGGCTTACCAAGGAAGATGAGACTAAGCCAGAAGACTGTATACCAGATGTCCCAGGCAATGAACATGCCAGGGAATTTGTGGCCCACGCACCAACCAAAGGACTTTGGATGCCACTGGGGAAAGAAGTCAAAGTCATGCAGTGTTGGTGCTGTAAACGATATGGTCACCAAACAGGCGACAAAGAATGCCCTTTTTTTTAATCAAAGGCAACCAAAAGTTAGAACAGTTCAGAGTAGCACATGAAGATCCCATGTATGACATCATACAAGAGAATAAAAGACATGAAAAGGACGTAAGGATACAACAGTTAAAACAGTTACTGGAGGATTCAACATCAGATGAAGATGGGAGCAGCTCCAGTTCCTCAGAATGTAAAGAGAAACACAAGAAAAAGAAGAAAGAAAAACATAAGAAAAAACGAAAGCATAAGTCTAAGCCAAATGAGAGTTCAGACTCAGAATGACAAGAGCTTGGCTTGTTCAACACTCTCTTCCCAAAAATCAAACACTGTGGCCAAAGATCGGAGGACTGTGGAATCAGCGAGGAATAGGAGAGAGAAATACCAAGAGAGGAGGAGATTTGGTGTCACAGGTGTGAATTCTCACCTACCTTCCAGTAAAGATGTGATCGCCACAGGAGAGTGAGTTGTATCTTGCCAGGTGCTAGCTCTGGACAGCGGCTGATTTTGGGCTGGAAAGCTTTTCTCGTTCTCCTCCCTGCAGATCACTGTGGGTCCTGATTCCTTAGAAATGCCTCTGGCAGGGTGGCCAGACTAAGGGAATCTCTGAGGAAGCTCTTCCAGGTGCTGCCACAGCTTCTACCCTCCATGGTGGGGCTACTTAATGCCCTTAGATTTCAGGCTTGACTTTCCTCTGTTGCTAAGGATAAAAGCTCATTATTTTATTTATTTAAAAAGTCCTCATTGGGCTTCCCTGGTGGCGCAGTGGTTGAGAGTCCGCCTGCCGATGCAGGGAACACGGGTTCGTGCCCCGGTCTGGGAGGATCCCACGTGCCACGGAGCGGCTGGGCCCGTGAGCCATGGCCGCTGAGGCTGCGCATCTGGGGGCCTGTGCTCCGCAACCGAAGAGGCCACAACAGTGAGGCCCGTGTACCGCAAAAAAAACCCCAAAACAAACAAACAAACAAAAATACTCATTTATTTTTGAATCATAATAATATACTTACATGGTCCAAATTTAAAAGGTATGTAAGGGGAATTCCTGGGCTGTCCAGTGGTTAGAACTCGGCCCTTTCACCGCCGTGGCCCAGGTTCAATCCCTGGTCAGGGAACTGAGATCCTACAAGCCACGAGGTGCAGTCAAAAAAAAAATTATAAAAGGTATATAAGGTTTAATCATGAAAAACTTTCCTTTTCTCTTCCCCAGATACTGAGTTCCCTTTCCCAATGGCTATCCATTTTACCAGTTTCTTGTGAAGTCATACAGAAACGTTTTGTGTATCACAGGCAAATGTTTTTTCTCTTTTTTAACACAAATACTAGCATACCATACACATTTGTCTGCATTGTTTTTTTCATTTTTTAAATCAGCAGTGTAAAGCATGTTGATCTTTGCTGCACACAGGAGTCTTGAGTTCATAAATCCCTGTCATGTTTGGTGGAGTTTTTTAGGGGGAAGGGCTACCCTATAATAACAATGAACAATCATGTCTTTAACTTCCTTAGCGCTTATTGCCATTGTCCCATGATTATTATTATTCCCAGAATAATTGATTCAGAAAACTTATAAGGGTACAGGAATCACTGTACTGGGTCAGCTACCCACATCCCCAAATATATCCTCATCCTGTTGGCTAAGCACAGCCTGCACGGGAACTTCTGGCTTGGACTGCTGCAGCTGAGGCAGCTCAGCAGGTTGGGATGGTTCCTGCATCTAGGAGAGGGCGTCTGTTCTTGCTGAGCCAAAGTGGAGCCAGATTTTGCTCATGAGCAAGCGTCTTCCCTCTCCACCAGGGTCTCTTGCTGTTTTCATCACTCAGGGTCCCAGGAACTCACTGTCCCCACTTCCTGCCTTTTTTCCTAGGGGTTGGATTCCCCCCTCTTTAAAGAATAACCGATGCGGGCCAGGCTGACTCCTTCCCAGTTCTCCTCAGTAACAGCTCCTAGTCTTGGCCTTGGAAAGTTTATCTCGATAACACAATTGGCTGGAATGGCCCAGGACTTGTTCTTCCTGAAAACCCTAAGTCCATTTAGTTCAAGCAATGCCTTACACTTATCCTTGGCATTTCTAGCTCAGCATGCAGCAGAAATTTCTCCTTCCAGGAATTTTCTTTCTCCTGCTGGAGTCCCATTCATGATAAACATATTCTATTACAATATGGAAGAATAATATCAATGATTCTTGAGCTTATGGTGCATTAAAATGACCTGGAGTGCTTGTTAAAACAGATTCCCGTGCCCTACTCCTAGTTTCAGAATTTCTGATTTATTGTACTAATTCTGGAATGGACTGTGGAATTTGCCTTTCTAACAAGTTCCCAAATGATGCTGATGCTGTCAGTTTAGGGACCAGATTTGAAGAACCACTGATTTAAATGTTTAACCTCTTACTAAAGCCTTTCTCCACTTTCTGCTTTAATGAGAATCTCTCCATCCACTGTAGCCCCTGCGAGTTAACTCCTGTCCCTTCTCCCTCACTCCAGGTTTCTCTGTCTTCTATTTCTGGCCTACATTCTGTGGTCCATCAGTTAAGCCTGTTATCTCCCTTGACCTGTGGTTTTTCTGCCCAGCTTACCCAAAAGAACCTCAAACCAAACTCCTCCTCCTCTGCTCTAATTCCCAGAGTGCTGAGCCCATAACGCTGTCAATCAAATTCCTTCATCCTAAAACCTCTTTCCTCAAACTCAGTACTCTCTACTATTAAGGAAGTCAAAAGAAGCCACCAGACCTCCCTTTACCAAGGTATCTTTTCAGCCTGCCATCATGGTTGTGGTAGGCGAAATTATAAAATAGCCCCAAGGTTTCCTACCAAACCTGTAGAACTGTTACTTTAAGGGATTTTACTCCCGTGATTAGATTACGTTAAAAGATAGTTTGCCCTTTTAACGGTGACTGTTTGGATGATCTGAACCAAATCACGAGATTTTTTTTATATAAATTTGTTTTATTTTTATTTATTTTTGGCTGCGTTGGGTCTTTGTTGCTGTGTGAGGGCTTTCTCTAATTGCAGCGAGCGGGGGCTGCTCTTCGTTGCGGTGCACGGGCTTCTCATTGCGGTGGCTTCTCCTGTTGCGGAGCACGGGGTCTAGGCGCGTGGGCTTCAGTAGTTGTGGCACGTGGGCTTCAGTAGTTGTGGCTCGCGGGCTGTAGAGCACAGGTTCAGTAGTTGTGGTGCACGGGCTTAGTTGCTCCGCGGCATGTGGGATCTTCCCGCACCAGGGCTCGAACCCGTGTCCCCTGCATTAGCAGGCGGAGTCTTAACCACTGTGCTACCAGGGAAGCCCTCACATGAGAATTTTAAAACCAGAGCTTTTTTTCTGGCAGGCAGCAAAGTATCCTATCCTGGCATTGATTCCCACAGAGGTTTCTGCTCCAGTAAGTTTTGACTCTGTATCTGCCCATCTCTCTAATTTTGGGGTCAGCGGTTTGCCCTGTAACCTCAATTCTCTGCTAGATTTAAGAAGATTTGATGATCAGTTTGTTCAGCTTTTTACTGGTTAGGACAGAGTGAAGACTTCTAATCTCTTTACATGCCAGACCAGAGACGGGAAGTTGATGGATATTGCTTTAAGCCACTACATTTGTGGTAATTAGTGCCTGTCCACGTCTGGAAGATTCTTCAGGGCAGAGACCATCTTGTTTCATGTTGTAGGCTCACCTTCTAACACAATGCGTCATGCATGGTGGTGTTCAGTGGGATTTTATTAAAAGTATGGTTACATTAAAAAAAAAAAGGCTTCCCTGGTGGCGCAGTGGTTAAGAATCCGCCTGCCAATGCAGGGGACATAGGTTCGTGCCCCGGTCTGGGAAGATCCCACATGCCACGGAGCAGCTAGGCCCGTGAGCCGTGGCCGCTGAGCCTGTGCGCGCGTCCGGAGCCTTTGCTCCGCAACGGGAGAGGCCACAACAGTGAGAGGACCGCGTACTGAGGAAAAAAAAAAAGAAGGTGTTAAATAGTAGATTAGTAACAGGTGAAGGGTGTTTGTGAACAAAAAGAAAACTACACCTAGACGTATCTTAATGAAGCTGCAGGACACCTAAGAAAAGATCTTGAATGCAGCAGAGAAAAAAAACAGATCATCAAAGGAACGACAGAATGATAGAATTCTCAACAAACAGATAACAAAACTAATGTCTTAAAGTATTTGCAAAAATTTTATTATCCTAGAATTGTGTTTAGCAAGACACTTGGGATTAAGGGGAAAATACAGACAATTGTAGTTAAGTAAAAGCCAACAACGCTTTTTACCGTGAGACTTGCTCTAAACTCTTGGTTTTCAACTAGGGACAATTTTGTCCCCCAAGGGATGTTTGGAGACATTTTTGATTGTCACTATTAGAGATGCTACTGGCATCTAGTGACTAGAGGCCAAGGATGCCCTTAAACATCCTAAAATGCACCGGACAATCCCCCACAACAAATAATTATATTGTCTGAAATTTCACAGCACTGAGTTTGAGAAACCCTCCTCTAAAGGAATTCTAAAGAATGTACTTCAAGTAAAAGGAAAATGATCCCAGAAGACTAGTATTCTGAAATGTAACAAAGAATATTGAACAAATGAAATGGTAAATGTGGACCTTGACCCAAGTCAATGTTGTCAGTATGAAATAATTTCAGTGTCTTGTTTGTGTAGTTAAAAAAAAAAGACTCCTGGAAATGTCAGATAGTAATATTATGTAAGTCAGGAGGAGAGAGTTGGAACTGACTAAAAGAATAGAAATAGAGTGTGGAAACTCCAAGAGAGGAGAGACAAGAAATGGAATAAGGGAAAACAAACCAGAAAATCCAGAGAGAAAATGAGAATGAATCATAGAGAAAGAAAGCCAAAGAGAAATAAAAAGATGGTAGAGTTCAGTCTGTATATATCAATTGCTAAGGTCGATAGACTTGACTATTAAAAAGACAGATTGTCAAATTTTTAAAAACACAGCTACTTGCTGTTTACAAGAGATCCACCTAAGGCATAAGGACCCAGGAAAAATGGAAAGTTGAGAGACAGAAAAGGACATTTAACCAAAAGACAGCTGGTATAGTTATCATTATCTTTTTCCTTCTATTGTCTTAGGATTTATTCTCCTTTCTAGCCTCTTAAAATAGGTACATGGCTCATATAATTTTTATTCTTTTTACTTTGCTAATGTAAAATTTTAAAGCAATGACTTTCCTTTGAAGTGCTACTTTTGTTGCATCACAAGTCTCAATAGGTAGTGTTTTCATTGTTATTCAATTTTTAAGTATTTTAATCTTTGATCCTTGAATTGTTAAGCAGTGTGTGGGTTTTTTTTTAATTTCTAAATTCACAACGTTTTTAAATTTATTTTTTTGTAATTAAATTCTAATTCGTTGTTATACACCAAGATCATGGCTTATATTATACCTGTTTGAAATTTGTTCAGTCTTTAAGATCTAGTACATGATAACTTTCCATATGTAAATTTTCCACGTATGTTTGATTAAAATGTATAGTCTCTAATTTTGCATGCAGAATGCTATCTCCGTTAAGGCCAAGGTTATTCATTGTGTTATTCAGATTTCTTTACCTTTGCTATTTTGTCTGCTTCATCTATCAATTATTGAGAAAAGTATGCTAAAAATCTCCCTGTGTGATGGTAGATTTATTAATTTCTTGGTATAATTCTGTCCCTTTTGCCTCAAATATTTTGAGGCATGGATGGATTGGTGGGTGGACGAATGGATGGATGGGTGGATATGGTAGGCAGCATTTTTTTTTGGCTGCGCCTCGGCTTGCAGGATCTCAGTTCCCTGACCAGGGATTGAACCCAGGCCACACCAGTGAAAGTGCCAAATCCTAACCACTAGACTGCCAGGGAACTCCCTAGGCAGCCTTTTAGACTGACTCTGTTGATCCTTTCTTCCTGGTATTCATGCCCTGTGTAATCCTCTCTCCTTTGAGTGAGGGCTGGACTTTATGACTCCTTCTAATTATTAGAATATGGCAAAAGTGACATCACTTTCAAAAAGACTGTGACATCTGTCTTGTACTCCCTCTCTGGCTCTTTGATGGCTTGCTTTGAGGGAATCCAGTGGCCATGCTATAAGCTGCCCTAGGGAAAGTCACATGTGGCAAGGAACTGAGAAAGGCCCTTGACCAACAGCCTGAAAAAACTGATTCCTGCCAACTATGTAAGTAAGGTTGGACGAGGATCTTCCCCAGGCCTTCCAATGAGACCACAGCCATGACAGGAGACTGAAGCAGAGGACCCTGCTAAGCCATGTGCATATTCCTAGCTCCCACTAACTGAGATGATAAGTATGTGTTGTTTAAGCCACATTAAGAGTGGCTTAATGTGTTTAAGAGTAATTTGTTACACAGAAAGAGATAACTATAAACAATAGATGTATGTTTAAAATTTATATACTTTCTTGGTGAATTAAGTCTTCTGTTATATGGTTATCCTCTCATCCCTAATAAAGTTTTTCTCAAAGAAAAATTTATCTGCTAGTAATAAAACTGTGTCAGCTTTATTTTGGTTAGTATTTGCCTGATATATCTCTTTCCTTTACTTTCAGCCTTTGTGTGTGCATATTATGTTTCTTGTAAACACTGTATGCCTGGATTTTGTTGTTTAATCCAGTGTGTCAATCTTCATGTTTTAACTTGTAAATCTTGTCCGTTTGCCTTATTATAATTATTGGTATTATTGATATATTTGAACTATTCTGTCACCCTAAGTTGTTTGCAGTTTTTTCCACTTTTTGTTTCTTTTTTAATCCCTTACTTAGGAAAAAATGATGTCTATACCCCTGTCCCCCCCAATAAGGGAAATAACATTAATACACTCTCACATCACTCTCTCCTCGGCCCCAGCCCCCATGGTGATGGTGTTATATAGAATAGGTCGGTGGCAAAAGGAGGGACTACTCAATAAATGGATTCGGAAGAGCCATCCATTTGCTAACTACATGATCTGACTTCTTCCTATCTCTCCAAGCACTCTGTCCTTTCCTAGCTCTATTTCAGCCATGTTATCTATTTTGTTTTATGAATCCATTAAGATTGTTTCTGCTTTAGGATCTTTTAAAATTGCTGTCCCTCTGCCTGAAAGGCAGATTTTTCCTGACCACCCTGTGCCAAGGGTATGCTGCAGCCCGCTAGCTCATACCAGCTCATGAGAGCCAATTACGTGCATCTCTCCCCAAAACCACGTTCAGTGACTTCACATTAGTAGTTTGAAATTAGCATGTGTAAGTATTTGCACCACAGAAATTGGCAAATACTATAAATCAGTATATATGTTTTTTAATTCTGGAGAGCCTGCTTACCAGCACCCTAAAGATCTTACCGAAAGTTGTCTGTCCTTCCCATCCCCAGTCATAATCTATCCCAGTACATGGTTCATTTTCTTCACGGAACTTATCACTTTTTTTTTTTTTTTTGCGGTACGCGGGCCTCTCACAGTTGTGGCCTCACCCGTTGCGAAGCACAGGCTCCGGACGCGCAGGCTCAGCGGCCATGGCTCACGGGCCCAGCCACTCCCCGGCATGTGGGATCTTCCCGGACCGGGGCACGAACCTATGTCCCCTGCATCGGCAGGCGGACTCTCAACCACTGCGCCACCAGGGAAGCCCAATTATTCTTTTTTTTTTTTTTTCACTTTTTTAAAAGTTATTTTCTGTCTTCTGTGACTTCAGTAAACGCACAATGAAAGTACAGTCTTTAACTACCTTGTCTACTGTTGTGGTGCCCAACATATGAGAACTTAATACTTATTGAATTAATTGAATAAATGAATTATTCAAAAGTGATAATTTTTAGCTGTGCGATTCTCTTTAGAATTTTCTGGAAGCATTAGAGAGGAAAATAATTGCATTTCTTTTTATGGCTTTTTATTATGGGAATTACCAGAGGTACAGAAAAGTAAATAGAATAGCATAATAAACCTCCGTGAACCCACCACCCAGTTTCAGCAATGTTGCAGATCTGTTTTCAAGCGCCCACCAGATTTTTTCCCAGAATATTTTAAAGAAAATTCCAGACATCATATGATTTTACTTACCCATTTTTAAAAAAATAACCAGTCCATATTCATATTCCTCTGTTTCCTGACGTTTGTTTTGAGTCAGGATTCTAACAAGTTTCACACCTTGCAATTGATGTGGTATGTCATCTTAAGTCTCTTAATTTATGAGTTCGCCTGTTTTCGTTTATGCCATTTATTTGTTGACAAAATCAGATTATTTGTCATGTGGAATCTTCCACATTCTGAATTTGATGACTACATCTTTGTGGTGAAGTTTAATATGTGCCTCCTTTTTTTTTCTGTGAACTGGTAGTTACATTTAGAGGCTTGGTTAAATTCAGCTTCCATTCTTTGGGTAAGAGTACATCATAAGTTGCACAGTGTATTTTTCATTGTATTACATTAGCAGATTGTGTTGTCCCACTTTTAGTGATGTTAAGATTGATCAGTGAGTTCCAGGTTGATCAGTGGGTTCCAGATTGATTAGTGGGTTATGCCTCAGCTTTTCACCTAATGGTTTTAGCAACCATTGATGATCACTGTTCATAACCATTATTTTATTAGGGGTGGAAAATGGGTGATTTTTTTCTAATTATATCATTCCATCTGCATTTATTCGCCAGAATGTTTCTATAATGAAAATTTCTTTAACTAGTTACTGTGAAATACAGTTGGTACAGGAAAGACAGGATAATTGCTTAATTCTTTACATTTATTATTTTTCAGACTTCGATGTTGTTTCCATAGCAACTCTGCGAAGGGGACTAGTTGGTTTTTTTTGCAGTACGCGGGCCTCTCACTGTTATGGCCTCTCCCCTTGCGGAGCACAGGCTCCGGACGCGCAGGCTCAGCGGCCATGGCTCACGGGCCCAGCCGCTCCCCGGCATGTGGGATCTTCCTGGACCAGGGCACGAACCCGTGTCCCCTGCATCGGCAGGCGGACTCTCAACCACTGCGCCACCAGGGAAGACCTCATTGCATTATATATTTTTAATATTCACATTATCCCATTTTTAGCCAGTGAGAACCCCTTCAGATTTGTTCTTCTGTCCTTTGACATGACTCAGTTATTTTGATAGCTTGTTGGCTATTTCCCAAGCTCATCTTACATATTTAAGGTTATAGGACTTTAAATTAATTTCTTTAATTTTTGTATTGACCTCTGTTTCTTCAATATTTAAAATCTTAGGGTTTTGGGGGGGGGTTGTTTTTGGACCGCACCGTGCTGCATTCGGGATCTTAGTTCCCCGACCAGGAATCGAGCCCGTGCCCTCTACAGAGGAAGCGCGGACTCTTAACTGGTGTACCACCAGCGAGGTCCCTAAAATCTTAGTTTTTAATGACATTTACACAATTTTAAAAATTTTCTCTCTTTCTCTTCTGCCAGACAATTAGAACTATGTAACTTTTACAATAAAGAACCAAAGTTAAGAAAGCACTCAAACAACAGAAACTCTACTGTTTTAGGGAACCCAATCTCACTCTCTCTTTTTTTTTTTTCCTTATAGCAGGTTCACCAAATTCTTGTGGGGTGCCTCTTTTAACATAAAAAGATAGGTGGCAAATGTTTGTACAAAAATGTCATTTATAAAAGGTCAGATAGCCCTGAAGGCAGAGGGCTTTTATTGCCATTATCCACAGCAACAGTGTGGAAAGTAGCCCTTGTCTAGCACAGTGTTGTACACTGAGCAGGTACTCAGTGACTATTTTTTTTTCATCCTAGATTTGGGTGACATTAAGAGTAGGGTCTCTATAGGCTAGGATCTTAAACGAATAGTGTTTCTAGAGGTCTTCGTATTGTTAAGAAAAGGAATGACCCATGTTTACTTCTTAGAAATTTGCTTTTGCTCCTGTTCAAGAGGGAGTCACATTCTCCAAGCAATGCTGATTGAGTTCTGCCATTCTCAGATGAAAATATGAATATGAAAATGGGTTCTGTTATTACAGGGGGAACATTTGGTGCTGATGCTTCTTCAGTACCAATGAGAAACTAACTTGATTTACATTTTTTTCCAGATGATGGACATAAGAAAGCTCGAAATGCTTATCTTAACAATTCCAATTATGAAGAAGGAGATGAATATTTTGATAAAAATTTGGCACTCTTTGAGGTAATATTTGGGAGAAAACTAGGGCAGAGATTTCAGGAACAGAAATTTCAAGATCGCTGTTTTCCACCCAATTTAGTTTTAAAACAGTACAGGTTGGATAATTTAATAACTAACTGTTAAAATACAGTACTTACTATAGCTTGTCATTGTAGTTGATTTAATCTATATAATCTAATTATTGCTAATTAATGAATAACCATTGAGTCAAATTTCTATGAAATAAAGAGGAATGTTGACATCACAGGCATGTGGATAACCTTGCTGTCTAATTTAACTAGTATTTAAATCTCTGTGTTGTAATAATCTACTAAGTACAAAATTTTTCGACTCTGTGTTTGGGATGAATGTCATTTACCTTAGAACTACTAACCAAAAATAAGGGTGGGAAGCAGGCTGCTGGATTAAGAGGACCTGAATGTCTCATCCGACTAAGGTAGCGTGGACTCTGAGGGGATCTGTGTCCTGGTTGTTGAAAGGAGCCTGGTTTAGTCCAGCACTGCATTGTCTTACTTTGACAGTGATTCAAGTGCCACTTTCCTCAGTGTTCCTATTTTTTAAATGATATTTTCTCTTAACTTTCTTCAAGAAAAGGTCTGAGGTGAATATTTGGTTCAGTCACAAAAGATTTTCATTGACCTGTCCATGCTTGGTGCTATAAATAATAGCTATAAATGTTAGTAGACTGTTAGTAGTACTGTAGTTAAAGATTATGTTATCAGTGTTCTTTATGAGGTTACAGTTGTCTGTAGGGGCCAGTGTGGTTTTGTGTTTTCTGTAAAGTTAAGCTATTAGAAAGAATCATAAAACTTTTCATTTAAGAATTTTATAAGAATGTGTGTAGCCCTGATTACATATTATAATATGCGGGGAGAATAACGTCTCATTGATAAATTTTCTTAAAATGTTTACCTGTGAAATTTTTTCTTATTTACTTTGTAGTTTTCTGGGAGAGGGATCATTTTGATGCTTATTCCCAGTGTTCTTCAGTATTTCTTTCTTTCTTATTTCTGGCTCTATAGGAAGAAATGGACACCAGACCAAAGGTGTCTTCTCTCCTCAGCCGCTTGGCCAATTACACTAACCTGACGCAAGGAGCAAAGGAACATGAAGAGGCAGAGAACATCACTGAAGGGAAAAAGAAGCCCACCAAGGTGAGGCCTTGGAATAACAAGGACAAATAAAAAGAGCCCCATATACAAGAAAGGAGGAAATGTCCAGGGCATCGCTCTGTGCTCAAGAACTACTGAACGCTTGGTATATGCCAGGCACGTGAGGGAGTGAGCTGTGTAATTAGCAGCTGGGAGACAGGCATTCCGGGGAGAGGGAATAGCACTTCAAAAGAAAAGTGTCCACACCCATCTACTGATGCCATCTTTCTGTTGTGAAGCTGTTGGGTTTTTCAAAGACCAAATATCAGTTTTTCTCAACACGAAAATATGGAAGAATATTACAAGTAAGCTTTCTGGTTGTTCAGGAGTAAAACGACCCTCAGATGTATTTTATCAACTACGTTTACCAACTACTATGAAAGATTTATGCCAAATTCTGAAGGAATTCCATCAAATCATTATCCTTTTTTTTTTTTTTTAAAGAAAAAGCTATTGGCCTGAAGAACAGAAATTTTTAAGTTGTTGGGGATGCACTTAAAAGTTTATTTGTGATCAGATGCTTATGTAAAAATATGTGGAGAGCTATGTAAAGTTAAAATGTATATCTCTAGGAATAATAAAAAGTATGGTGATAAACATTTATTAAGATGGAGATTTTATATGTGCCTATTTAAAAATGCTGCATAAACATATCATCTCTGCTTTGCAATTAAAATGATAGGGTACAAGTTTTTATATAAAAGTAAAGGGATGAATCATCTCTTCTAGATGACTACATGATTTTTTTTCTTTTGTCAACATCTTTCTTTCCAGACCCCCCAAATGGGTACTTTCATGGGTGTTTACCTCCCATGTCTACAAAATATTTTTGGAGTGATCCTGTTTCTACGCCTTACATGGGTGGTGGGCACAGCTGGAGTTCTGCAGGCCTTTGCAATTGTCCTTATCTGCTGCTGTTGTGTAAGTCCTGAGTTGGCCCCTGAAGATCACCTGGAACATTGCAAGAGCTCAAGAGTATCATGCTTAACCTATTTGGGCATAAAAGAAAGAATACGTACTGGGGAAAGACTCATGATCTCAACAGGGGAGATTATTTTGATACTAAAATCTAAAGGATTTTCAGTTATTTAGTGTCAGTTATTCACTGCTTATATCTGTAATATGATGTACTCAAAATTACAAGGAAAGACTTCTGTAGGAAGTAGAAGATACTGTCCCTGACTTCAAAAAATTCAGAATACAAACCATTTGAACTCGATAACACTAGTGTTGTGACAGAAAGTATGTTAGAAAATGTGATGTGCTACTCCAGTGTGGTACCAATAAACAAAGCTGGTTGTTGTTTGCGGGTAAGAGGTATTCGTTTTGTTTTGCAGTCTCATCCGTTATCCCTTCCCCAGAAATTGGGGTGTTCTTTCCAGTTCTTCTTTCCATTATACTGAGAACGTTCTGGTCTTCCTTTAATTTAAACTCCTCTTATCTGTGTATCCCAGCCACATCTCTCAATTTTATTGTAAGTTGATAGATTATTATAAAAATTTTTATTTTATTATTAAGCCGTCTACAGACCTCTTTTATTACTATCACCATTATACACTCCCTGTGCTCAACTGAGTGCCATGTAACGCAGGGTAAGAGGACATAGTCCATATCATTAATAACTTAATGGTACCACCATTTTTTCCCCCCGTTTCTTAGTCTTGAAACTTCAGGGCCGTATTTGGCTCCTTGATTGCCTCTCATATCTCATCAGCTATCAAAGCCAGTCAGGTCTCCCTCTGAAATCTCTTTTGTTCAACGCTGTCTTTATATTCCCACTTCTACCACTGCAGTCCTTACCTCTCACTGAACTACCACAATAGCCTACTAACAAGTCACTCTGCCTCCATCTACTTCCTATCTTCAATCCATTCTGTACTCTGCTGCTATCAGGTAATGTTTTTAAAATACAGTTCTCATGATCTCAGAAGTCTTCAGTGGTTCCCCTTCTTACTGAATATTATTCTTGTTATTGTAGCCAGTCTTTAGTCAGTTTCCAATCTGTTTACCAAGTTTTTAACTAGGAGACCAGGGTGAGATCAGTGGTTCTCAATAGCACCTAACCTACTGATTACGATGTAGGAGCGTTTTAACAGAGTACTCAAGACACCAGTAGTGTGACTAGTGTAGCGTGTTGAAGCACATCTCATTTGCATACCATTTGGTATGACAGGCAACTCCCTCCATAAAAGTAGGTAGAATTAAATATTTGATAAGTGCTCTGAGGTCCACAGATGGGAAAGTAGTACAGAAATGTCGTCTTTATACAGTAACAGTCTTCTCCTTTCTCTTTCTTTACAGACAATGTTGACTGCTATCTCCATGAGTGCCATTGCCACTAATGGAGTGGTGCCAGGTCAGTAGCTAAGGCTGGATTTCAGGGATTGTCATTGATTACTGTATATTTCTACTATAAAGCCAGAGGTGCAAACTTCCAAGGCACAGAATACTATTTAGTTAGTGGCCACAGGCACTAACACTATTTGACTTCAGAATACCTTCTTTTAAAACTCTCTGTATGTTTTAAGCTAGAATCCGTAATTTCTACTGCATTCTTAGCTTCTTTTACTTAGAATATATATTTTATTCATCTATCTCATGCCTGTAGTAAATATCCTCTGATATTTTTCTAAGTAATACTGACAAATTGTGCTGATTTATGTGTAACATTAGATGTGCAGTATGCAGGTTTCGTCTTTTACTCCCTACCAGGAAATCTACTTTTTATCATATTCAGGGTTTTCAAAAAGCCTGAAACATTTATCCTTTTATGCGACTTGTTTACATTCCTGTTACTTACATACTTTTTTTTTTATCCTGTTCACCTTCTGTTTTGCCTTTTAGCTGGGGGCTCATACTTTATGATTTCCCGAGCACTGGGCCCAGAGTTTGGTGGGGCTGTTGGCCTCTGCTTTTATCTTGGTACCACATTTGCAGCAGCCATGTATATCCTTGGTGCCATTGAAATTTTTCTGGTGAGTAATGACTTAATTGTGGTCTAAAGTATAGAAAAGATATAGATTTGGATTTATTTTGCCATTGGATATCAAAGCTTCTGAGAAATCAGCTACAGGAATCAATCAAGTGATTGACTGCTAACCTGTTATTGACCTTGTACTGTGAATGAGTAAGAAAGGTTGAGGTTATCTTTTGCCTTGCCTACTCCTTCCCCTCCACCAAATCACCAGCACCCTGCCACCTCAACCAAAAAGTTAAAGTCTCAGAGGCAAGACTTTGGCTAGTGGGGGAAAAGTAAAAGAAAGTTTATCTCTTTTGATGTCTTTATCCCAATGAAACAAAATGTTTTTCATTTATTTATTCACTAGGATATATTTCTTACTATTTAAAGTAACGATAGCAGAAGTAGGACTCAAGATAATCATTACAATTATTTTGTATAACACTTTAAATAAATTATTAACACATTCCTTGTTTTTCCATTTGGGAGTGTAAGTATTCAGAATGGCACATAGACTTTATTTTATTTATTTATTTATTTTAAAATTTTTGGCTGCATTGGCTCTTCGTTGCAGTGCATGGGCTTCTTATTGCGGTGGCTTCTCTTGTTGTGGAACACAGGCTCTAGGCACGCGGGCTTCAGTAGTTGTGCCACGTGAGCTCAGTAGTTGTGGTGCACGGGCTTAGTTACTCCGCAGCATTTGGGATCTTCCTGGACCAGGGCTTGAACTCATGTCCCCTGCATTAGCAGGCGGATTCTTAACCACTGCACCACCAGGGAAGCCCTGGCATGTAGACTTTTAAAAAAATCCATGATATCTCATTTCTGTAGGCATTTTAGATCGAAATATGAATTAGGCTATGTCTCCAGTCATTTTCTGTCTCAGTTTTGCTTTCCTTCGTGAAAGTAAATGCAAACTACAACAGCCCTTTTATTTGATTATTTTGAAATGACCTTATTTTCTGCTTCTTTTGCCTAACAGGTATATATTGTCCCCCAAGCTGCCATCTTTCATAGTGACGATGCACTCAAGGAGTCAGCAGCCATGCTAAATAACATGCGTGTCTATGGCACAGCCTTCTTGGTCCTCATGGTATTGGTGGTATTCATCGGTGTACGCTATGTGAACAAGTTTGCCTCGCTCTTTCTGGCCTGTGTCATTGTGTCCATCTTGGCCATCTATGCTGGAGCCATCAAGTCTTCTTTTGCCCCTCCACACTTCCCGTACGTGTCTCTCTGACTAGCCATCATTATTTGGTAGTCATTAACAGTACCTGGTGATGTGATCATTTCAAGTCAGAATCTCACAGTTTCTCTGAGATTTCCCTCTTGGATAAGCCCAGTTAGCATCTGTGCGGGAAGCCTCCCAGCAAATTGTGTCGTGTTGATCCTCTTCCTTGTGTCCCAAGTATACAACTGGCAGCCACGGCAGTCATTTGGATATAGATAGTGGGTTTTCAAAACCTCCTGATAATGATTATGCATATTTGAACTATTCATAAAGGCCTTTTCAAACAGCGTAGTTTTGCCAGCAACCTTTATAAAGTATTTAAAGGTTAGATTCCTTTTATTGATGAAGAATCAAGAGATCAAGGAAACCTAGATTCCTACCTAAATATTTATAATTAAATTTTTTGTTCTGCTGTTAGTACATAATGACCTTTCTAGTCATAAAATAAAGGGAAATAAATGTCACATCTTTTGCATATATATCTTTATATATATATATATATATTATATTACATACCATAAGTAGTACAGGTACCTTAAGGTATATTTTTTCAATTAGCAATAATCGCGCCTCAGATAAACCTCATTGGCTACGATACTGCCACTGCGCAAAGCTAAGGTATACTTTTTGAAGTAGAAATGGATTTGTACAGCTGCGTGACTCACAGGCTCACCTGTTTTCCATTTGACTAGTGGCATAGGGACTAGACGGCACTGAGTGTTGTTTGTCACCTTATTACAGTGACTGTCTTTGAAGAGTCATCCTGATCACTCAGGGATCAAACTCATCAGTCTTATGTTGATTTAACCTGATTACAGAAAGATAGATTTTTGAAGATGAAAAAACAGGTCCATAGAGGTTAAATGACCTGCCCCAAAGTTAATAATTGTCAGAGCAAGAAAATGGATCCTGTGATTTCCTGATTCCCAGTTCAGTGTTTCTTCTGCTATGCTAAATGATGTCAGTAATAGATTCCATCATAAATTTTCAGTCTGCTTGTCTAGGGGCTGCCAAGCAACTGGAGACCCACTTGAAGGCTACATTCTGCCTGTATCTTAACTTGGGAAATTCCATTTTGCCTCAAGTTCTCCTTTGATGCTTTTCCTCTTTTATGGTGGGCAAAAGTTCATGATGTGTGGTATTTTCATTAAAATATTTCAGCAGAACAAGCCAAAAAACCTAGAGGAATGCATGAAACAGTACTGGGAAATGTTGAGAGTTGTTGAAGCTAAGTAATGGGTACATGGCTTATTGCATATGTATGCTATCATTTTGCAGATTTGAAAAGCTTTTTTCCTCCTGAGAGGTATTTTTAACTGTGGGTGTATTATTCCTTTATTCATATTTGTATCTCTGGGTGAATGAAAAAAAATAAAATCAGCAGTTTGTATTTGTATTATCCTTAACTACCCTCACCCCTACTGGGTCTGGGCTTAAGTTCAAAAAGTTTTTTATTAGGCCATAGACGGATGGCCTAATTCTAGCCAAGCTGTCTTCCTTGAAACAGAAGACAGAAGCTCTGACCTTTAGCATAACATTTTCAAGGGAGTTGTTATGAACATAAGGCTTTTTCTTAGGCCAAAGAGAAAGGGGTGGATTTGTGTGTGTGTGTGTGTGTGTATGTGTGTGTGTGTGTGTGTGTGTGTGTGTGTGTGTGTGTGTGTATGGAAAGAACAAACGGACTCTAAGATTCTTTTAAGACCTAACAATTGGTTAATAACCTAAAAATTCTGGAAGATGACTCAGAACAGCATCTTCAGACAGTTCTCCTATTTGAATTCTGTCACTACTGCCTACCACCTGTATGACCTCGGGCAGACTCCTTTTTCTCCCTAAACTTCAGTTCCTCCATCCACAATGTAGAAATACTAGTACATATTTTGTGAGATCGCTGTAAGGATTACACTGGCAGAAAACGTAAGACACCATTCACAGAGCTAGTCATTATTAGTTCTTTAACCATCTATGACAGTAAAAACTCTTAGAGATGAGATTTTTTTTTTCTTGAGCATACCTATATACTAACCTGTTTCTAACCTATTTTCTTTTTTAAAATACTTTTTTCCCCTTGCTTCATCTTTCTTCTCCCTGTTTGTTTTCATTTAGGGTCTGCATGCTGGGCAACCGCACCCTTTCATCAAGGCACATTGATATTTGCTCGAAGACTAAGGAAATTAACAACATGACAGTACCGTCAAAGTTATGGGGCTTCTTCTGTAATTCAAGTCAGTTTTTCAATGCCACCTGTGATGAATACTTTGTTCACAATAATGTCACTTCAATCCAGGGCATCCCTGGATTGGCTAGCGGTGTCATTACAGGTGAGTTGGGAGGATTGGGGACACATTTTTAAAATTTTTCTCTGAGGAGGGCTTTGCCATCTTGTTGAGCCTTTATTTTTATTTTTTGGTCATGCCACGCGGCTTGTGGGATCTTAGTTCCCCAACCAGGCATCGAACCCACACCCCCTGCGTTGGAAGCACGGAGACTTAACCACTGGACCTCCAGGGAAGTCCCTAGACTTTGCCATCTTAGACTCATCTATTGTCCATCAATACTGCCACGGTGCCACTTCCCTTCTTAAGTTCAGCACACAGCTCTTAATTCAACATCTTTCTGCTTTTCTGTTTGTGATTTTATCCTTTTTCAGGACTCCCTTGCAGTGTTGTCTGCTAAAATGTACTGCTCTTGAATGCAGAGCTGAGCAAATGACTTTTTAACTTAAGATAATAAAGTATTCTCTGTGTTATTATAAACTTGCCAATGTTTTTCCCACAGTGACAGCTAGAATTATTTTAATGTCATCACATCCACATGTATGTTTTCCTAACTCATCTAAACTTCTGAAATTCTCCGTAAGTGACTCCTATTTTAACTGTTTGGCCCACAAATTTCTTTGCACGTAAGCAAGTTTACACTAAGGTGTTCAAAATAGCATTGATGCCTAATTTTTTTAAAAAAAATAGGTTTTATAAGGCATTCAGCTTTAGTTCGCTTAACTTTTACTAATTTGCATTGGTAAACTTAGCTGCATTTGTACGTACCAAAGTATTTTGTCAAATTACATTTGAACCAGATGAGAAAAGGCATTAGGTTTTTATTTATGTGTGCTTTGTTATATGATATATATGTGCATATATCTGTGCTCATGTAGAAGCAAACATACCCTTAAAAGCTATATAAATGATGAATCTGACTTAGAATGTTGTTGGCTAGAACATTATCTAATTATGTCCTTTCCATAGTGCTGCTGCTTATATACCCTTTTTTCCCACTGCAGAGAATCTTTGGAGTAATTATATACCAAAGGGAGAGATTATTGAAAAGCCCTCAGCCAAATCTTCTGATGTCTTAGGCAGCTTAAACCATGAGTATGTCCTTGTTGACATTACCACCTCTTTCACTCTTCTGGTGGGGATCTTCTTTCCATCTGTCACAGGTAAGCAGATGGGCTGTTGCCTATTTTACAAACAATCAGACCCAGGGAGTGATTTTTCTTACACAAAACTATATTCTCAGGATTCCCAGATTTGCCTGTAGTCTTTGATAGCAATGTGAATATCAAAAGTGTCCAGGAACTGAAGAAGTTAACTTGTTCTTTTTTCCTTTTCTAAAGGTATCATGGCTGGATCAAACAGATCTGGAGATCTGAAAGACGCTCAAAAGTCTATTCCCATTGGCACTATCCTCGCCATCCTGACTACCTCCTTTGTTTGTATCCTTTTGATGGATCCAGTCTGAGTCTTAGTCATAGGAACAGCCATAGAACAAGGGTGATCAGTATTTTTATCCTGGTAATAAAGATATCTGCTTTTTACCACCTCACTTCACATCAGATAATCTACCCACCTCATCTCTAAAACTCAAGAAAGAATTTATGAGATAAGTGAATTTAGCCACTCATTTTACTGATAGAAGAAGTTTCCTGAGTGTTTATGTTCATATTAGAAGGTGAACATCAGTTTCCTTGACTCTCAATATCATAGATTTAAGCAATGTTGTCCTTTTTGGTGCATGTATTGAAGGTGTTGTTCTCAGAGACAAGTGAGTAGTTGATTTCTTTGTAACAATCGTGTGTCTATCTTCCATTATGTCTGATCATCCCAAACAGCCCCAAGACAGTTATAAACTCAAAACCCACCTGAGATATATATCACAACTAACAATTAGAAAATACATGTATATAGGTCCCCAAAAGGGAGCTGTATAATAAGGGCCAGTATGTTGTTGTATAAGATGCAGTGGATATAGGACTTCATAAAGCAGTGAATTTGTCTGAATAATGAGGACTTTTATGTACAGTAAAGAGAGCTGTTGGAAAACTAACAGTAAAGGAGGGCAAATAATAAAAAATAAAAATTTAAAAATTGTTTCTAGCATCTCCTCTATGAGACATAAGTGTGTCTGATTGGCATTCTAAATAAAATCTTGAAACTTACTTTCTTCATTTTCTTCATGAAGGCTGCTGAGTGTTTTTCCTTTCATCTGTGAATACAAAAAAAGAGAGAAATGTTTTGCAAGAGATTTCTAGAAAACTCTTCCTCTAAAACCTGCTATATCTCTTCCCTTTTCCCCCATCTTAAGGAGTTAATAGCCTTACCATTCATCCCTTTCTCAAAACAGAAACCTAGGTGTCATCCTAGACTTCTTCCATCAATTCCCTCATCCAGTTGGTTTCTAAGCCCTATAAATTTCACCCTTCATTCTTTCTAGAGCTCATCCTTTCCACTTTTTTTATCCCCATCACTCTGTACAGGCCTTCAGGATCTTTTGCCTAGATTATTGTAATACTCTCCCTTTCAGTTTTACTACCTTCTAATCTTTCTTCTACACTGTCACCAGAATGATTTTTCTAAAACACAAAATTTGATCATAGAACCTTCCTGCTCAGAGCCTGCCAAAGCCCCTTAATGCTCATTACTTTGGTCTTGCCCTCTCTACCTCTTTCTGATCTCATCTCCCACCGTTCCCTCAAAAAACCCCTAAGCTCCAGCCATAACACAGAGTTAAATATTGTTGTTTCAACTCTCCATCCAGCCACATATTTGTGGGAGCAATGTTATTTGCTTAGGATGGGTTACTCCCACCTGGCAGACTTATATTCATCCTCTAAGACTAGACTAAGTGTCCTTTATCCTGTGAAGCTTTCCCAGACTCACGCAATAGATAACCGCTCCTCCCTTTGTTCAGCCACTCTACTGAACATATTGTATTATTGCACTTAAAATACTGTATTGCAGCTACTTGATTTCATATTTCTGTCCCCTATACTAGATTGAATTCTTTGAGGACAAGAACTCTAACAGATGCTATATAAATATTGTTAACAAAAATAAATAAGTAACACAGTTTATTATTTCTATATGATTGTGATTGAAAATGGGTTTATAGCGCTTTGGTAAATTATAATATAAAAATTATAGAAAGTGTAAATTAGAATACCACTTCAGAAAACTGTTGGACATTATCTCCTAAAGTTGAACATATGCATACCTGATGAACCAGCAATTCCACTGCTAGGTATATCCAACACAAATGCATGCATGTGTGCATTAAGAAGTGTGCACAAGGATTCTTTCAGTGGAATTGTTCTTACGAGGCAAAATCTGGAAATAGTCCAAATGTCCATCCGTAGTAGAATGAATAAATTATGTATTCATGTGATGGAAAACTATACAGCAGCGAAAATTAATGAACCACAGCTATGTACCAAAAGAAAAATTTCACAATGTTGAATCAAAGAAACCAAATACAAAAGATATACACTGTTTCATTTATTTAAAGTCTAAAAACAGGTAAAACTATATAGCATTAAAAATTAGGAGAGTGGGGAGGGAGAAAGAGCTGGTGAGTGGGCATAAGAGAGGATCTTGGGTGCTGGCAGTGTGTTCTGTTTCTTGACTGGATGTTTTACGTGGATGTTTGCTTTGTGAAAATTTATTGAAATATGCATTTAGTTTTTGCACATTTCTTTTGTGTGTGTGATACATTGTAAAAAATCATTAAAACCATAAATAATTAAACAGTGAGACACCATGTTTTACCCATCAAGTTAGCAGTGACTTAAAATTTTAATACTCAGAGCTGGTGTGAAATAGGTATGTGCCATAAGACATGAACCTTCATCTACTTCCAGTGGGAATAAATCCAGTATACCCTTTCTGGAAAGCACTTTGGTAGTGCTTTGAAATATCTAACGATGTTGATCCCTTTTGTTGCAGTTATTCCCTCTTAGGAATCTACCATAAGGAAAAACAATTTGAAATGTGAATGTGGACATGTGCATAAAGATGTCAATCACAGTATTTTCTATAGTAGAAAATCAACACTAGAGGAACGGATAATGTAAATTATGATAATGTAAAGAAACGTGTAAAAATGTTTATTCATGAGTTTTTCATGACATAGAAAATTGCTTATAAGTTTTAAAAAGAGTACAGAAGTATAGGTGCAGTATGGTCTCATCTATGTTTTTAAAAACAGTAAACACTAAAATATGCAAGGTATGCAAAATGTTAGCAGTTACGTTATGATTATGGATTTCCTCCCTGCTTTTTTTGTATTTTTCTATACTTCTACAGTTTTTCTGCAGGGTAGATATTTTGATAATTTGAGGGGGAAAGCTTTAATTAAAGCTTAGCTTATTTTCTGGCCCTACAGGTTATTTTTTTTCTTAATATAGGCTACTAGTGCCTTTTGATCAGACCTACCTACATTTACATTTGTTATTATTCATGTCTATCTCAATTTTGATTCTCTAAAAATTATAAATAGAAAACATTGGGGGAATGTCAGTCTAGTTTTTTCGTCTAAAGTTATTTCCAGGTCAAATTTCCTCACTCTGATTTCTCTCCCAGGTTTGGGGATGCTGTGAAAGGTAATCTCGTGGTGGGTACCTTATCTTGGCCGTCCCCGTGGGTGATTGTTATTGGCTCCTTCTTCTCCACGTGTGGGGCTGGACTTCAGAGTCTCACAGGTGCACCGAGGCTGCTACAGGCTATAGCCAAGGATAACATCATACCCTTTCTGAGGGTGAGTGACCCTGTCCTATGCCCTCTTCCTGTTTTCCCAGGTTTTACAAGAAACAGTGTGATCTTCATAAGGCTTAGGAATTACTGGATCATATAATATGAAGACGTGGGTTTTTAGCACAAGACCCTCTAAATCTCTAGTATGAGTTTACATGTGAGTGGGGTAAAGGCATTTAAAAGCTACCACAGTTGTAATACTATTATTTTTCAGAGCTGTGAAACCATAGCATAGAGGAACCAGGGAGCATTGACTCAAACCCTCCCCACACTCCTGTGTCTGATATTTCCCTTCTATGTACAGGTGTTTGGTCACAGCAAAGCCAATGGGGAACCTACCTGGGCTTTACTTCTAACTGCTGTCATTGCAGAGCTGGGAATCCTTATTGCCTCCCTGGATCTTGTGGCCCCAATTCTTTCCATGTAAGAGCCAGTTATTCTTTTCACTTACTCTTGCTTATGTGATGTATAATACATGTTGATTTCCATCAGGCATGTGACAGTAGTGATAACAGAGAGAACCAAGTATAGGTGTAACTTCACCTAAATAATAAATATTCCTGAGACTTTTCATGTAAGGCTAACTTCATAAGTTGTCATGGTTTCTTTCTACCTGCATAACTTCAAAAGTTCTTTGCCTTCATTTCTGATTTGTTATCAACTGATTGTAGCTTTTACTACTAGTCATTCAACTTATTGACTTATTGATGACTTACTACCTCCCTGGCACTGGGCAGTATGCTGAGAATAAGCATAAGGTGGCTGAGACACAACCTCAGAGAATTGGTGGTAGATAGATAAAGAAACCAGTGATCCCTGTCTAGTGTGATGAGTACTGTGGTCAAGGTGAATACTGAGCACTATATGAGCTCCAAAGACTGAGACTCAGGAAAGGTTTTCTGGAAGAAGTGACACTTGTATCTTGAAGGATTGCTAATCAGTGAAGGGGTCAAAGAGATCCCAGGCAGGGAATGTGTGTGAAGGAACCGAGAGATGAAATAGTGCAGCACATCTGGAGAAGTGAAGGTTTGGCTTTGATCGAGTGGGAGGTTGCGGGTTGGAGAGGTGCAGAGCGGGGAAATAGGTAGAGCCAGATCACAAAGGACCTGGAACTTCTACCTGAAAGTAGTGGGTAATCCTTTGAGAACAAAATTATCATGTTTCTGTTTCATAATGATCAATTCAGTATAAAAGAGAGGTTAGAAGGAGGCCAAAATTGAGCTGGGAGTGCCAGCTGGAAGCTTATTTCACTAATCCAACAAAGAAGAAATGAGAGCCTCAACTATGCTCATAGAAGTAGAGGTGGAAAGGAGGGGGGAAAAGTTTAGAGATTTGTAAATAGGTAGAATCCGTAGGACTTGATAAGTGAATTTGGAACAAGGTTGAGTAGTGAAGAGGAAACCGGGATTGTCCCAAGAAGAACCGGGGAAAGAGTGGTTGTGTCTTTCACTGAGATAGAACTTCGGAGGTTGAGCAGGTTTGTGTGGAGGTTAAGTTCCTCTACACCCTAGTCTTAATTAAAGGCTAGTGGCCTAGAGCAAAGGCTTAAATATAGCAAATCTCTCGAGTTATGTAAAGTAACCTTTGAAGAATTATTTTACAGTAATAGTCATTCCTCTTACTTTTTTTATTCTGCCAGGTTTTTTCTCATGTGTTACCTCTTCGTGAACTTGGCATGTGCCTTGCAAACATTACTTCGAACACCCAATTGGAGACCCCGGTTCCGCTACTACCACTGGTAAGTCAGCTTTTTTTTCTTCTTCTTCACCACATTTGGAGAGAACCCATCATTGAACTAGAAAACTAGGAGATTCTGAGTTCTCGATACAATTTTTTCTTGGTCACCCATTTCCTACTGTCTGTTGCAACTTCCAGTGCTCACATGAACTTCCACCATCCTACTGTGGTTTTTTTTTATATATGGTTTTATAATAACTTATAATACCCACTTGAGAATAAAGATCAAAACTGTGAAATAAATACTTCCAGGCTGCTGTGTTCTGCAGGTTAAAACAACCTACCCTTTGCATATCTGATTGCCTGTTTCCCTCTTCGCTAAGCACTGGGCTTCATTTCTTTCCATTTATCCTCATATCCGCATCAGTTTTCATCAGTTTTGATTCTCAGACTCCCTTTCTTAGTGTGATTTCATTTAGTAGTTAAGAGCATGAGGGGACTTCCTGGTGGTCCAGTGGTTAAGACTCCACACTCCCAATGCAGGGGGCCCGGGTTCGATCCCTGGTCGGGGAACTAAGATCCCACACACCTAAACTATCGAGCCTGCGTGCTCTAGAGCCCATGTGCCACAACTACAGAAGCCTGCGTGCCGCAACGAAGACCCAGCCCAGCCAAAATTAATTAATTTATTACTTTTTAAAAAAAAAATTAAAAAAAAAGGAGTATGAGCTATGGAGTCAGATGACCTGAGTTCAAGTGTCAGCTCTACTATTTCCTAGTTTGTAACTTTCAACAAAGCACATAACCACATAAAATTTCATTTTATTCATTTGTAAAATGGGACTAATAGTATTATCTATCTCATAGGGTTGTTTTGAGATAATGTAAAGCACTGAGCACAGTGCCTGTACACTGTGCAGGTACACAGTAAAGCTCTCAATGAAATGTTGCTACAGCTGCTGCTGTTGTGTTCACGTCTCCTCAGTCCTAAAGGAGCCACCACGTTTTTAGCTACCATCCCATTTCTTTCCATTTCTTTTCTGTCACAGCTAGAGGTTCTTTAATATGCCCTGTATGTACCTGTTGCTACATTCCTCTTTGCCGACTTTTTCCTTGATCCCTTTCTAGTTTCACTTACCAGTGGTGGGTAGTGATGTAACCTTTATCTGGCACAAATTTAGATCTTCAACTGATCTTGACACCTCTAATCCTCTTTCTAGCTTTAACTTTAGTTAAACATTCATTATGGGACTTCCCTGGTGGCGCAGTGGTTGAGAGTCCCCCTGCCGATGCAGGGAGCACGGGTTCGTGCCCCGGTCTGGGAAGATCCCACATGCCACGGAGCGGCTGGGCCCGTGAGCCATGGCCGCTGAGCCTGCGCGTCCGGAGCCTGTGCTCCTCAACGGGAGAGGCCGCAACAGGGAGAGGCCCGCGTACCAAAAAAAAAAAAAAAAGTTTATTCTGAACTTTTTTTGTGTTACTATTTTGCTTTTGTTACTTTTTCTCTTTCCCTTTACACTCTATATTTTCATTCATTAGATCCTAATTTTCTCCAGATTAACAACTGTTCTATTTGTTCTTTGAAATTTGTCATACAACTAAGTTCATTCTGTACAGAAAACAACTTCAGTAAGCATAGTTGTCTACCTATTTGATCAAAACAAGAATTTCATTATTTTCTTCCAAGTTCCTTACGTAAAGTAAAGAAACTAATGGGAGATTTTTTCCAGTGGGTTCTGCAGTTGTGTTAATAAATGTTCATAAAGTTTTTAGTCATATTCACGTGAAATACTTTTTTTAAAAAGATCAAAGAGTTATTAATAATTTTGACTACACGTCCCATCTTTGCTTTCCCATGTAGGTATTAATTGTCCTCATAACTACAGATGACTTTCATAGCATCCCTATTCATTTATATGTTCTTCCAGCAATGGGAAACATCAGCACTAAGGGTGGTTCAGGGCTCAGTGCAGATCTATTGATTGTTGCTAGTCCATGATAAGACAACTATAAAAACTGAGAAAAAGCATTTAGAAACTTTATAGCAATTTGACATTGTCACAACATCCAAGCATATAACAGTTTTTCTAGTAATTCATTTTTATTGCATTTTATAGAAGTTCTATCTGCAACATATTGGAATTTTTAAAAATAATTTCTCACCAGTTTAAGAAGCACCTTTGGCACAGATTTCTTTTGCAGCTGCTTAGAAAAACATTTAAAAAATTCTTTTTGTTTTTAATTTTCTAGGGCCCTCTCTTTCATGGGAATGAGTATCTGTCTGGCTCTGATGTTTATTTCTTCCTGGTATTATGCCATCGTAGCTATGGTGATAGCTGGTATGATCTACAAGTACATCGAGTACCAAGGGTAAGTCTGGATATACAACCTTGATTGCTGCTAAAACTATCGAAACTGGCTAGTTTGGTTAGAGCCAGCCTGGTGAAAATTGCATTAGGGATCCAGGAAACTTCATTCATCTGTACCCAAATTTTGTACCCCTAATTCTCTTAGTCACCTTACAGACATAAGCCATTGATCATAAAGGGAACCTGTTGAGAAAGTATGAATGGATCAGGGAAAAGATAACTAAAAGGATGTACTGAAATAGTAATGATAGTATTAAAGTATACTTTGCCAGAAACTAATACAACATTGTATATCAACTATACTCCAATAGAAATAAAAAAAAAATAACCAACAAGGACCTACTGTATAGCACTGTATAGCACAGGGAACTCTGCTCAATACTCGTATATGTATAACTGAATCACTTTGCTGTACACCTGAAACTAACCCAACATTGTTATCAACTATACTCCAGTACAAAATTAAAATTAAAAAACAAAGTATAACACAAATATAAATATTCTTGCTTATCTCTTCAGGCAAGGAATTGTGTCTGAAATGGAAAATAAATTAGTCCTGAATAACTTTGTAACAACTAAGACTTCACTAACAACGTCCCCAAATTAGGAATAAATAACACTCTGATCTAGAAGATTACATTGAGTTTTGCTTTCTCTGCAATTATTTTTGAAATAATTTAAACTTGGGATCTGTAGTAACTTCCTAATCGAAATTGCTATTTTACATTATTGCTTTTGAATAGTTACATCGCAGGACAAGTCAAGTGACCCTTCCAGCCTTTATTCTGAACGGTTGTGTAGTGCAGTGTGTTGGTGAAGGGTAGTGTTGATCTGCTTACTGTGGGTTCATTATGTTAATAGAGAGCATCATATAAATAATTAATATGAGCTTTAATATTCTACCTTGTGTGTGTATGTTACTTTTAGATAAAGAAAAAGTAAACTGTTTTTTGAGATTGTACTTACGGTTTAAATCTGTCTCTGCTCTTTTCTCCTCTTTCTCCCAGAGCTGAGAAAGAATGGGGTGATGGTATCCGCGGGCTGTCCCTCAGTGCAGCCCGATTTGCTTTGCTTCGGCTGGAAGAAGGACCTCCACACACTAAAAACTGGAGGTAAAAAAACCAACAGAGCTTAGTGGTGTTTGGCACAGAGTTACCACACAGAAAGGTGTGCTTCATTGATTACAGGATAAGGAAATCATGGGGCTCAAGGAATTCATGAAATGGACATGCTTTGACTGATTCTAAATTCTTGATCCTCTGTTCCCTTTTAATCATGTGCTATATGATCTAGACTTCTACCATTTTCATTCTTCCTTCAAGACTGATCAATTTGAGCTAATACTGGGAAAATACAGAATAACTGTGCAGCCGCACCCTATCATTTTCTCTAATCTCTTCCTTCTGTCAAAGTACGTGTTTTATACAGATCTCCTGAATTAAAGGGTAGACTTGTCATTCTGTCCCCAGCCCCAGAGTGTTTTCTCATCCCACCCCCTTCCCCGCCAACCTCTTTACAGGCCTCAGTTGCTTGTACTGCTGAAACTAGATGAAGACCTACATGTCAAGCATCCTCGCCTCCTCACCTTTGCTTCACAGCTTAAGGCAGGAAAGGGTCTCACTATTGTGGGCTCTGTCATCGTGGGGAACTTCCTGGAGAACTATGGTGAAGCTTTAGCTGCTGAGCAGGTAAGAGTCAAGGCTTATTGACCTCGTGGAATTTAGCTTATGGTTTTGTGCTGTTGTGTCATAAGACCTCAGATTTCTAAATTAATCCCTTTCCTGAGTGATCTAGGAGGTGTCCTTCATAGTGCTGACTTGAATGGTCATATTCTCCCAAATACTACGATGAACTAGAAGATAATAATTTATTCTTCCCATTTAAAAAGCATTTCTAAACTATAAGATTATCAAGGCTAAGCACTATTTCCAAATAGACTCCAGACATTGACTCAGCCCTGAGAGAAGTCATGTAAATAAATCATCCCTTGAACTATGGTGATGGTTCCTCTCAATCTTGTGACAACAAGGAGCGATGAGCACATTTTCTTCCTCTTTGCTAATCTACATGGTGCCATGACCAAGATTCCTTTGCTACTTCTGATTAGCTTATGGGATATTAAAGTTCTTCCTGAAGAAGAAAGTAGATTTCACTCTATTATAAATGATAGAACTCACCCTGGAGAAATTTCAGTTACATTTCAAAAATTTTACTGGATTTCATTTTGGAATGCTTTGAAACCCTAGAACTAGAAATGCTGAAGAAACATTAGTCCAGAATGATCACAAAAATAAATAAAAAGCACGGTATTGGAAATCAAGAGACCCCAATTATCCTAGCTACACCGCTGACTTAATCTGTGCCTTTGGGAAAATCATATCCATTTTCTACACCATTATTCTCTCTACCTTTCTACCAAGAGAGTGAAGTAAGACTAAATGAAATATTATCTCCAGACTGGCTTGAATAAATAAAAGAATAGTAAAACAAATACAAGTTTCGCAAGTAATCACCATTAAAATATCAAAAGGGATATGGAAGTAGCAAAAACAAAAATAGAAAACATACCTGAGATAATTCTAAATTGAAACTGAATCGTCATATTGAATTTCTAGTAATATGAGTCAGGGCAAGACTGGGACTAAGGAAGGAAGGAGATTATGTTCACACTCACCCTGGGCAATTAAGAAGGAATATTGAATATTCACTTTGTGACGATCCCTATTCTCAATTTGTTTGGTATGTTAGAAAGAAAAGCAGAAGAGAGGAAAAGGTAGAGGAACTATCAGTACATGTAGACAACTACCTACATATGTAGTAAGCACTTAGCAAGTGAAAAAGGCAAAGGATAATAAAATTTCATTGGGATAAATTAAACTTTTTGAATTGTTCTGTAGATCTTATGCAGAGTTTGGAAGGGGGAGGGGAATATAATACGGAGAAGGAGTAAGAAGTTAAAAGACCCAGGATGAAGTAATTCAGTGTTGAGATTCTGTCTCTCTTTCAGACCATAAAGCATCTAATGGAGGCAGAGAAGGTGAAAGGATTCTCCCAGCTGGTGGTGGCCGCCAAGCTGAGAGAGGGCATTTCCCACCTCATCCAGTCATGTGGCCTTGGGGGCATGAAGCACAACACAGTGGTGATGGGGTGGCCAAATGGCTGGCGCCAGAGTGAAGATGCTCGAGCTTGGAAGACTTTTATTGGTACAAAACATTTCTCATACTATCCTGAGGGCTCAAATAGAGGATATACCCTAACCCCACCCCCCAGCCTCCTAAAATAGAGACGATGTCCTTGCTGAAGCATAGTCTCATAAGGGCACCTAAATAACTACTGCTAGTAATAACCTGATTCTCTTCACCCCCTCCAGCCTTACATAACGTTCATCAGTTGTTTATCTTGCCAAGTCTTACATTAGGAATTATCTCTGAAATTGCCAGATTTCCATGTGTGATCTCCCACATTGACATTCTCACAGGAATTGGAAGAATTGTTCTTCAGCATCAAAATCTCCCCAATTCACATATCCCCCACTTAGAAATGTAGTAATCAGAATACACCTAGTAATGTAAATCATAGTTCTCAGTCTAATTCTGTTAGCTATTCAAATTTTTCTTAATGATTTTCGTTACTTGATTTGGTATAACCTACTGTGTAAATAGGACACCTTGCTCAAAGAACTGTCAATGGGCATTATCCTTTCTTTGCTGACATGGTAGGAAGCAAGGTAAGCCTAAGGATTCATCTCTGCTTATCCTGATTCTCTCTGTTTTCTCCCTAGGCACAGTTCGAGTGACAACTGCTGCCCATCTGGCCCTGCTGGTGGCTAAAAACATCTCCTTCTTTCCCAGCAATGTGGAGCAGTTTTCTGAGGGCAACATTGATGTGTGGTGGATCGTGCATGACGGGGGGATGCTCATGCTCTTACCATTCCTACTGAAACAGCACAAGGTATTCTGACACCTTTTTTAAAAAGTCTTTCTCTCTTAACTTCTGTCCTGGTTCACTAGACAGAGAGTCTTCCTTTCATTCTATAGTGTTGGGGCTTGGAAAACTTGGGGATTATTCTTGGCTTTCCGTGATTCCAGATTCAACGTTATAAGAAATAGTTTTCTTTGTAGTTGATACCTATTTCCAAGGGAAATTCAGCAAATTAATAGAGCTCCATATGAGCCCTTGGAAAAAAACATTAATAAGTGAATTAAAAAAAAAAAAAAAAGACTGGGGCTTCCCTGGTGGCGCAGTGGTTGAGAGTCCGCCTGCCGATGCAGGGGACACGGGTTCGTGCCCCGGTCCAGGAGGATCCCACATGCCGCGGAGCGGCTGGGCCCGTGAGCCATGGCCGCTGAGCCTGCGCGTCCGGAGCCTGTGCTCCACAACAGGAGAGGCCACAGCAGTGAGAGGCCCACGTACTGCAAAAAAAAAAAAAGAAAAAGAAAAAGACGAAAATACTGGAAACCTAAGAGGATGTGTGTGTATCTTATACATATTTATGTTCATCCTATGGTAAGACTGAAATTTAAAATAGTAAATATTATAGTCTGCACAGTGTCATCAGTATGCTATCTGAGTAAAGCACCCTCTTAATGTATCATGTGCCATCTTTTCTGTTTTGCCAGTTTTTTTCTTGTCATGAAATAAGAACTCCTTTAAACTATATTTTGTGTGTTCCTTGGTCAAGCTTTTGCCCTAACAATAATATAGCAAGTAAGTAAAATAAATAAATAAGTAAATAAATAATAATATGGCAAGTAAGAATCTAGGAACATATACCCTGAAACTGTACAAGATTGTTCTAGGCAAAAGTGCCATTTATTTTAAGAAATAACTCTTTTTTGCCTTCTTGCATTTAATTTTCCATGTATATGTGGTACTTTCTCAGGTGTGGCGAAAATGCAGCATACGGATCTTCACAGTAGCCCAACTAGAAGACAACAGTATTCAGATGAAGAAGGACCTGGCCACCTTCCTGTATCACCTTCGCATTGAGGCAGAGGTGGAAGTGGTGGAGATGGTGAGAAAGCTGAGTTTGAGATAGGAGAGACTACCCTGTCATTCTAGAACCTCTTCTGGTTTGGGAATTTCCTCAGCTGCAAATGTGGATTAATTCCTTAGTTCCAACAAAACTCTCATATGTTGATCTAGATAAGTACAATGCATATGTGATGTGTATTTAGTGGTAGTTTAAAATTTTTGCTTTCCTGTTTGTTCCATAGCCCTTCTATTTCTGCTAGATTCTTATCTGCTTAATACAGTTTTATTAAGTTTCAGTTCATATATTCGTGCTAAAATCACACATAGCTTTTTTAAAAAAATAACTTGTAAGTATTAAAAAAAAAATAAGACTGGGGTTTTTGTTTTGTGTTTCAAGGAAACACGTATGTCATGGTTAGATTGTGGAAAAGACTCAGGGCTCTGGATTTGATCTACAATCCACAATATTATTATATTTACATAGCTCAATGACTGAACAAAAACTAAAACCTAGGTTGATATTGTGATAACTTTCTCTGGTGTAATTTAGTAAGTGGAAATGAAAACATATGGTTCTTTCTCGTTTGTGCTTATTGCCTACTCCGTGTGATATCTACGGCAGCATGACAGTGACATATCAGCTTATACTTACGAGCGCACCCTGATGATGGAGCAAAGGTCCCAGATGCTCCGGCACATGCGACTATCCAAAACAGAGCGGGACAGAGAGGTGAGATTTTGCTGCACTGACCTAATCCTGGCCCTGTGAAGTCTATCACTGAAAGGGATGATAGTATTGTTCTCAGCATGACAGATTCTTTCCTGATTGCTTTATTGGTTATTCCACTATAACCACATTTCAAAATAATTAAAGATGAAGCATGAGAGAAAATTGGGTATAGAGTCACAGCTATGTTGGGCCTTCCTCAGGCACAGCTGGTAAAAGATCGGAATTCAATGCTACGATTGACCAGCATTGGCTCTGACGAGGATGAAGAGACAGAGACCTATCAGGAGAAGGTGCACATGACCTGGACGAAAGACAAGTACATGGCATCCCGGGGGCAAAAGGCCAAGTCAATGGAAGGATTCCAGGACCTACTTAACATGCGTCCGTAAGTTTTCCTACTCACAAGCTTATCACTTAACATAGTATCCTAGTTAGTGCCACAGGTGTGGCACTGCCTGAATACACAGGACAGAATCTAGTCTTCATTTCACCCCAAATCCAGCCATCTTTCTATTGTTTGCCTATGCCTATCAGCTACCAATTAACACTGTACACAAGCTAACCATCTTTCTTCCTGTCCATACTGTGTTCCTGGCATAAAACAAGAAAATGTAGAATGAGAAAACCATGATATCAATATTATAAGGCAATCAGTCATTTGTTCATTACATCAATCATAGTTAAAGCAAAAAATCTCTAAAATCTCAAGTTTTTTAAAGTTGACGATATGCCTAGTTTTCTCTTTGCCTTAACCCACCTGTTTCTTCCCCACCACGCTTCCCTTCCAGGGACCAGTCCAATGTGAGGCGGATGCATACAGCAGTGAAGCTCAATGAGGTTATAGTTAACAAGTCCCATGAAGCAAAGCTGGTTTTGTTGAATATGCCAGGGCCACCCCGAAACCCTGAGGGTGATGAAAACTGTATCCTTTCCAAGAGCAAAACTTCCAGTAGGGAAAATCTTAGCCTGTGTTTTATTTATTTATTTATTTATTTTTGGCGGTACGTGGGCCTCTCACTGTTGTGGCCTCTGCCGTTGTGGAGCACAGGCTCCAGACGCACAGGCTCAGCAGCCATGGCTCACGGGCCCAGCCACTCCGCGGCATGTGGGATCTTCCCGGACCGGGGCACGAACCCATGTCCCCTGCATCGGCAGGCGGACTCTCAACCACTGCGCCACCAGGGAAGCCCTTAGCCTGTGTTTTAGATGGGACACTAAGTAACTGTAAAAGTTATTGTCTATGACTTCCTCTCTTGAGGAGGGAAGACTGTTAAAAGTCTCAGGCAAGGATCCTTACTTAGTGATACTACTCTCCTTCAGGGGAGTTGGGTATAAGATGTTCTCTCTGAACCCTAAAGAGACTTTTTAGGTGGCATATTTGCAACATGACTTTCAACATTCAGTGTATAGAACCCTTTCTGACAGTCCTAGAGATGGAACACCCACAGCCCCTTCTCCTTTCCAGGCTCGTCCCAGTTTGCAAAGCCTCTCTCTTTTGGATGGAGTTAGGGGAGAGGCAGATGAAGTGGAATCTCCTCTGAGGGGGAAAGATAAGGTTCTTCTTCATACCCTAATTCCAGGATTGTTTTTATGGGACCCCTTCAGCACTGCAATGGCACAGACTGGTCCATTCCCACCAGTACCATTAAGGAAAAGAGGTTAAAAGAAAACAAAGAGTAAATCAACTATATTTGAAGAAAAAAAGAAAAAGGAACTGGCAGAAAAAAATCTAACTTGAGCAGGTTCACTTGGAAATTACTGGGATTCTCTCCTGGAATCTTACAAGTTGCCCTGTTGTGGCTTTTTCTTCTTTCTGCCTTATTTGCTATGTAGTAATAACACATTACTTCTGGGTTTCCCCCATTTTAAAATAACATTTAGAAAAAAAATCTAACAAATGGGAGTCTTGTATTATTTATGCAAAGAGGCTAGATCCCCAGATTACTTCAGAGTTTGATTGAATCCAGAGTTCAGACTTCTCCAGTTCTGAATATATAATAATTAAAACAAGCATGTTGATTTTGCAGCTTTGTAGTCAGATAAACTCAGATTATCATGAGGCCAGGTTTTAAATTGTGCTCTTCTGCCTATTTGTCTCCTTGACAAATTCTGAAGACATGGAGTTCCTAGAAGTGCTCACTGAAGGACTAGAGCGAGTCCTTCTTGTCCGAGGTGGTGGCAGTGAAGTGATCACCATTTATTCATAATCTACCCCTGAATGACTCTGCTGGGCCTCACCTTTCCAGAAAGGTTTCCATCCTCCATGGAAGTGCCAGCTCTTTACTACCACTCCCATCAACTAGAGACCTGCGTTCTGTGTACATCACGCTGAACTCTTAATGAGCTGAGCCTCAAGTACTTGTGCAGAAAAGTACAAACAGATCTGCTCTTTGCTACCACATGACCTGCTGTCCTTAAGGAAGAAGCAGATATTCCCTCAACCTCAGAACAACGCTCAAGTCCTACAAGCCATGCCCGTACCAGATAAAGGCAAGTTAGAATTAACAAGCTAAACCAATAAAATGAATTGGCAAAAGGGATGCTAGAAATTCAACTGAAGACAAAAGACAAGTACACATCTAACATTAAAGATGAGTCTCAGAAGTCATGATTCAATGATGACACCATGGGGGTAACAGCCAGACACAGCCACATCATACTAAAGAATTCATGGCCAAGTACACGGGGAGCTAACATCTTTGTGGAGACATCCATGGCAAGCCAAGATGAAAATTTTCGTCAGTGTATCCACTGCTCTCCAGGACTCTAATTTTACATTAGGGTACCAATATATAAAAATGGAAACATGAAACTGCAGCCCCTACTTCCTCCAAAATAAGATTCCCCCAAAATATGTTTAAGTACACATACTGTGTTGTATATTTCAGCTATTTCTCAAACCCATCCTGTGGTTAGGATTGTAATACAGGCACTGTTACCATGGAAACTGTTTTTTAAAAGGTTGAGTAAAAATTATTTCTTTCAGGTTCTTTGCAAATGGACAAACTAAGCGAACTCCAAAAGGTAGCTATCAAGATTTACATACATGCAGCCTGTGGTTACCTATGAGACATGGGCAAAATATATAAGCTGTTATCTAAGAAAGGCAGATGATGATGCATATTGACCAATAGGTTCTCCTTTCCTTCTCCCTTTTATGCCCTCTGGGTTATAGGCACAGATCAAAAATCATAAGAACACACACACTAGGAAGACTGGCTAAAATCCTTGGCTAAAACCTTTGGATTATCCTTCAAAGGGAGAATCCAGCAGTGGAATTCGAACTTTATAGCCATACTCCTTCCATAGTGCCAAAGTTACTGAGCTGCTGCTACTCTTCTTACCTACTTCACTGAAGTGGCATGCAATTGGCATTGGCCTATTTCAAGAAACTTATTTCATTAGGAAACCTGTGGACTCATTCCCAAAGCCAGCCGTAATGAAGACTTGAGGGCATGCAGCTCAGCACTAAGTATGAGCATTTTTTTTTCCTTTCAATTTTATTCTTCATTTTGACTGCAGAAACTTGGATCTGAACTAAGAGATTATCCAAGGTAACAGTCTTCTATTTCAGTTTTGTTTTCAGAAAGCTCTAAATGTGTCAAGGAAATGCTTCTGCAAGCTTAGCTTTTTATTTGCTAACTTAATGATCACAAAACACCTGCTTTTCGAGCATAGGGAAACTGCCCTGTGTGACTGAGTGGTAATTTCATATATGTGAAATCTTCATTTATTGTACAGGATAGATAGGGTATTCCAAGAAACTATCTTGCCTGTGTTCATGTCTGCTTTTGAATTTCATTTTATTAATGATAAATAGTACCACTCTTTCATTACCAGTAGGATATGGAGCAAGCTGACTTGCTCCATAGTCTGCAGACTATTCATCTGACCCTTATGGACAGAAGAGAAAAACCCTTCAATATGGCTTAAGAAACGGAGTCATTTTGGTTTATTCCCTTTGTTCTTCTCTCAGTGTCCCAGCCCAGTCAGGTAGCAAGGCAGACAAGATCTTTTAAGTCTTTTTTTTCTGCTGCTTCCTGCAGAGGGTAGAAGCATTGTTTACAACTTTCATTGCAACACTCCATTGCTAAGTTGAGTCCAGCAGTAGTGGAACAGGTACCCTAGGACCCAAGCTATTAAAGACCCATGCTGTAAAGGTCAGCTTGCCCAGGAACTCCTTTACATTTACACAAAACCTCTGGCCAAATGGACAGAAAGTAAGGTTAGTTTTAGAAGAGCTTTTTGTGGCTGGAGCTCTGTAAGGATCCTTTAAAGGGATAATGGAATTAGTGGCTACTAATATAGCCCCTACTTTAGGCCCTAAAACACAATCACTGTTACATGGGGAAGTGGTTATTAGGCCAGATTTAAACTCATCTCTGTCTAGAGCATTTCATGTCTATGTGTTGCTTATGTTGTCTGCAAACTGTCTTGTCTCTTTTAATCACTGCAAATAAAGCAATACCGAAAACTTGATGAGAGAATGCACCTTAGGGGAAGGGGCTTTGTGTTTCATGCAGGAAGAGAAAGGAAAGACCGCCTCCTGCCTTTTGAAGAGATCCAGCTTTTAAGTCTTAGCTATGACTTTACCAGGGCAGGTTATGACAATATTCATTTTCCAACTGCTGGCCCTCTGCCTTTTATAGCTATCTTAAAAGCTTAAGTTTGAGTTGCAGCATCTGTCTGACAGGTGCCAAGTTCCTTTTGGCAGGGGAAAGATCACTACTTTGTATCTTCCGTTGCCTCAGATTCCTGTGGCCCCTGAGATCCCGCGAATCCTCATTCTCCCTAAACATGTTAAAAATCCATTTTTGTGGATATTAAAGTAGCAATTACACTGTAAGCATTTTATGTGCTTTTTGGGTCTGGTTTATTTTTCTTTTCATCATGTATAATCTGAATTCAGCATTAGTTTCTCCCATTTCTCTAGTATCTCCAACAGAATTTTTATGTCCCAGCTTGTGTTAGACAGAAGTGAAATATTAAGGAGGATAGATTTAAGGGAAACTTGTGCAACTTTTTTTTAAAGCACTGTTCTCAACCATTTAATTTATTAAAAGGAGATGCTGCTGCAGCTCTTGATTTATCAGCAACCACTCTTTTGTTTACAGAGTTATGGTTTCATTTGTTGTTTTGCTCTCTACTGGAAACAAATAAAGTTTTCTACCTTATTTTCAGTCAAGAGTTGTGGTATCGTTTTTTTGTGTGTTTGTAGTGATATGTACATTGTCTTTCTAGGATTTGTCTCTTCACCATGGAGAAAAGAGACCTTTTGGTCCTTTTCAGTGAGTGATAATGTTAAAGGTTGGTATGCTGAGGAGGAGCCACTGGGCATGAAGGCGGCTGTAAATGAGCTCCAGATACATAGGCACCACGTGCTTCTTTCTCAGGTTCACAAAAGCAGTCCTCCTCCACTGAACTCCATCCTCTGAAAAAAGAAAAAATGAATAGGTTAATGGTGAATGAGAAATAACTGAAATAACTTCCTGAATCAAGTACTTAATACTTTAATCATAAGCTCTACTTTGCTTTATCTTTAAAATATAACAATTTCCAAACTCCTAATGGATCTTATTTCTTAAGAAATGAGCTCTAAGAGCAACTGTGATCCCCCACCATCAAATGGATCAACTATTTACTGTACATTACATCTGCCCCAAATTTAACTTTCCTTTTGCCTTACCTCAGGGGGCTCAATGAAGGCTAACCAATCTGATGCATGTGTAGGCAAGAGTCCCATTGACTGGCACTTATAAACAGCCAATGCCAAACCCATAAGGTTCCCAATGAGATACACCAAACCCTGAAGAAACTTCTGGCTTGAACTTTCTAGCATCTTGAAAGCTGTTGGGGTAACAGAAAGTGTCAAAAACCAAAAAAACTTCTTTTTTCAATACGAATCAGGCCATATATTAATATATATAACACAGACAGTCCAGTCCCATAGTAAGAGTACAAATAGAACCATTAAAGGTGAACAAAAACCCACAAGCACCATTTCCTCCTCCATGCCACCACCACTGCCATCACCACCCTGCACACACTCCTACTGCAACTAGCCAAGAGCTAGCTGTGCCAAAGACTTCCCGTAATGGGTTCTGCCGAAGAATTTGCCTTTGATTCTTAAAGCTTAAGGAGGATTATTATTTCAAGAATACTTACTGGCTGAAATGGCCATAAGTGCCTGAATGGGTCGCCAAGCCATCATACACACCATCATAGTAGGGAAGATGGAGATAGTATTGCCTGCCATGTACATGATGAAGAGGTTCATGGGAATCTGTTTCAGGGGACCCAAGGCAATGTCCCAGCAGCGCTAAAACAAACACAGTTTTAACCTCTGATCACTATCCTCAGTCCTACGTTATATCACTGGTGTTAAAGTAAAATGAACACAATTCCCGACTTCGTGCTTCTGAGTGAGCTGACTCCTCAATTCCACCACCTCTGCCCTTCTCCCACTTTGCCACAGGAAGCTTGCTCTTCTAAAGATAAGGCATCTTCACCATTTCTGTTTTTCCCCATGGGTTTCCCAAATACCATTTTTCCCCAGGACTTGTGGTAAAGAGAAGATTTCCCTATTTTTGTTCTTAAACTTCTGCATCTATCACTGGCCCATCTGCAACTGAAGAACTAGATAAATCCACATAGTGGTAGATTAGCATACCTCAATAACTAATAGAACAAACAGACAAATCCAGATGTGAACGATCTGAATGATATTATTAACCCAATTGACAAATAGAACACTGCACCCAACAGGTGCAGAAATCACATTCTTTTCAAACACACATAGGACATTTACAAAAACTGACAACTTACTGAGCTGTGGAGAAAGTGTCAATAACTCAAAGAACTCCAATCATACAAAGCATATTCTTTGATTATAATGCAATTAAGCTAGGAATCAATAACAAGGATAACTAGAAAATCCCCTATGTGTTAGAGTGAAAAAATGTGCTCTAAATGATCCACTAATCAAAGAAGAAATTTCAGTGGAAAACAAATATTGTTAACTGATAACAAATACCATATATTAAAACTGGGACACAGAGCTTTGAGAAATTTACACCCTTAAATACATATTAGAAGACTAAATAAAAGTAAGCATCTATTTCAAGAAGTAAGAAAAAGAATAAATTAAACCCAAGGAAATGGAAAGGAAAGAAATCAAAATGAGAGCAGAAATTAATGAAATTTTCTTAAAATCAACAAAGCCAAAGGTTTTTTCGAAAAGATTAAGAAAATACTGGTGAGCCTGATGAATAAAAAGCAAACTATTCAACAGCAAGAATGAAAAAAGGGACATCTCTATAGGTCTTCCATATATTAAAGTGATCAATATTATGAATTTGGGGGAAATGGCTAAATTCCTAGAAAAAATAACAACTTACCTAAATGGCATAAGAAGTTGGAAATTTAAATAGTCTTATAACTTTAAGAAACTCTATAATTAAGCCCGAATGGTATCCCTTGGCAAATTCTTAACATTTAAGGAAAAAATAAAGCCAATCTTATACAAACTCAGAGAAGAAAAAATGAATTCATTACTGTAATATGGGGCCTCATAAATACCAAAACCTGCCAATGACATTATGAGAAAAGTTTACAGACCAGTATCACTCATGAACCTAAATGCAAAAATCCTAGGGGCTTCCCTGGTGGCACAGTGGTTAAGAATCCACCTGCCAATGCAGAGGACACGGGTTCAAGCCCTGGTCCGGGAAGATCCCATATGCCACAGAACAACTAAGCTCATGCGCCACAACTACTGAGCCTGTGCTCTAGAGCCCGTGAGCCACAACTACTGAGCCCACGTGCCACAACTACTGAAGCCCGCATGCCTACAGCCTGTGCTCCACAATGAGAGAAGCCACCATGATGAGATGCCTGCGCGCCACAATGAAGAGTAGCCCCCCCACCGCTGCAACTAGAGAAAGCCCGTGCACAGCAACCAAGACCCAACACAGCCAAAAAAAAAAAATCCTTAACAAAATATTTAAAGTAAATCTATCTATATAAACAGAATAATATACCCCTGTCCATTTGGGTTTATTCACATAAAGGAAGAAATGGCCATGTGTAAACAGTTCCCTTATCTGTCATTTACACAGATCATTTATATGAGAGTTTATTTATAGAATTCTTGTTTTTTTAAAATTTTCTGGCCCTGCGGAGCAGCATGTGGGATCTTAGTTCCCTGACCAGGGATCAAACCTGTGCCCCCTGCTTTGGAAGCATGGAGTCTTTACCACTGGACCACCAGGGAAGTCCCTATCTGAGAGTTTAAATATCAAATCATCCATACAACAGAATTGCTCTAAAATACATATTTTATAATAATCTGCCTTTAAAATCACGCCATTTTAGTAATACCTTACTATCATGTATTATTCATATTATGCTTTGATGTACCAAGATGAAAAATGACAGGACACTTATCAAGAAAATCACTGACAACAGCTCTGTCATTTTCATGTTGTGAAAATCACTGCATTTCATGAATCAAAGTTCATTTAATATTGAACAATATTAAGGCTGAGAGGGAAGTGCCAGGCACTGTTCGAGGGACTTGGGAGACAAAATCTTGCTCTCAGGGAGCTTACAAGAGTGAAAATAGAGATAATAAAATAAGTAAACTATATATGAATGATATGGAGAAATATATATGAATGATATGGAGAAATATAAAGTAAGAAAAGATAGGGAGTGCCATGAGGGTAGACTTCACTAAGAAGGTAACACGTGAGAGACTGAAAGGAGATGAGACAGCAAATCATAAAGGTATCTGGGGGAAAAGGAAAGAACAAGTACAAAAAGCCTGAAATAGAAGCTTGCCTGGCATATTTAAGGAGCAGCAAGGAGGCCGTTCTGACTATAGGAGTGCACAAAGGGGAAAATGGTAGAAGATGAAGTGGCTTAGACCAGGATGATAGATTACAGCAATAAGAATTAAGATTTTGAATCTATTCTGAAGGTAAAAGCAACGGGCTGTTGTGTTGGTTGGTTGTGTGGTATAAGGGAACTCCAGTAGAAAAAGATGACTTGAACTGGAACGCATTGCTACCAGTAGCTAATTTTCAACCTACTTCCTTATATCTTATGTTCAAACGTCTTTTATTTTTACAATTATTGAGCACTTTTGGATCTGATATGTCAACTAATGTAACACTAATCTCAAGCGGTTTAGCTATCAAATATTCGGGATAAGGGCCATCTACAGTAAGACATTCATGTGCTGCGTGGGAGAGGGTGGGTGTGTAGGTCAGGACTGGCCCAAGGACTATAGTGACATCTATACCTCTGTACCTTCTCCACTAGGATCCGGTCTGTCTCTTGCACGCTGGTATCAGGCACTTGCTTGTCCAAGTAACCAACTGGGTACAGCGAGTCTCCCTGGCCACCGCCCCGGTCACTTCGGCTCCTAGAGACCAAAACCAAGAAACTAAGGTTGCAGCCTTCCACACTTCACATTCCACATTTCCCGTTCGAATCACAGGAATAAAGATCCTCACATGCATCTACCCAGATTAGACCAGCCCTCTCGTGGGTTCGTCAGACCGTTGCCTGTAGGGAGGAATGAAATAAGCATCCTTTGGTCATAGAAACCTCTGTGGCAGAGAAGCCGCTAGCTCCCCAGGAGTCGTTTCTGGGCCACCCATCCTTTTCAGGGAGTTGGGCCTGAGGGTTCAGGTCCTATTCCTCTGGGGTAGTGCTGGGGTGGGAGCTCTGATGTCGAACTTTGCCCAGGCACCTCACCTGCTGCCTCCTCCAGGTCCGCTCAGCTCAATCGCCCACTTGAAGCGCCGGCCTCGGTTGGCCACCAGGCTCCCCTGGGCCGTCATGGCAACGGCCGCCTCCCAAAGCTGCAGAGCTCCCAACCAAAGCTCAGCCAGGCCTCAAGCCCAACAGCATCCGCGACTTCTGGGGTTCACTCTGCAAGTCCACGTCCGGCGCGTAACTATAGACGTCACTTCCGTCCCGGAAATTGTCAGGCGTCTGACCGAAGGGTGTGGTCGGAGCTACAGAAGGTGGGAGGGGAAAAAAAGAATGTAAAGGTACCTAAAGCGTCTTCCGCGCCTTCCCTCCTTTCTGAAGAAGGCCTGCAGGGTGTTCCCTCACCTCTGAGGTGCGTTTTATGGGACAAAGGGAAGTCCATACTGACTCTCCATTAGGGGTTGAAGCCCTGAAAAGCGTCTGGAGCTCTTACCCGTTCCCGGGAGCACAAGATTCAAATAATCTGTTTAAATCCTCGCTTCACCACGGATTGTGTGACCTTGAGCGAGTTATTTAGTAGCTTCTGGGTATTGAATGTCCACCGTGTACCAGGAACTTTATGTCTATTATTTCATTTAATTCTCACAGGAACCCTGCGACGTAGATAGTTGTGTCCCTGATCCGCAGCAAACCTAGGAGGCAGAGTGGGCATGTTAAGGCTCTTGGGCTCAAGATTCAGACGGTCTCCGTTTGAATTCTGGCTTCGTTACTTACTTGCGTGATTTTGGGCAAGTTAGATTCTTTGTGTTTCAGACCTTAACTTATGTACCTGCTTTCGAGGCTTGTTCTGAGGTTGAATAGAGTGCTCGCCACAAGCGCATGACGTGTTTTTTAATGTCATTAATCTCCAACATTATTCGTGGTGATCGGGTTTTGTATTCAACTGTATACCTATATCATAATTAAACCTATCATAGGGTTTTTAAGTTGTGTACTGTTTTTTTCCCTTTTATAACCAATGTTGCTGTCACTGTCATTCAAATCATATATTCCTTCCCTTGTAAAGTACTCTCCTACTTGCTATAAAATTTTTTAAGCTATAACAAAGTTTCTTTGGTCGCAAGGGTACTCCAGGTCTTTTATTCCTTTGTTCTAGGAATCCTCATAGTGTTATTTGCTAAAAACGTGTTCCAGAGAACGTGAAGATGTTGAGACTGAACTGAGGAAAGGTTCCAAGGTCAGATAAGCTTGAGATATTGTATTCTGCACATACATCCCAGAGATTCTCGGTGCTACTGGTATAACATTAAAACCACAAGAAATAATTCAGTAAATAATCTCCTTTCATTTTGTTTCCCAATCTGCCTGAATAACAAGCCTTTTTTTTTTTTCTATCACATCTGTTAATGTCCAGTGGAATCAATGTTCCATAGAACACAGAGGGCAACTTGCTATATGTGTGCTAGAATTAAAGAGAAAGAAGAAGGCACTCTTTAAAGATCTGACTGATATTTTTTAAAGTTTGTTAGAATATCATTAGAAATAATAGATCCTTTATGGAAATGGAGATTCAGATTGGAATTAAACTTTTTTTTTAAGGTTTAAAAATCTATAAAAATGTGTTTTTTTAACATCTTTATTGGGGTATAATTGCTTTACAATGGTGTGTTAGTTTCTGCTTTATAACAAAGTGAATCAGTTATACATATACATATGTTCCCATATCTCTTCCCTCTTGCGTCTCCCTCCCTCCCACCCTCCCTATCCCACCCCTCCAGGCGGTCACAAAGCACCGAGCTGATAACCCTGTGCTATGCGGCTGCTTCCCACTAGCCATCTACCTTACGTTTGTTAGTGTATATATGTCCATGCCTCTCTCTCTCTCTTTGTCACAGCTCACCCTTCCCCCTCCCCATATCCTCAAGTCCATTCTCCAGTAGGTCTGTGTCTTTCTTTATTCCTGTCTTACCCCTAGGTTCTTCATGACATTTTTTTTCCTTAAATTCCATATATATGTGTTAGCATACGGTATTTGTCTTTCTCTTTCTGACTTACTTCACTCTATATGACAGACTCTAGGTCTATCCACCTCATTACAAATAGCTCAATTTCGTTTCTTTTTAAGGCTGAGTAATATTCCATTGTATATATGTGCCGCATCTTCTTTATCCATTCATCCGATGATGGGCACTTAGGTTGTTTCCATCTCCAGGCTATTGTAAATAGAGCTGCAATGAACATTTTGGTACATGACTCTTTTTGAATTTTGGTTTTCTCAGGGTATATGCCCAGTAGTGGGATTGCTGGGTCATATGGTAGTTCTATTTGTAGTTTTTTACGGAACCTCCATACTGTTCTCCATAGTGGCTGAACCAATTCACATTCCCACCAGCAGTGCAAGAGTGTTCCCTTTTCTCCACACCCTCTCCAGCATTCATTGTTTCTAGATTTTTTGATGATGGCCATTCTGACTGGTGTGAGATGATATCTCATTATAGTTTTGATTTGCATTTCTCTTGGAATTAAACTTTTGAGGATCCAAGTTTTTGCACAAAAATGTGTTTTGTAAGAAAAGTAAAGGGAAACATATAGTTTAATCCTGACTCCAAATGAACTCCTAAGAGAGGTAGGAACTCTCTTGGCCTACATTTCTTCATCTATAAAATAAGGGACTTGTACCAGATAACTTCTTAGGGTACCTTCTAGTTCTAAAAATGTATTTTTTTGGAATACATATTTTGCATATTATTCTTTCATATATGGTATATTCATAGAAAGAAGACACATTAAGGAATAAACACATTAAGGAATAATGGGATTTCATATCATTTTTTAAAATTGTGCTTTCCCATACTTTTAGTAATTCTCTGCATTATGTGGGTACCACTTTTGGATTTAGAGAAATATAAATGTTATTAATTGTAATATGACATGATTCTAAACCTAGAAGTGGAATGGTTCTGTCCTGGATTCAAAGGAGACTCATCTTGGGAGCCCTCAAAAAATACTGATGCCTTGGCCACACCCACAGAGATTCTAATTCATTTGCTTAGGGTGGAGCAAGGTCATCAGTATTCTTGTATGGCTCTCCAGGTGATTCTCCTTTGCAGCAAGTACTGAGAACCACTGACATGGAGTGTTTGGTTGCTCTAAAATGACAAGGTATGAATTTACACAAAGTAATTTAAGCAATCATTAGTTTTTTAGAGCCTCCTTTTATGCCTCCCACTGGGATAAACTTGAATTAGAAAAATAATAGAAATACTGAAATTGTAAAAATAAATGTTAAACTTCCTTTACTTTGTGGCTTTGAGCAAATATGATTTTAATGAAAGAAACTGAGAAGGCAAACCATGATTCCACAGGTCATATGAGTTGCCTTGTTTGACTTTTACAATTTGTACCACCTGCGCAGTTTTGGTATTTGTTTTTGTAAATATCTTCCCCGCCCCTGCCACCCCACCCCCCAACCTCTTTAGGAGTCTGAGAAGCTGACTATTTCTAATACTTCATGCCATTCTCTTCAGAGCAGTTGCATTTGGATTGAAACTTGAACAAAGAAATTTCTGTTTCACACAACCAGATTTGCGAGAATGGATCCCTTTAAAGGAAAAAAAGCTTTACAGCTATGTCTTAAGTTTTTGGTCTCTGCCATTTTACAATGTCCCTATAATAAATCTATTCGGCTATCCTCAGCCATCCAACCAGTTTCCCCAGTGTGCTCTAAAAGCTCCTAATCCTTTTGGCAGCTTAAATAAAATGGACTTCTGTTGCAATCTCCATTTATTTGTGTTATTTAACTCTACTATCATTATTGCCTTCTGAAAAGGAACACCTTCCTATTGCACCATTCATGATGCAGTTTATTCCATGTCAGTAATGGGGTTTTAACAAGAGGAAACGTTTTCCTCTGTTTTGTCTGTTTGCATTTTCAAACCTCTTTAGTGAAAAAAGAAAAAAAAATTTTTTTTTTTTTAGTAAGATCGTACCTTGCTAGCTCTTGGGTATCTGCACCATTTCTATGCAGATTACAGATTTTTCACTTTCTGGTTCATGGCTCTGCAGTGTCATGAAATGCTCCTGTCAGCAGTGACATGAACTAATATGGTGCTGGGAAAAGATGTTGGTTAGTAGTACCATTCTTCATTAGCAATTACCTTTTTTTAATTTCAGGAAGACTGTTGTACAATTCACATTTTACCTGCAGTTCACAGGTTCCCATTATAGCACTTACCTCCAGCACTTGCTTAGGAAGCTGGGAGGATTGCCATTCCCACAGATCCCATTGAAAGCTAAGAATGACAACCATAGCATAAGTCATAATGATACATCACAGATAGCCTAACATGTTTCTTCAAACTTAGTTACTCGGGATTCATGCTAGTGATTAATTTCAGCTGTCTTGGAGGTGGGCTAAACTGTCTCTACACCAAGGATCTGAATGACTAATCCAGGTCCTTTGTGGCATTTTTTCTTACGTGCTAATATTAAAAAGCCTCGATTGGTTCCGTTATAAAGCATTGTTTTATAGCCTGAGTTTTTTATAAGGAGGATTGTCCTCGCAGAATTCATATGTTGAAGCCCTAACCCGCAATGTATTTGGAGATGGGCCTCTGGGGGGTAATTAGGGTTAGATGAGGTCATGAAGGTAGGGCCCTCATACTGGGATTGGTGTCCTTATAAGAAGAGACACAAGAGAACTTGCTGTGTCACTCTGCCATGTGAGGACACAATGAGAAGGTGGCTGTCTACAGCCAGAAAGAGAGGTCTCACCAGGAGCTGAATCAGGCAGCACCTTGATCTTGGACCTCCCTGTCTCCAGAACTGTGAAAAACTAAATTTCTGTTGTTAAAGCCACTCAGTCTGTGGTGTTTTGTTATGGTAGCCCAAGGAGACTAATAAAAGGATGAAGTGGGATTCAGAAGAATTGAAGGAGAACAATAAGTACCTTTTGTGTTTAGTGAAGTGCTTTTGAAAGATAGTCATCCGTTAAAACATAAAATAAATGTAGGATTGTTTAATTTGTACAAGTTTATTACATAAGTGGAAACATATTAAACACTGTGCACTGACTTGTATTTTCACTTAATCCATCTTGGATGTCTTCCATGTCTGTCACTCAGATCTACCTCATTCTTTTTAAAGGCTACAGAGTATACATGGCATGGATGTACGATAACTTAGTTAACCAGTCCCTAATTGATGGGCATTTAGGTTGTTCCCGTTTGTCACTGTTACAAAAAAAGTGTTACTATGAACATCCCTGGGTAATTTGTCAACACAGTTCTGTAGGAGAGTCATACAATTAAGGTTGCTTACCACAGAGGTTATACAGTTACAATATTAATAAATTAAAATAGGCCCTCCAAAATGTGCTAATTTACACTTTTAAGAGGTTGTGGACTAAATTATTTTTAGTCTTATAGTGAGTTATATAGTGTCCCCCCAAAATTCACATCCACCTGGAACCTCAGGATGTGACCTTAATTGGAAATAGGAACTTTGCAGGTGTAGTTAGTTTAGATGAGGTCATATTGGATTAGGGTGGGTTCTAAATGCAATAACTGATATGCTTATCAGAGGAGAGGGCACACAGATAGATACATGGGGTAAAAGTCCATGTGACAATGGAGGCATATTGGAGTACTGCAGCTACAAGATGACAATTGCCAGAGCCACCAGAAGCTAGGAAGAGGCAAGGAAAGAAAGATTCTTGCCTAGAATGTGCAGAAAGATCATGGCCCTGCCAACACCTTGGTTTTGGTTTTCCAGCCTCTAGAACTGTGAGAGACTGTATTTCTGTTGTTTTAAGCCACCCAGTTTCTGGTACTTTGTTACTATGGTCCTTTGTGAAAGGTCATAACTTTCAGATACCCTATACTGATTACCAGGCTGTCGGCACCACAGCGAGTCTGTCTCCGCAGCATTGGCCCCCCTCCTGGAACTGGTCTAGTTCCAAGACTGCTTTTCCAAGGCAGCAGTCAACCAAATTGTGTTCTTCTCTATCTTAGAAAAATCACTGGACAGGTAAAGTTGGGGGTGGGGAATATTTTGCAGAGAGACAGCCACAATCAGTGTGCTATATACTATTAGAGTGTTTTACATAGGTTACCCTGTTTCCCAACATCCCCTAAGAGAAGAGTTATCCTCCCTCTGCAGTTAAGGTAAAGATGGTGTAGAAGGTCCCAAAGGCAGTGATCAAGGCTTCTGATAGAGATGAGCCTTGCTCCAAAGCTAGTGTTCTTTCCGCTCTAACATGCTGCCCCCTACCATCTTCCAGGTGACAGTGTATGTAATTGCAGGAAATCTACTTGGGGAAGGAGGGAAATGGTCTCTTTGGCTTCACATTTGAAAATCTATAACAAATACCATCACCCGCTTTCCAGCTGTCGAAGTGCCACAGAGTTGCATCCAAAACAAACTGTTTTTAACAGGAGGATCCCCTACCATTCAACAGTCCCCCCCCCAGCCCGCCACCTTCCACCTGCCAAACAAAATCTAGGAAGCTGCTGCTGCTTCTGCCACCAAGGCATCTGTACCGTGGTTGTATTTGAAACGACCATGAATCTTGCAAACGGGGAGTGAGCTTTGCTCCTTTCCACTGCTATCGCCTTATCTGAAACTTTCCCTACTGCCATCCTTTCCTTCCACAGTCTGCACAGGAAGGTGGGGAAGGGAGGAGCAGAATAAAAGGGATTGACTTCTCACTTTGACTGCCAAAGTCAGCTGGAATTCTCCAAGGGCTCTGAGGCTGAGCAGTAGATGTAGTTAGCTATGGAATGGATGAGCTATTGTGTTTTACGTCTCTTCACGCTCAGTCCTCTACCAGGCCTGGCATCAGTCTGAGGGGATGAGAATGGCATCACCACAGTAAATGCTCTGGCTTCCTGAACCTCCGGCCCAAAGGACAACATTTTCATACCTAAGGCTCATGGGCTCCCTCCCTCCCACTAGTCATCTTGCATCCTGATGATAGATTAATCCTCCTAAAGTACTGATTTAATTCTCATTTCCCCGCTCAATGCCTATGCCTTGTTGTTTTGTGTCTTAAAGTTTCAACTGCCATTTATATTATTATGTGCACTTATAGTGATTGGCATTTCAATTAATATTACATGGATTGATCTATGTAATATATTTATCATAAAAATGCAGTTTACAAAGTTGTAAGGATATGATCTCATTTCTTAAATGTAGGTACATTTGCATAGTAAAATATCTGAAAAAACATATGTTCGAATGGAGACAGTGCTTGTCTGTGAGTAATAGACTTTTAATGGTTTCTAGTAGTTTTTTTCCTTCCCAAACACATTTGCCTGATTATTCCAGGTCTTCACAACTGTCAGGTGACAGTCTTTCCTCCTGCTACTCCCCAGAGCTCTCCCCACCCCATTCAAACCGCGATAGACGGCGGTCCTGGAATTTATTTTGTACTTCCCCTGTCTGTCTGGAACACCCTGCCTGTCAAAATCCTGTCCAGCTTGTCAGGCCCGACTGCAGCCTTCCTGCATGATCCCTTCCCTGACTCTCCACTCAGAAGCGTACATACAACTTTGCATGTAAGTTCTTTTCTCACATGGGTGTTTATAGTCAGGGTTATTCTACACACCATCTCTGATGTCCATACCCCTGTGAGAGGGGGAGTGTAGGGCAGAAAGGCTAATTCAGCTGCCTGTTCACTCAGATGGAGGGAATATCTAAGGCAGTCAGAAGGAAGCAATGAGGGAATGGCTAGAGGGGTGCACTCCCTTGGAGACTGTCCACTGTGAGGGCTGGCGGGGAACCACCTTTCTGTGAAGGGCTGGTGGTGCAGGGACAATAAAAATATGTATGGAATGCACTCTTTTTTAATCCCTTAACAACAACAACAAAAATTTGATTGTGCTCCAAGGGGAAAAAAAATTCAACTTTATTGACTGAAAAATATCAGTGAAGACAACTGACCTGCATTTCATCACTAAAATGGTATATATTTCAAAAATAGCAATATGAAGGCAAATTTCTTTATTTTCACCTTAAGTTATATTGACATTTGGCAGTCTCATGAGAACGATGGGCCAGAGATATGTAAACCCCAGAACTAGAGTCTGAAGATGAACCTGCCTGAGACTCTTGCCCTAAGAAGCTCTAGAAATGAGAACATCAAGGTTCTCCTCTGGCCTTCAGACAACCTGGGACCTTGTTTGAGCTGAGATCCTTCTATGTTAACACAGCAGATTCCCTGAGTCCTAGGACTCTGTTACTTGTCTTACCTCATCACCCAGCCTTCCTTGAGGGTAAGAACTGTTCCTTAGACTCTTCACCCTCTTCTGGTGAGGGCCCAGCACAGTGCCTTTTGTATAGTGGGTCATCGAGAAATTCCTGTTTGTGACAATGGTGATGAAGAAATAGTTGGAGAGATAGTGACTTCACCCATGTGTGTTGAATTTTATTTTCTTAAAAACAGCACACCCACTTAGTGGAAGTTATACTCCAGGAGTGTTCTACGCTGCACACCACTGGAACCCAGGGCTTCTGCTCCCTTCACTCACTCACCCTGCTGGACTCTCTCAACAGTCCCCTCTGTTGACAGGTATGGCCCCACACAGCGGCATGTGCCTGCTTGTGCTTGGTACAATCTGAGAAGCTCGCAAAGGCATTGCTTATGCAAAACATATCCTAAAAATATTTCTCCTGGGCTTCCCTGGTGGCACAGTGGTTGAGAGTCCGCCTGCCGATGCAGGGGACACGGGTTCGTGCCCCAGTCCGGGAAGATCCCACATGCCGCGGAGCGGCTGGGCCCGTGAGCCATGGCCGCTGAGCCTGTGCGTCCGGAGCCTGTGCTCCGCAACGGGAGAGGCCACAACAGTGAGAGGCCCGCATACCGCAAAAAAAAAAAAAAAAAATTTCTCCCATCAATCTAAAGTAGTGCCTGAAATTTTCACCATTACTTAATTTTTTTGTATTAAGTAAGTAAGGACCTTGTTACTAGAGGGGAAAAATACATTGTTATTATTACCTAATGATATTTTAGCTCTGATTAGTTTATCTGCCAGGCCTCCCATTGCTCTGAACTCCCACAGCCTCTAGGATATACCTTTTATCATTGCATTCACCACAATGTATTGGAATGATCTCTTTCCCTGTTTGTCCAAGCCACTGTGAGCTTCCCCAGGCTATCTCCTGGTACAATGTCAGCCTGACACATGATGGGCCCGCAAAAATATCGTTAAACCCAACTTAGGTAGCCCTGGGGAGTTCTGAACAGAGTGCCTAAAGCAGTGAGTCCAGGGATGTGGAGTCTTGCAGTGAGCAACTGTTACACCAAATGCACTACTTGATAGGCTTCTGCAAGGGATGAGAGGCCCACCAGAGACAAACTTGCTCCTGTCACAATTTGGTTAACGTTGACCAGTAGCTTACCTGTGAAGATGGGTAGACTCTGTCTCCACTAAGATGAAGAGAATTACCCTCAGTAATTAAAAGCATGTCAGCGAGAGATCCAACCCTAACCTCATCCTCTAGTGTTCACCATCCCAAAGAAACTGAGCCTGCTTCCTGGGCATGCATATTTCTTGTGGTTTTTTTTTTTTTTTTTGCGGTACGCGGGCCTCTCACTGTTGTGGCCTCTCCTGTTGCGGAGCGCAGGCTCCAGACGCGCAGGCTCAGCAGCCATGGCTCACGGGCCTAGCCGCTCCGCGGCATGTGGGATCTTCCCAGACTGGGGCTCGAACCCGTGTCCCCTGCATTGGCAGGCGGACTCCCAACCACTGCGCCACCAGGGAAGCCCTCTTGTGTTCTTAACAGTCCAGAACAGAGTCTGGCAAATATCAGGAACTAACAAATAAGAGCTAACAATTATATAGTGCTTACCATGTGCCAGATACATTCCTCTAAGAATTTTATATGTGTTAACTCATGTAATCCTCATAACGATGAGGCAGATACCATTAACATCCCCATTTTACACATGGGGAAACCAAAGCTCACAGGAGTTTATATGACTTCCCCGAGGTCGCAGAGCTCCAGTCTACCCTTTTAAATATTTTGCCTTAGTGCACTTAAATAGGAGTGAATGAATAAGTCTCTCCCTGCACCATATTTTTTTTAAATAAATAAATTTATTTATTTATTTATTTGGCTGTGTTGGGTCTTCGTTGCAGCCCAGGGCTCTTCTCTCTAGTTGCAGTGCCCGGGCTTCTCATTGCGGTGGCTTCTCTTGTTGCGGAGCACGGGCTCTAGGTGAGTGGGCTTCAGTAGTTGTGGCACACAGGCTCAGTAGTTGTGGCTCGCGGGCTCTAGAGCGCAGGCTCAGTAGTTATGGTGCATGGGTTTAGTTGCTCCACGGCATGTGGGATCTTCCTAGACCAGGGGTCAAACCCGTGTCCCCTGCCTTGGCAGGCAGATTCCTAACCACTGCGCCACCAGGGAAGTCCCATCCCTGCACCATATTTTTATAGCAGATTATAGCAGATATAGCACCTCCTGGTGCAACACTTAAAGCACGGTTTCACTCACTAGACTGTGACTAGCGCAGGGTCATTCTTTGACTCTTATCCACCCTCGGTTCCCCGAGCGGTATTACTTGCCCCATCGTAGCAGGACTACCATACGTACCTGTGTCCGCCAGGGGGCAGTGTGTCCGCACCACCTCTTCCTCCCGCTCCCTGCGCCCCTGCGCAACCTGAGAGGGGCGGAGGCAGTGTTGGGCGGAGCCTCCGAGACGCCCTAGTAGGAGCTATCCCGGCGGGCCGCGCGTGCGGCCGCGTTTGAATGGCTCAGAGTGGGCTCGTCCGGGGACCTGAGGGATAGTCTGGGCTGCCGGGGCGCAGTCGGTCAGCGCCTGGGCTAGACGGAGGCGCCGCGGTACCATGAGGCGCCGGTAAGTGACAACCGGGCCTGCGCCATCCTCGCGCCGGCGGTTGCCCTCCGGGGGCCAGGCTTCTCCGCGGGCCTGACCGCGCCCTGGGCCCACCTGCAGGCCCCGCGGCGGCCTCTTCTCGGCCCGGCCGGCGCAGGGCTGCAGGGGTCAGGGGTCGGGAGTCGGGGCGGCGGCGCCGCGGTCTCGCATGGAGCTCCCTACCCGGCCGCGGCGAGGAGAGTCAGGGCGGCGGGCGCAGGAGCCCGCCCGGGTGGGCGCGAGGGGTCCGGGCCCGGAGAGGCGGGGACGGAACCTGCTGTCATTTATTTGCGGATGGAGCCGACTTGTGCATCCCAGTGAGCGGGGAAGGACGCCGGCGTCTGAGGCGCTCTGTTTGAGGACAGGTTTTCCCGAGAGCCGCCTAGGCCCGGCTGTGGTATTTCCTTATTTTCTGTCTGGTCCTTCCTTCCCTGACACATAACCTTTAAAAAAAATGACACATAACCTTTTGTTCAGCAGGACAAAAACTTGACATAACTGCATAAGAATTGCTGATTGCAACTTTAAAAACCTCATTGTATTTTCTGAAAAGTTGTTCTGTAACAGTACCTAGGCTTTTACCAAGGTCTTAAATGGGCTTAAATATGGAGAAAACAAAGAGTTGATTTGTTTCCTTGTGGCTTGTAAAATTCCTTGAAAACAGAGGTTTCTATGTCAGTTTCTTTGAGATTAAAAAAAAAAAGAGAGACTAACAGAATTTAGGTCTGTAATAATCACCAGTTTAGCACTGGCAAAGATTATGAGAAATTAGTCCACCTAATCGCTTAAATTTGTGTAGTTTGTCTTGTTGTGTTGTTTTTTAAACCAGCTTCAGACTTGAATCAGAACTTTATACGTTGAGGCTTTTACTTGGCTAATAACTAGCGCTGTAATCATAACATTGGTTAATATTTATTTTGTGCTTTCTATATGCCAAGCACTCTTTTGAGAGCTTTGCTTTGGGACAGATACTATTATTATCCCCATTTTGACAAAGAGGAAACTGAGGCACAGAGACGTTAAGTAACTTGTACACGGTTACACAGCTAGTATAATTGGGACCCAAGCAGGCTGGCTCCATGCTTTTAGCTATGCTGCTCTACTGCCTCATTTATATGTTGCTCTTTTTAGTTTACAAAGCAGTTTAATTTTATTTACTTCTCTCAACTGGGGAGATAATATACGTGTGAGGTGCGTTCGTGTACATGCACACAGTACTAAATCGAGTTCTCTGCTCTTGTGGACGTAACTTTTGTGCATCGAGCAGCAAAATCCATTGGCTATATTAAGATAAATAGAATTTATAAAGTTCATGTTTGTATTGTAGGTTATAGTTTTAATCCCTTTGTGTCATTTCCTAAAAGTGTAGAGAACAGTTTGAAACCTATGTAATTCCTTAAAATATACCATTATATATTAATGATTCTTTCTGAAAACGTACTGAGTGGTTACTCTGTACTTGGAATGATTAACTTAACTAATAACTCCATGACAAGAAATAGGATTCAAAAGCAATTAAGGAATCAGTTTACACTTATTTACAGCCGAGCATTTAAATTTTTAATTTCATTCATCAGTTATCAAGCAATGTTAGGCCCAATTGGTTATACAAAAGAAATGTGCCAGGGCAACAAACCTGAGGAAAGTTAGTTTAGTTTGGGATATAAAATTAACAACGATCACCACCACCAAAAAAAAAAAAAAAAAAAAAAAGAAAGATATATGAGATATTCTTTATTAGTGCAGTGGGTGTATGATGAACTGAACTGAGTAATCAGTAATGCTTCTGCAAAGAACCCAAACTGAAGCATGGATGTAGGGCATTGAATAGAAGTGTGAATGGGGAATTTTAGTGAGGAAACAGTGTGTTCAAAGACTTGAAATTGGGAATGAAAATGATTTTTCTAGGGAACAGTAAGTCTGGTCTATTTGGAAAGTTCCTGTTGAGAAAAATAAGATTATGGCAGACTATGAGGAATGTTATATAAGACATATGTCAAAGAAGTTTAGGTTTGACATATATATAAAAAGAGATATGATTTTAGAAGTTTAAAAACTTTTAAATCGGTGATTCTCAGCTGCTGGCAGTTTTGCCCCTCAGGGGACATTTGGCAGTGTCACGCCTTGGGGGGTGGGGTGCTATTGGCATCTAGTGGATAGAGGCCAGGAATGCTGCTAAACATCCTGCAATGGGTCAGCCCCTCCATGAGAAGTAATTACCCCAAATGTCAGTGGTGATGAGGTTGAGAAATCCTCTTTTAAGTTGTTTGCTTATATGGCCAGCTTCTGTTTGCATGTGCTGTAGACAAATATGAATGATGAATTTTCAGAGCATGAGTACAAGCAATATTAAAGTTAAGGAGAAGCTGCCTCAGAGACCTCAAGAAGGCAGCTATTGTTGGAGTCCTGGGGGAAAGAAGCTATAAGGAATTAGGATAGGAGCACTGAGAGTGAACAAGTAGTGGTAAAAATGAGACAACTATTTAAATAATATATTTTCCAAGTTTGAAAATAATGCATGTTCATTGTAGGAAATTTAGGAAATGTAGAGAAAGTGTAAAAAGAGCAAAAGCCGCTTATAAAATCCCCCAAGCAAGAAAGAACAACTGTTAACATTTTCATGTGGTGTTTCCTTTCAAATCTTTTTCTTTGTTGATACCTATTTTCCTTCATAAGACTAGGATTATACATTTTTCTCCTTGTGGCTTTGGTTTATTTTTGTTTTTTGACTCAGCATATCATGAGTATTTCCCATTCTTAGAAAAATGTTCTTTTTAATGGTCAGTCTTCTTTGTTTTTTGTGTGTGTTCTTTTCAAGTTGGGGATTTTGCTTTGTATTCAAAAGACACATTTTGAAGGAAGAAATATTAGAACATGATGACTGATTAACTGTAGGAAACAATAGGGGTAAAAGTGTATGGTATCTCCAAGGTTTTAAATCTAGGAAGCTAAAATAATGGTGCAGCTATTGAAATAAATTGGGATTCTCATAATACTTTTCATCTTAGGTATGGAAACTGCTGTTTACAGAGATACATAATGAGATTTTAATGAGGATCCGTGATGCCTATCAGCTTACATTTTTCCTAAAACCTCTATAATAATCTTCCTTTTCTTTTCTTTCTTTTTTTTTTTAACTTTTTGTTTTTTGTACTAAGCTTATTTTTCAGTTCTTTCTTTGCAAGTCTTCCCCTTCTTGGAAAGGTTTTTTGAAATATGTTTTCTATTAGGATACTAAGTAAGGCTCAAGTTTGTTGGTCATGAATCTTTACTTTGAAAGATTAAATGACTAGTTCGAGTTTTTAAAATGTATAGATTGCTAAAGTTTATAAGCAAGAGGTGAGTATAACTCTTCCAGAGGAGGAGGAATTATCTTTAAAAATGCTTGCCCACTATGGGATGCATCATTACATCACATCAGTCTATATTACATTGCTGTTTTATCAATCATTATACTTGTTGATCTCTATCAGTTAATTTGGTGCTTTGTGGAAAATGTATTTAGGAAAGTAAATTTTAAAAAACCTTAAAGCTAATACAAATGGTACTTTTACTGGGACTATACGCTTTTCAAATTGGATAGGATATAATTTGACTTTTTTTTTCTACTGACTGTTTTAGTACTTCATGTTCATCCCCCACCCCCGGTATCTTCTCACTAATAGCTAATATCCATTAACTTTGGAGAAGTTTTGTAATTTCTTTGTTCTTGGGACATGATGAGGGTAGAGATGGAAGGAAAGGGTCTTCTGAAAGTTCCCCCCAATTTGCCTCCCCTATAATCACCTGTCTCTCCTTCAGTTTTACACACTGCCTAAAATTCCTGAACAAGTCACTCAGGAACCTACCACCTATGTATGAATCATGAATACCCATTCTGGCATCTCTTCTAACTAGTGTAATCTTAAAACAGGCAGCCTGGTTATATGGGAAAGGCTGTAACACTGGAAGTTACAGTTCTAAGCCTGGTTCTCCTATTAGTGGCTGAGTGTTCTTGGGCAAATGCCTTAATCTTATCTGTAAATTGAAATTATCTCCAAGATCCTTTCCAAATCTTAAGAGTCTGTGAATCTGTGAAGTATTTGCTTTTGTGATTACCATGGGGAGACTATTAGTCTTTTACATTGCAGCATGAATTAATCATAGATCATAAATGATTTCTTCCAAAGGCAGTTGTAAAAGCTACTCCCATATCATAAGACTGGGGGAGGAATTTTAGAATGGAATTTAAATGGCACTAGAATACAAGCTCCAGGAAGGCAGGGAACTTTGTTTTGTTCACTTCTGTTTTCCCAGTGCCTAGAGTGGTAATTAGTATATAACATGTGTTAATATTTGTTGAATGAGTGAAGGAATGGGTTGTTTTTGAGGAAAGACAAGCTTGTTGGAGTACTGTACAGATCCTCTGAGCACCTTGAAAGAACTCAGAATACAAATCAACCAGATTACAACCCAGTCATTCCTACAATATAAAAATACCTCCTAGTTGTTGTAAAGCATCCATTGTTCACTTGGCTGCTGTCAGAACTATTAAGTAATGATTGCCCTGACTGCCCTTCCTGCTCACAGAGTGCAGTTTTGTCCATCACCAGATCTTACTTTAGTGCCAGCCTGATTTTTCAATGTGCCTTTTACTCTTATTTGCAAAAATCTATGCTCTGCCTATTCCCTATACCACTTAATATTATCATTAATAGTATGTTTGGTGTTATCACAAAAATAAATCATATATATCGATTAAAAATTGGTCTTTCATCTATGGAGGATTCATGGCACAGCAGTTAGAAACTAGTACTCTTAGCCTTCCTATTCCAGTTATCCTAATTCTACAACTGCCATATAAAATAATCTTCAGGAATATTTTTAATCATATGATATACAAAGCTTCTAAGTAAGCCTGTTTTGTCTACAAACTAAAGTCCAAGATTCCGGACCCGGCATTCAGTGATTCTGCATTTTAGCCAGTCTACCTTTTTAGTCTATCCTAGTCTTTCCGCTGCAGTGACCTGGACTGTAACTATTTTTTTTTTTTTTGCTGTGCCATGCGGCTTGCAGGATCTTAGTTCCTCAGGGGGGAATCTGGGCCCTTGGCAGTGAAAGCCCAGAGTCCTAACCACTGGACCACCAGGGAATTCCCTGGACTCTAACTATTTAATTATTGAATAGTTGTTGTAGATAATAATGAAACAAAAAACACAATTATTCTTACCTAGAAAGTATGTTTTCAGATAAGGAGAGGCTGACAGACTATTTCTCAAGAAGCCTTGTATTGGCTGGCATTGATTATTTGGCTGAATTATTAATTTACTGAAAAATAACATCAAGGAACAAGAATCCTTAAAACTCTACATAAACAATTTTTTCTCTCCTTGTTGGCAGACGTATCTGGAAATTAAGTATATGTATAGTATATATATTTAGTGGTATTAGTTGACTACTTAGTGAGACTGACTATATAATTCTGTGCCCACAGCATTGTTTGGATGGTTTATCAGTCTGGATGGGCTCGGTTATTTTGCAGTAACAAATAACCACCATATCTCAGTGGCTTAAAATAACAAAGGATTATTTCTTCTCAATTCATATTACATGTGAGTTGTCTGGGGGCTCTACTGTGTGTTGTCCTTGCTCAGGAGTACTGAGCAAGTCATATGACCATGCCTAACTTCAAGATGATGGGCAGGTATAAACCTATCATGTATCTGAAAGGAGAACTGGAATATCATGGCACAGTTTTAACATTCACCACAGTTGGGGCACCCATTGACTTTTTTTTTTTTTTTTTTTAAGTTAGAGAGGAAAGGTTGCTTTATTCAGGAGGCCGGCAGCCTGGAGAGAAGGTGGACTCATGTCCAAAAACCAACTCCCCCTTTGACATTTTTGAATGTATTATTACTCTTCTCTCCTGTCTGACTGTTATCTTTCATGGTTGACATAATCTTTCTTTAGATATGTTCCTTCATTTATCAGCTCTTCCTTAAGTATCCCCTATATGTCAGGTACTATCCTAGATACAATGAATGTGGTTCCTGGTCTCATGGAGTTCACAGTCTAGTGGGAGGACATGGACAATAAGCAAATAAGCAAGTTAATTTCAGACAGTGATAAGTGCTATGGAGGGGAAAAATAAGGTACTGCTATAGAGAATGGTTGGTGGTGAGGGTAGGGTTATCCTTGATTGGGTGGTCAGGGAAATCTTCTGGGGTGGGTGACATTTGAGCTGGGAAGCAGCATCCCTGAGGGTATATGGGAGAAATATTTTAAGCAGAAGGAATGCCACAAAATGGAAATGAGCTCAACATGTTTAAAGACAGAAGACCAGTATGGCTGGAGCATTTAGGAGAAACTGATGCTATAGTCCAAGGGAGAGATGATGGTAGTTTGCTCTAGGATGGTGGTAATATATTCCCAAACTATATTCTAGTTTGGGAATATATTATAAAGGCATAATCAATGTATTGGATATAGGGAGTTTAGGAAAAGAGAAATCGGGGATGAATCCTCTGTTTTGGACTTGAGCAACTGGGAAGATGATGGTTCCATTTACTGAGTTAGGAACAGTTAGGAGGAGCAGCTTTGAGAGGGTGGATATTAAGGGTTCTATTTTCAATATATTAAGTTCAAGAATGATGACTCTTCGACACCCAAGTGGAACTGACTTGTAGGAAGTTGGAGATACAACTCCAGAGTTTAGAGGAAACATTGAGACAAATGATTTTTTTTTTTTTAACGAGGCTAATATGTTAAATTTGGTTACAGTTAAGTCTTAGACCTGGAAGTCATTATATCTCCTTAAAGCAGTATGCAGTTCCTCTGGAGAAGGGAGTATTCCCTAAGAGAAGGGAGCGTTTTCAAACTTCAGTATGGTCTGATTTCAGCCCAGGATAATGGTGGTAACAAACCTTGTAACTGATGGGATGTACGATAATCCTCACAAGCATTCTAGTATAAGAAGCATTAAGAACCATTGCTATAAAAGGATGCTAGCATCATCTTCTGTTGATTTCTTCATTTGATTCTCAAAGGACAATCTACCCTAATATTTAGGGTCTTAGGGTATACTTCACTCTACTGATTTCAAAATTAGGAACATGAGGCTTCCCTAGTGGCGTAGTGGTTGAGAGTCCGCCTGCTGATGCAGGGGACACGGGTTCGTGCCCCAGTCTGGGAGGATCCCACGTGCTGCGGAGCGGCTGGGCCCGTGAGCCATGGCCGATGAGCCTGCGCATCCGGATCCTGTTCTCCACAACGGGAGAGGCCACAACAGTGAGAGGCCCGTGTACTGCAAAAAAAAAAAAAAATTAGGAACATGTATTACAGCAGACTGGTAATCCTAGTCCAAATCATGAAGATAGGTTGTTAAAATTAGTTTATATCAGCTTGTCTTTTTTGAGTGTTATGTATCTTATTGGCATATCCTTTCACATATATAGAGTCTATCTTGAAAGCATCAGGAATACCTTTAGTAGCTAAACAAGGGGTCAAAAAGGATCCTTAAGATGATGTTGTTTTATATATATGTATATATATTTACATTTCTGAGTTTAAGAAGACAATTGGAAAGGATTAGAGTGGTTTTTCCTCCCTGTGAATATTTCCAGAAAAATAATGGAATGTTGTAACAGGGAGAGTAAGAGATACTCATCAGAACATGCTAAAATAATTATCTACGTGGCTTAAGAAACCCTAAGTCTTCCCAAAGATTCAGGTGTTTATATAGTCATAAGAAAAGAAATACATAATACATTTTAATTTAGTTAAAACATAATTAGAAGTTTGGGATTAACTCCTAATATATATACACACTACTATGTATAAAATAGATAAACAGCAAGGACCTACTGTATAGCACAGGGAACTATATTCAGTATCTTATAATGACCTATAATGGAAGAGAATATATATGTGATATAACTGAATCACTTTGCTGTACACCTGAAACTAACACAACATTGTAAAATAACTATACTTCAATTTTTTTAAAATGGTTAAAAATGAAACATAATATTTGCATTTGATACAAAATTCAGAAAGTCCAAAAGGGAAATCTCCCTTCACCCCATCCCCCAGCCACAGATATCCTCTCTCTAGAAATGACTTTTCTCCCCAGTTTCTTGTGTATCCTTCCAAAGATACTCAGTGAATATATAAGCAGTCGCTCACGTACACTTTATTTTTCACTTAAGTAATAGCATACTGTTCTGTACCTTATCTCCCCGCCACCCACCAACTTTCCAGTAAAAGGCATAAAGTCACTGAAAAAATTAAGTCTGTATGTCCAAAACTATTGATAAAGGTGACGATAAACAAACACCTAGTTATCAGAATTTAGCTAACTTTGTTTTCCCATTATTAATCTCAATTCCTTAATGTAGAATACTCAGTGGACTTAATTATTACAACTGAGGAGTAGGGACTTGCCTGGTGGTGCTGTGGTTAAGAATCCGCCTGCCAGTGCAGGAGACACGGGTTCAAGCCCTGGTCCAGGAAGATCTCACATGCCGCAGAGCAACTGAGCCCGTGTGCCACAACTACTGAGCCTGTGCTGTAGAGCCCACGAGCCACAACTACTGAAGCCTGCGCTTCTAGAGCCTGTGGTCCTCAACAAGAGAAGCCACTGCAATGAGAAGCCCATGCACCACACCCTCACTCGCCACAACTAGAGATAGCCTGTGCACAGCAGCAAAGACCCAATGCAGCCAAAACTAAATATAAATAAATAAATAAATTTATTAAAAGAAAACAAGCTGGGCTTCCCTGGTGGCGCAGTGGTTGAGAGTCCACCTGCCGATGCAGGGGACACGGGTTCGTGCCCCGGTCCGGGAGGATCCCACATGCTGCGGAGCGGCTGGGCCCGTGAGCCATGGCTGCTGAGCCTGTGCGTCCAGAGCCTGTGCTCTGCAATGGGAGAAGCCACAGCAGTGAAAGGCCCGCGTACCGAAAATAATAATAATAATAATAACAATATGAAATTCAATGTCATCTTTCATTTCTTCCACATTTGGTTCATAGTAACTATTTCTGCTGATAGGATTTGGGTCCCACCTGAAGTATTTTCTTAAAAAAAAAAAAAAAAGAAAACAAGCTGAGGAGTAGGTGGTGGGAATAGTAATTCCCACTTAGTATCAATTTTGTAATTTTTATTTCGGGGTGACTTAGTCATAAGAGAGTTGGAATTCAGTTTGGTCTAATTGATTGAAATGATGTATCATCATGTTGTACCCACTGAATTGTCAGAAATCTGTATTTTCACGCTTGACCCACCTTTCTGAATTTGACATTATCTCTCAAACCAGCCTTCCATGGGAAACTGAATTAAGAGAAGGTGATGTGTTGAATCATTTAGCAAATAAAAAAGCCCTTGGGGTTTACTCCAGGTACTAGGGGTTTGAGTTGTTAAGAACATGGAATCAGAATGATGGTACTTAAGTTTTATGATTTGACTGTTTAATGATATTGGGCCCTGATAACTTGGTAAATTGATTTCCTCAATAGGAATAAACCTAGAAATGTACTAGAAAATCTGGGTAACTTGATGGGGCACTCTTTC
>NW_020174275.1:177113-189236 GCF_003031525.2 Neophocaena asiaeorientalis asiaeorientalis
CTGTATTTGTTTCTGTGCTTCTCTTTTTCTTCTCCATAATTGTTCACCTCCTCTCCCCCTGTCCCCAGTCCATACCCCATCTAATTGACACGTTATTTCAGAATGTTAACCTTCAATCAGATTAGAATCTAGACGGGATTAAAAGGCTTCAAACAAAATGAAACAAGTCAACACAATGTATCATTACTCTGCCAGTGTAATAGTTTCTCATATAGTTTATGAAAAGCACAGTTAACATGCCATTCACTTCATCACTTTTGAGTAGTACACGTGTCTGCTGCCTTTGTAAACCACACCCCACCCACCCGCCCAAATATACTAGATAAATCAGTGTCACAGTTAGGGGATCATGTAATCTTTTTTTGAAACTGGCTTGACATTAAAGTATGTTGTTTTAGTTCTTACATGTGATAAGTTGTATCTGCTTTACACTGGGTCACATAGTCTGTTCAGCGCACCATTTGTGTTGAACACCCTGTTGGAATAGTTATGAGAATACGTTTTACATGTTGATTAAAATTTAGTTAAACACTCATTGAGAGTCACTGGGTGAGTCCTACTGGCCTAAAAGCTATTGTTACTCTGTAAAATGACTCTGTAAATAGCTTTGCTTAAAACCATTCTATTTCATATTTTAACTCAAAGAGCAATTTTTCCCCGTAAGCTCTTAGATAAATCATATCACTATGCTTAATGTATTATAATTGTTTGTGCTTCTCCCACTGTAAATCTTGTGGTGATGGTGAGAATTTTACAGTAGGAAAGTTTGGGAAGTTTAAGGTTATAAGCAGGAATGAAGCAGAAAACTCCTAGTTACTCTGATGTAGTTGTATGTAATACCAAGAATTCTTCTACCTAAAGTGATTCAAGTCATGAATTTTACAATTTTGTGTTGCTTTACATAACTTAGGAATTTATGTGTTTCGAGGCTTAAGAAACTTTATTTCTTATTACTGTATTGTCCTCTTATGTTTGAAAAAGAAAGTTAATTCTTCTATTTAAAATGTGAATTTTTTTACTGTAGAAAATTGATACAGAAAAATAAGCCAAAGAAAATGGTTCAACCTTAATACTGTAGAAAAATAGGGAAAAAAAAAGGATTCAACTATAATAGCACTCTTTAGAAAGAACTTTTATCCTTTCAGTCTTTTTTCTTTTCCTGTGCTATGTGTGCACATATACAGAAACATATAACAAATTTAGGAACTGGTATTAAAATTTGCTGACACCACAAAACATGTTTCTCACACCAAAGGCAATTTTCTTCACTAGTGATGTTTATGTGTAACTTAATAAGAGTTAACATTTACAGTGATTAACCATGTGCTAGACATTGTGGTGGGTGGATTATTTTATTTAATCCTCACAACTCTACTCTGAAATAGGAGGTTAAGTAACTTGCCTAATATCACATAACTAGTAAATGGTTAAAGCAGGACTGAAACCCAGGAAGTCTGACTCCAAGACTTGTGTTTGCCCCTTACCACATACGACCTAGTCCTTTCAGTTTAATCACATAAGAAAAATACAACTTATATTAAATATTTCAAAAGCAAACTAAAAATACATACAAAATCTTAAAGATGCCACCAGAGGGCTTCCCTGGTGGTGCAGTGGTTAAAAATCCACCTGCCAATGGAGGGGATACAGGTTCGAGCCCTGGTCCAGGAAGATCCCACATGCTGCGGAGCAACTAAGCCCGTGCACCACAGCTACTGAGCCTGCACTCTAGAGCCCGCGAGCCACAACTACTGAAGCCCGCGCACCCAGAGCCCACGCTCCACAACAAGAGAAGCCACCCAAATGAGAAGCCTGCGCACCGCAATGTAGAGTAGACCCTGCTCACCGCAACTAGGGAAAGTCTGCACGCAGCAACAAAGAACCAACTCAGCCAAAAATAAGTGAATAAGTTAATTAATTAATTAAAAAAATTAAAAAAAAAAGATGCCACCAGAAAACTACTAGAGCTAATCAATGAATTTGGTAAAGTAGTAGGACACAAAATTAATGCACAGAAATCTCTTGCATTCCTATACACTAATGATGAAAAATATGAAAGAGAAATTAAGGAAACACTCCCATTTACCATTGCAACAAAAAGAATAAAATACCTAGGAATAAACCTACCTAGGGAGACAAAAGACCTGTATGCAGAAAACTGTAAGACACTGATGAAACAAATTAAAGATGATACCAACAGATGGAGAGATATACCATGTTCTTGGATTGGAAGAATCAATATCGTGAAAATGACTATACTACCCACAGCAATCTACAGATTCAATGTGATCCCTATTAGATTACCAATGGCATTTTTTACAGAACTAGAGCAAAATATCTTAAAATTTACATGGAGACACAAAAGAGCCCGAATAGCCAAAGCAGTCTTGAGGGAAAAAAACAGAGCTGGAGGAATCAGGCTCCCTGACTTCAGACTATACTACAAAGCTACAATAATCAAGACAATATGGTACTGGCACAAAAACAGAAACCGATCAATGGAACAAGATAGAAAGCCCAGAGATAGACCCACGCACCCATGGTTAACTAATCTATGACAAAGGAGGCAAGGATATACAGTGGAGAAAAGACAGTCCTTCAATAAGTGGTGCTGGGAAAACTGGACAGCTACATGTAAAAGAATGAAATTAGAACACTCCCTAACACCATACACAAAAATAAACTCAAAATGGATTAGAGACCTAAATGCAAGACCAGAAACTATCAAACTCTTAGAGGAAAACATAGGAAGAACACTCTTTGACATAAATCACAGCAGGAAATTTTTTGATCCACCTCCTAGAGTAATGGAAATAAAAACAAAAATAAACAAATGGGACCTAATGAAACTTCAAAGCTTTTGCACAGCAAAGGAAACCATAAACAAGACAAAAAGACAACCTTCAGAATGGGAGAAAATATTTGCAAATGAATCAACGGACAAAGGATTAATCTTCAAAATATATAAACAGCTCATGCAGCTCAATATTAAAGAAACAAACAACCCAATCCAAAAATAGGTAGAAGACCTAAATCGACATTTCTCCAAAGAAGACATACAGATGGCCAAGAAGCACATGAAAAGCTGCTCACCATCACTAATTATTAGAGAAATGCAAATCAAAACTACAATGAGGTATCACCTCACACCAGTTAGAATGGGCATCATCAGAAAATCTACAAACAACAAATACTGGAGAGGGTGTGGAGAAAAGGGACCCCTCTTGCACTGTTGGTGGGAATGTAAATTGATACGGCCACTATGGAGAACAGTATGGAGGTTCCTTAAAAAACTAAAAACAGAATTACCATATGATCCAGCAATCCCACTACTGGGCATATACCCAAAGAAAACCATAAATCAAAAAGACACATGCACACCAATGTTCATTGCATTACTATTTACAATAGCCAGGTCATGGAAGCAGCCTAAATGCCCAACGACAGACAAATGGATAAAGAAGATGTGGTACATATATACAATGGAATATTACTCAGCCATAAAAAGGAACGAAATTGGGTCATTTGTTGAGAAGTGGATGGATCTAGAGACTGTCATACAGAGTGAAGTAAGTCAGAAAGAGAAAAACAAATATATATTAACGCATATTTGTGGAACCTAGAAAAATGATACAGTTGAACTGGTTTGCAGGGCAGAAACTGAGACACAGATGTAGAGAACAAACATATGGACACCAAGGGAGGAAAGGGGCGGGGGGGGGGAGTGGGGGGTGTGATGATTTGGGAGATTGGGATTGACCTGTATACCCTGATGTGTATAAAATGGATAACTAATAAGAACCTGCTGTGTAAAAAAATAAATAAAATTCAAAAATTCAAAAATAAAATAGAGAAAGAGGTTAACACTTCCCAATTAATTTTATAAAATCAGCAGAAAGTAATGCCAAAACTCTGACAAAGCCATTAAAAAAAAAAAAAAAAAAGAAAGGTAGTGACTTACAAGGAAGGTAAGCAGAGTACAGAATTCATGATTGGCAGTTTTACAATCAAAATGCCAAAATTCAAAATCAGCTCAGCAAATAAAGACCATGTGCATTTGGAAAAGTTTACAATCTCTCTGTGGTAAAGTGATAAAGTGGTATGAAAATAATAATACCTACTTCACTGATTTGGAATTAAATGAGTAAACGCGTGTGAAGGACTTAAGAGTTCCAGACATTTAGTAAACACTCAAGAAATGTTAGCCGTTAAAATTACCTAAGATCCCATAGCTAGATGGTAACAGAGTAGGGAATTCAACCTGTCTTACTGAGAACAAGGAAGAGGGTAGGTGTCGCATGCTACCCCGGGATATGTAAATAGCACGTGTGTGCTCTAACTCGCCAATAAGCAGAAGGAAATGTCAGAATATTGTAAATTGTAAAGTCCTGTGAACATACAGTATGATACTCTAAAATACATGTGTAAAAATGTGATGCATCATCTTTATAATTAAATGTTGCTGTTTAAAAAAAAAGCAAACTAAAACATGGTATTGTTTATTGTCAAATTTTCAAAGGGAAAAATTGATAATACAGAATCTTCTGTTATCCAGAGTGCTGATAGTGTTCATTCTCTACCTCTTTTGGCAGGAGTCTGGATCTAGAGGATCTAGAGGGTAGCTGTCCATTTCTGCCCCATTTGCCAAGCTTACGTAGTTACCCAGTGTAGAAAATATAAAAATTTAAAATAGGAGTTTAAAAACATTGTTTCTATGAAAACTAATTGGAATAGTTTGGATAGACTGGATGAAGGCAGGTGACTCAAAAACTTGCTATCAAATGCAGTGTAGGTTAGAAAGCTGAAGGTAAGTGAAGAAAATCGAACAGTTTAGGATTTTGCACTGATAATGCTTTGTGAGTATCATTGAGTTCTTGAGCCACTTTAAAGAAATCCAAAGTAGAAATCATAGATGATGCTCATGCATTATTTTTAGATTTTAAATTAAAATGTTTAAGGTGTATGTGTACATCTGTCACTTTTTTTCATGAACCCTCATTTTAAGTGATTTTTTAAATCATTTAAAAAATACATTTATTTATATTTATTTTTGGCTGCGTTGGGTCTTTGCTGCTGTGCGCAGGCTTTCTCTAGTTGCAGTGAGCGGGGACTATTGTTTGTTGTGGTGCGCGGACTTCTCATTGCTGTGCCTTCTCTTGTCGTGGAGCACGGGCTCTAGCTGCGTGGGCTTCAGTAGTTGTGGCACGTGGGCTCAGTAGTCATGGCTTGCAGGCTCTAGAGCGCAGGCTCAGTAGTTGTGGCTCACGGGCTTAGTTGCTCCGTGGCATGTGGGATCTACCTGGACCAAGGCTCGAACCCGTGTCCCCTGCATTGGCAGGCAGATTCCTAACCACTGCACCACAGGGAAGTCCCTTTTTAATCATGTTGAATGACCAACCATCACTCCCAGTCACATTATATGAAAGGGCTCTTACTATATATTTTAAGAGCTCGAAAACCGTATTTTTCAACCCAGTAATATGCTTATCCAAAGGAAGTAATCAAATGGGTACAAATACTTGTGTATACAGATATTCATCAAGTATTTTCTGTAATAGCAGAAATAAAAACAAACAGCATCCATGTGATAAAATATATATTAATTTAAATCATTTTCAAAGAAACGTTTTCATATGTAGGAAAGTATATGTTAATGACAAAATGCAACATATAAAACTAACAGCATGAGAGGAGAAGCACCAGAATATTATTGGTGGTTGAATTACTGGTGATTTTTTATTTTAATTTATTTTAAACTAAGTGACATTTGTAATGAAATGCAAAATTTGGTATAAAGGGGGTTTAAAGTAAAAAGTTTCTCAGCCGGTCCCCAGCTTTGCAGTTCACCTCTGTGGAAACATTCAGTGTTTGCTGGAATATTCTTAAGTGAGAGAGATAATTTTTATCAATGTTTATTTCTGATTTTTTTTCTTTTATGCAGCACACTTCCTTCTACTCCCAAATCCAAGGATGTGGCGTGAGGGAGGGAGGGACAAGACATAGTCTTCCTGTGCACAGTTGTTGTTTCTATCCCTTTCCCCCTCCCCTGCCTCTTTTACAGTACTGTTGTTGAGGCAAAGCTGACTGCATCTACAGTCATTAGAGGGAATACCACCTCTAGCCCAAAGAGCAAGGACATGGCATTTTAACTATATCTTTGACAACATTGCATATATATATATATATATAGCCCACATATGAGCTTTGCTCACTGAAGTAGTCTAGTATCTTATCTAGTTCTTTTTTTTCTTCTTCTTATTTTTTAAAAATTATATTTTGGCCATGCCTCGTGACATGTGGAATCTTAATTCCCCAGCCAGGGATCGAACTTACGCTCCCTGCAGTGGAAGCATGGGGTCTTAACCACTGGACCACCAGGGAAGTTCCTCTTATCTAGTTCTTATAACATGTAAAATTTTAATCATGTAGAAAAATAGAGAGGATTGTATCATGAACATCCCAATTACCCAGCTTCAACAGTTACCAACATTTCTTGTTTTATTGATTTTCCCTTTATCTGTGCAAATCTTGTACATCATCTCTTGTACATCATCTGTATGATGTATGTATCTCTGAAAGACTCTTTTAAAAAAAGACATCACAATACCATTCAACTAGAAATAATTAATAATAATTTCTTACTCTCATACACTGTACATACACTGTACATACATACACTGTACATGTAAAATGGTACAGCTTTTAAAAATTGGCAATTTTCTTAAAAAGTTAAACATAACACCTTCCCTATGACCTAGCCATTCCGTTCTTTAGGTATTTACCCAAGACAAATGAAAGTATCTGTTCATACTAAAACTTGTACATGATTATTCATAGCAGTTTTATTAGTAATAACCAAAACTGGAAACAACCCAGGGATCCATCAGCAGGTGAATAGATAAACAAATTGTGGTACATCCATACAATAGAATACTGTATTGCTCTGCAATAAAAAGGCATGGACTATTGATACATGTAACAGCATGGATGGTTCTCAAAATAATTATGTTGAGTGAAAGAAACCATCTCCCTCCAAAAAAAGAGAGTATATACTGTATGATTCCATTTATATAAATTCTAGAAAATGCAAAGTAGTCTGTAGTGACAGAAAGCAGATGAAGTGGTTGAGGAGAAATTAAAAAGGGGCACAGGAAATTTCTGGAGATGATGGGTAGGGTCACTATTGATTGTGTTAATGGTTTAATGGGTGTATATATATATATACATACACACACTTTAAATGTGTGCAGTTTTATTATATGTTAGTTATACTTTAGAGTTATAAACAAAAATTATCCTTAATATCACATATCCAGTTGATATTCAAGTTTCCCTGATTCTAACACATCTTAACAGGTTTTTTTTTCACTAGGACACATACTATATTCAGTTGATACAGCCTTTTTTGATATGTAGTTTCCTCCTCTTTTTTTTTTTCCTTGCAAAGTATTTGTTGAGGAAACTGAGTTTTTTGTCCCAAAGAATTTCTGTATTCTGGATTTTTTATAATTACATCCTCATGGTAGTGCTTAGCAGGTTCCTCTCTGTCTAGCGTATTTCCTTTAAACTGGTAGTTGGTAACAGGTAGTTGAGGCTTGATTATGTTCAGGTTAGATTTTTTGACAAGCATACTTAATAGTAGTGTTGTGTAGTATTTCCTATTGTATGTATCACATCATCACGAGGCATATAATGTCTGGTTGTCTCCTTCTTTGTAATGCTAAAGTTGGTTAGTGATTTGGATGTTGTCAGCCTGATCTATCCGTTATAAAGTTCCCCATCAGCTTCTGTATCTTTTTTTGCTTTCTATTCATGCTCAAATTGAACAACCATTTCTGGAGAAGAACTGAAAATATGGAAGCAAGGAAAGCTTTAGATTCTGATTTTTTGAGTACATAAGGGTTTTAATTTTTTTTACTATGGTTGCTTAATAGGAGCTTTCCTTCATTTCATTTTCACAATTTCCTGTTTATCTTCAGGACTCAGATCTAGTGTAACCTGAGATACATTTCTGGGTATTCCACTACCCCTCAACTTAGATGTACTGCTAATGCTTTTTTAGCAACCTGTACTGTTTCTCTTGTATAGCATTTATTGTTTTATATTTATTGGCTTTCTTTCCCACCAGGCTATGAGCTTCTTGAGAAATAAGGCATACACTTATTAAACTCTTGACACATAGTAGATGCTCAGTAAACGCATGCTGAATTAAATACATATGCTTTCTTTCCATTAATCATCTAAAAAAAGAACCTTAAAATACTGGTATACTTTGATTGTGATGATATTCATATGCTCACTGTTGCCTTATTGATTTTGTCTGGATGATTTGTCCATTGATGTAAGTAGGGTGTTAAAGTCCCCTACTATTATTATATTATTGTCAATTTCTCCCTTTATGTCTGTTAATACTAGCTTTATATATTTACATGCTCCTATGTCTGCAAGTTTTTCTTATTCTTTTGGAGTAAGGCAGGAGTAAAACATCTTCACTTTTACAGATCAGTAAAATGAGGCTCTGATGTTCATGTAGTTGGTTAAGTGGGAAAGCTGAGAATTTGAACATGGGTCGGTTTGACTTAATCTTTTAGCTACACTGGCCTTTTAAGATTGGATGAGTCTCTAATTTTTCACCCAAATAATGAGTTGTGATTCCTACTGCATAGTGAGCAGAAAGATTTCTAGAGAGCTGAGTGAGACAGGAGGAGCCTTGAGGCCTTTGCAGAGTAAGCTTTTAACTCCCACTAGCCTCCAAGTGAGAGTACTCACCTCCCATTATCGCTCAGGGAGGGCACCGAGGGTATCTTGTGTCCTCAGGGCCGGACACAGCCCATATGGATTAGTAGCATAAAGAGAAAACCAGAAGGGGAGGCTTTAGTAATCATCTGTCAAAACAGAGATATATTCCAAATGCCTTGAGGAAGGTTTCTGGAACCTCTAGGCCTGAAGTGTGGATCTCAGTTTCTTGGAGAAAAAAGAATGGATGTGGGCCCTGAGCCATATTTCTCAGTTTCATCAAGTGAGTTCTGGGTGTCCAAGGAGGCTAGTGAAAAGCTATTAATGACATGTGCTCTGCACTCCAGTTTTTTAAAGTCAGGTTATTGAGGTATTATTTACGTGGGCTTCGACATGTGCACAGTTGTATAGTAACTACCACAGTCAGGATATAGAACATGTCCTTCATCACAAAAAGTACCCTCTTTTTCCTTTAGAGTCAACATCTTCTCCCAGACTCTGGCAAGAAACTGATATTTTTGTTTCCCTATAATTTTACCTTTTCTAGAATGTCATAAAAACAAGGTATAGTATGTAACCTTTTGAATCTGGCTTCTCTCATTTAGCGTAATATGTTTGAAACTTATTTGTGTTATCATGTTTTTCAATAATTTGTTCCCTTTTTTTGCTGAGTAGTTGATGCAGAAAATCAATCTAGGAAAGTAAACATTTTAACTGGGGCAGGTTGGGGGTGACAGTGCATCCCAGTTTGCTTGGGATAAACCTGGTTTATGTCTATTGACCCAGAGTAGTTTTTAATAGTATTTCCTTTTACTCTCAAATATGTCCTAGTTTGGATGATAAATTATATGGCTGTTGTAAACTGAGTGACAAGATATGTTCATAGTTCATTGCTCTATAGTGTTGTCAGTTTTGCCTTCCAAAATACCAGAGTTGTATATATTTATATTTCATATAAATATTTTGAATGATAACAGCAGTAATAACTTGCATGTAATCTTATTTTGATCTTCACAAGTCTCATTTTGCATTTGAGAAAACTGATTCAGAATAGAATAAATGATTTGCCAAAAATCATGATATTAAAAGGGATAAAACCCGCATTGTCTATCTACACATTTACCCTTAATATCTCATATCACTTGAGAGACAGTATAGTGTATTGGTTAAGAGTGGAGGCAATGGTGACAGAATGCCTGGGTTCCAGTCCTGACTCGTACCGCTTTTTTGCTGTCTGACCTTAGGCAAATTATGTAATCTTTCTGTGCCTTAATTTCCTCATCTATAGAAAGGGTATAATATGATATAACTACAATGCCTATGGCTAGCATGTGGTAAGCTTTTGATAAAGACTGCTATTATTTTTAATGATATTACCGTTCTTTCATTAACACCATTGCAATAGAACCTCCCTCCCTCAACAAAAAACCTCGCTTTCCCCCATATAAAAAAATAGTACGGAATGTTTTGCTCAACTTCCTTTATAATTAAAAAAAATTATTAATCTCTGATAGCGTGGTGCCTGATTATGGAGGTCTTCAATATTTAGATAACTATTGATAGTTTAGTCTTGATGTAGTAAATCAATTCCACAAACTCTGTTCCTTGGTACATCTGCATCTTTCAAATTTTATATGTATTGGTCAAAATTTTTTAAATTTTATATGTATTGGTCAAAATTTTAAAAATTTTTTTAAAGAAGGATGGTGGCTAAGTTTGGGAATCAGAGTTAAATAAAATTATGCAGGCTCCTCAGAGCCTTTTTAATGTATTTAATTTCCAAGAAGCAGATTTAACATCTAGCATATCTAAACTTACGTGAACAGAGTAAAACATCAATTAAAATCTATGTGGATGCTCTAAACATAATTTGGGAAATTCTGTAGTAAATAGGAGGGACCTTTTAGAGATTTGGGGATTTTGCCATCAATACCATAGCTTGCAAAGGTTGATTTATAGGAACCAGGAAGAGACTGGAGGCAGGAAAATCAAATAATTCATATAGTAATTAGGCTTGAAGTGATAGGGCTAGCATTTTGACACTAGGAAAGGAAAGGTCCAAATGGGTCCATGAAATATTTTGAAGAAAGATTCCAGAAGACTTAGTGATTGATTGGAAGGAAGGAGAGGGGAGTCAAAATAACTCCTAGGGGGCTTCCCTGGTGGCGCAGTGGTTGAGAGTCCGCCTGCCAATGCAGGGGACACGGGTTCGTGCCCCGATCCGGGAGGATCCCACATGCCGCGGAGCGGCTGGGCCCGTGAGCCATGGCCGCTGAGCCTGCGCGTCCGGAGCCTGTGCTCCGCAACGGGAGAGGCCACAGCAGTGAGAGGCCCACGTACCACAAAAAAAAAAAAAAAATAACTCCTAGGTTTCTAGTCTGAGAGAAATTTGATGGCAGTAATTTAAAATTTGGTAGCTAGGAGGGGCAGGTAGTTGTCCTGATGTAGGAAGAGATTGAAGAGATTTGTTCTAGATGTGTTGACTTTGACCTAGCAGTGGCAGATCAAGAAGTCAGATGCATAGAAGTTAGAGGAGAGTCAGAGACTACAGAAATAACTGAAGCTATGAAAGCATATTTTTCCAATTTTAGTGTAGAGAGAAGAGAGTTGTTGAAGGAAAAGGAACCAAAAAGGAGAAAGGGAACAAGGAGAGTCAAGATAGTGCTGTGTGCTGTGATCAGAAAGATTGAGGGTGGGAAAGATGAAGGGATGAAAAAGCTAAATGGTGATGAAGAATGAGCAAAGTCTGTAGAGTTATCATGGCTGACCTAAGTGGGCATCATCAGTGCTCCAAAAGGCTCCCTTATAGCTTCAAGTAACTTTGAAGGTGCAATTTTTCAGATGAGAGTGCAGAGTAAAAACAAGGTTATAAAGGGTTAAAGAGAAAATGGAAACTAAAAAGCACTCATTGTAGAAAGTTGGCAGGAAAGAGAAGTAGAGAAAGAGTATAGAAGTTGAGAGGGGAAACCTGAGCAAGTTTGAAAGCAGAAGGAGAGGAATCAGTTCAAAGGGAGACATTGAAGATATAAAAGTGTGTGTGGGAGCTAAGTCCCAAGTGAGGTGAGAAGGTGAGAATTGAGAAAGTTAGATGGAGTTGCCCTAATTTTGGAAAAGTTAAATTCTTCCCTAGAAATGTTACCTCTATGTGGTGGCATTTACACCTTTCTCACTATTTTACTATAAGGTAGTTATATAATTTAGCTGCCTTTTGTAAGATGGTGACTTCATTAAGTTAGAATAGTATTCAGATTATGAAAATAGTTCATGTTCATTGTAGAAAATAGAGAAATGTGTAAATGAAGGAAAAAACCTACCTATAATTCCACCAGCAATAAATAACTTCTGCTAATGTTTTGATAGCGCTTTTTTTTTTTTTTTTTTTTTTGT
>NW_020174275.1:189354-293678 GCF_003031525.2 Neophocaena asiaeorientalis asiaeorientalis
ATAAACCCCCCAAAAAAAAAATTTCTCTTTTTTTTTTTTTGGGTTTTTTTTTTTTTTTTTTTTTTTGTGGTACGCAGGCCCCTCTCACTGTTGTGGCCTCTCCCGTTGCGGAGCACATGCTCCGTTCGCACAGGCTCAGCGGCCATGGCTCACAGGCCCAGCCGCTCCGCGGCATGTGGGATCCTCCCAGACCGGGGCACAAACCCGTATCCCCTGCATCGGCAGGTGGACTCTCAACCACTGCGCCACCAGGGAAGCCCAATAGCGCTCTTTTGAATGGATTGATTATATATATACATACAGCTTTGGAAACACCAGAATTATACTGTACATTCAATTTTCTATCCTGCTTTTTATAATACTGTTATTTTTTGAACTTTCTTCCATGTCACAAGACATTCTTTGAAAATAGTATTTTTAATATTCCATTGTAAGCACTGATCCCATTTGAGTCAGCTTTGGCATTCTCAATTTCTTTTTTTATCACCCTGTTTTTTAACTTGATCCAAATTCCATTATTCATCTTAAGTGCTAGATAGCAAAGCATTTATTGAGAGGCTGGTAGCTGAATTTTGGAGGAAAGAATCAGTATCCCCAGGCCCTAAAGATTGCCCCAGAAAATCTCATCTTTACCTTCTGTTTTTCTCCCCTGCACTGAAATTCTTGAGAGAAGAAGTCCACGTTCATCCTTCCCTTTCATTTTTTGTGGGGCAGCTGTGTCATGGGGAAACTTATGATTTGTCCTTAAGCCCTATAAATTCCCTGATGGGCGCTAGAAAAGAAAAAGTTACCCTTATAGGACGAGGGAAGGATGGAAAGTAGGGCTCCCTTATAGTTTACGTTCATTTATCCCTGTCTTGTCATCTCCTCAGAAAAATTAGCACTCTCATCTTATTTGACTTTTTTGGCTATTCAGGATTGAAAATGTTCACTTTATTGTAGTTGGGAATGAATTGGATTCAATTAATGAAAACAGAGATGTGGTAGAATGGCATAGATTCTGTGCCGTACACTCTGTCACTAACCTAGTTAGTGTTTTTGGGCAAGTTACTTGATCTCTCGGTGAAAAAATTAGGCTGAAGCTTTAAATTCGAAAACCTCTTTTTTTACTTATATATTTTATTACTCTGCAATAGTGGTCAGTTTTCAGCCTCAAGACTCTTAGGGAATACAGTTCACGCCCTTTGTGATAGTGAGAGTTGACTCTATGGTGGTAATTGGAAGAGAATCACTTATACCAGGAATACTAATTATTCAATATTATAATTCTTTGTATAACCATGCTTTGCTTTCCAAGGCAAGGAATGAAATTGCCTAGTGAAACTGCAGAGTTAAATACAGTGCAAATAATTGATGTACTGTAGTATATTGATGTAAAAAGAAAGCTTAAGTTAATTTGATCTTGAGCTGTAACTTACTAGAGACAAAAGTCCAGACATGTTTCATTTCTGTATGATGAGCTTTTCTCATTGTCCTGAGTAGATAGGGAGTATCTATCTAAGTAACACTTAGAACTATTTAATCTTTTGATTTGGTAGCCATTGTAATAGATTATGTCAATAGATCTCTTTTCACCTTTCTAGTAGGAGATAAGTATTATATAAAGGGAATTCATCCCTCCAACTCCTTCTATATGCCACTATTCTTCTACCTTCTCAAGAAAATACCCATAAGCAATCACTTTAATGTCTTGATTTAAGAAAATATGCACTATATCCAAATTCAGAATAGTTATCAGTTAGTACTTTTTTCTCTTCTCAATATCTCCTAGCCCTTGCTTTTATTCTCTTAACGCCTTGTTTTCTTTTATTCTTTTTTCATTAAAAGATTTGTCCTTTCCAGTTTCTGTAATCACTGCCTTCAACCACTCTTAATCCCACTGCAGATTATTCTCTTTGTGTGTATTATCAAGTGGCACTTAGAAAACACCTAGAAGCCTCAATAATTGCTTTAAACCATTTGAATAGCACTATCTTATGCTCTTGGGGAAAAGGATGTTATTGGCCAAGAAAGGTGCTACCAAATGCATAAGACATAAAGCAAAATGGAATTTGTAGTGTAAAAAATCCTTTGTAATGAGACTTTAACTATTAGAACTTTGATAATTTCCTTCTCTTCTTTAAGACTTTACTCAATAAAGTCATAAAATTCACCTTTTTTTAAATGTACAATTCACTGTTTATAAGTACATACAGAATTGTGCCGTTATCAACCCAGATCGAATTTTAGAACATCCCCATCACCCACCATAGAGCCTTGTGCCCATTGGTAGTTATTCCCACTCCCAACCCAGCCATAGGCAACCACGAATCTACTTTCTGTCTCTATAGATTTTACTTGTATGGGCATTTCATATAAATGGAATCACATAATATGTGGTCTTTTGTGTTTGCCTTATTTCACTTAGCCCAACGTTCATGCATATTGTAACATGTATTAGTACTTCATACCTTTTTGTTACTGAGCAATGTTCCAGACAGATATACTACATTTTGTTTATTCATCCACCAGTTGATAAACATTTGAGTCCTTTCCGCTTTTTGGCTATTCTGAATAATGTTGTATGAACATTTGCATACACGTCTTTGTGTAGACGTAAACTCTCATTTCTCATGAGTAAATACGTAGGAGTGGAATTGCCGGGTCATATGGTAAGTCTATATTTAACATTTTAAGAAACTGCCCAGCTGTACCATTTTACATTCCCATGGTAACATGTGGGAGTGCCAGTTTCTCCACATCGTTCTCCACACTTGTCACTGTCTGTCATTTTTGTTCTAGCCATACTGGTGGTTGTGAAGTAATATCTCATTGTCATTTTGACTTGCATCTTTCTAATGATGTTAAATCCTTCGCTCTTAAAAAAAATACAACCTTGTTCTTTAATAAACTATTTTAGGGAGTTCCCTGGTGGTCTAGTGATTAGGATTCTAGGCTTTCACTGCCATGGTCCAGGTTCATCCCCTGGTTGGGGAAAGTGAGATCCCACAGGCTGTGCAGCACAACCAAAAAAAAAAAAACTTCTGGCCTATGAATAGATGAATGTTTTTCCCATATGAAAGGGGGACAGCCTATCAATAAATAAATGCTATCTTCTAGAGGAAAAAATATTCAAATCTACAGACTTAATACATATATACATACACACGTTTGTGTGTAATAAACAGGGTTAAATCTGTGGATAAAGGATTCTGGTAGTCTGCTATGAAAAAGTTAGGATAAAGACTAAAGGTGAAAGTTGTTTCAATTAATTATCATTTTTACATAGTATAGAATGGAAATTTTACTAATTCATTCAATATATACACATAGAGCACTTTCTATGTGTCAGGCAGTGTTTTAGGCCCAGGGAATATAGCAGTGAACCAGCAGGCAAGATCCCACTCCTCATGGAGCTTACATTTTAGTGGAGAAGACGTATGATAAACAGACAAATAATATATGTCTAGTAGTGTAAATGTTATGAAGAAAAGTAGGATAGGGTGAGAAGATAGAAGTGAAAGTAGGTGCTATTTGAGAGGAGAGGTCAGAGAAAGCACTCTGAGGAGGGCATATTGGAGCAAGAACCTAAAAATGTTGTAAGGAAGAAAACCATAAGAATATATGAGGGGAAAGCATTCCTCAGATACAGAGTAGCAAACACACAGAGCCTTCCTTGATGAGAAATTTTGTAATCCATCATCCGCTGATCAGGCAAATTTAGGCCTCAGTAGACATAAAACAGCTTTGGTACATTAGACCAAGTTACTTACCTTCCCAAAACTTTATTTTTTAAAAAAAATGAGGATTGTAATTTCTGCATCAGAGATTGTGCTGATGATTAAATGAGGTAACTCAATATAAAGCAGCCACAGTTCTATGATATAATGATAGTAACTGTTATTTTCTTGGAAATTGTTGTTATTGTCACGCTACCCATTTTAAGCTTTCAAAATTAGTTTTCCAACTACTATTCTGTAGTAAATTTTTTTGTTTAAAAATTTTTAGGATCTTAAACCAGATACCACTGTCTTAGAAATGTCAGTCTTAATGAAACAGGACTATTCCTCCCAGCTTACAACTATTATGCTTTCAATTATCATTCTACTATATTTATTTATTTTAAAAATATGAATGACATTGAGAACTCTCTCTTCCAATTACTTTAATTTCTTAAGGTTTGTTTGTGATAGAGACAACTCCAGGTTTATTGATGAGTTGGATTCCAAAAAGTTGACTTTTTATTGGTTGTTTAGTAATCAGATTACATCTTTGACAGAAACAAAGGCCTACTCTAATAGGTGATTAGTTTCCAAGCTTAGGCCTTAATAGTCTGTTTAGAGCTGATCCAGTAGTACTATTAATTGGATTTCTATGGGAAAATGTAACTTGAATCCAACTCAGGATGCTAAAAATACTTTCTTTAATTTAGCATCTTCCTATAAGAAAAAGATGGAGGGAGGCACCTTGTAGTAAATGCCTGTTGTATATAGTGGATTTAAATTTATTCTTTGGATACCTATACTGGTAAATAACCAAGTTATTCTCACCTTGTACAATATTGAGATATTTGGTATTTTTCCTTAAGCTCTCAGTTCCTCCTACCTGAATCCAATCTGTTATCAAAAGTCCAGTTTAAACCTTGCTTCTTCCCAAGCCTTTCCTAATCATGGTGGTTTTCAGAAATACACTCTATCCCTCTTTGAACTCATATAGAACTTAATTTTCTCTAAGTTTAGTCTGTATATTATGTGAGGTATACAGCCTGGTAGAATTAGATAACTATCATGTGATTATGTCACGTGTCTCTAATAGAGTAAGTTTCTTAAGGGCAAGAACATCATCTTTGTTTTCCTTTCATCATTTTGCTTCATTGACTGAATTATTTGTTTTAAATACTATATTGACTGTTCAAAACTTGTAAGCAGAACTTTATTTTCCCATAGATCCAGACACCTTTCTTAATATATTTGTATCAGATTACAAATTAATTCTTTTTTAGTAAGTGGGTTTTAGAAATCTCTTCAAAGCAGTGCTCAGTTCTTTGCATACTGTATTTTTTAAAATGTATGCCTAATTCGTATCTCTTAGAATAGAGAAAATGAATTAGCTAGTTCCTCTCATGTATTTTCTTCTAGTCTCTCCAGTTTCATAGAGACTTAAAGCAGTTCGACATTTATCTTCATCTTTTTGACTGTGTATCTTGCTCATTTTTACTCTGTTGAGAGGGAAAAGTTTTGACTACCATTGCAATTTCCCTAGATACCTAGTTTGAATTCAGAACTTTTTTTGGTGGGGGAGGGAGTGCTAAAGTAAATGGTAATGTATTTTTAATTTCAAATTGCACTTGCTCATCGATGATATATAGGAATTTGATTGACTTGTATTTTAACCTTGTATTCTGCATCCTTGGTGTGATCACTTACTAGTTCCAAAAGGTTTGGGGGTTTTTTTGTTTGTTTTGGTCTGTTCTTTCAGAGTTTCTACATAGATGATCATAGCATCTGTGAACAAAGTTTTTTTCCCCCTTTCCAATCTATATATCTTTTCTTTCCTTTTCTTATTGCATTAGCTAGAACTTCCAATATGATACTGAAAAGCCGTGATGAGAGGGGACACACTTGCCTTGTGCCTAATCTTAGGCTTTGAGTTTCTCACCATTAAGAGTGATGTTAGCTGTAGGTTTTTTGTAGGTGCTCTTTATCAAGTTGAGGAAGTTTCCCTCTATTATTATTATTATTATTATTTTTCCCCCGGTACGCGGGCCTCTCAGTGCTGTGGCCTCTCCCGTTGCGGAGCACAGGCTCCGGACGCGCAGGCTCAGCGGCCATGGCTCACGGGCCCAGCCGCTCCGCGGCATGTGGGATCTTCCCAAACCAGGGCACGAACCCGTGTCCCCTGCATCGGCAGGCGGACTCTCAACCACTGCACCACCAGGGAAGCCCTCCTCTATTATTATTTTAATGAGAGTATTTATCATGAATGGGTGTTGAGTTTTGTCAAATACTTTTATGGCATCAGTTGATATGATCATATGACTTTTATTCTTTAGCTTGTTAATATCATGGGTTACATGGATTGACTTTCAAATATTGAACAAGCGTGTCCCTGGGACAAATGCCACTTGATTGTGGTGTATAATTCTTTTTTGTATTGTGAATTCCATTAGCTGATATTTTGTTAAGAGTTTTTATTTATAGCCTTTTATTTATAGCCTTAAGAGTTTTTATTTATAGCCTTGAGAGTGTATAATTCTTTTTTGTATTGTGAATTCCATTAGCTGATATTTTGTTAAGAGTTTTTATTTATAGCCTTGAGAGATATTTGTTTGTAGTTTTCCCTTTTTTGTGCTTTCTTGTCATATTTTTGCATCAGGATAATAGATATTAGCTTCATAAATTGAATCGGGAAGTCTTCCTTGCTCTTCTGTTTTCTTGAAAAGGTTGTGTAGAATTGGTGTTCAGTCTTAAACATTTGGTTGAATTTTCCATTAAAATCATCCAGGCTTAGAGATTTCTAGTTGGGGAGTTTTAAAATTATGAATTGTTTCCTTAATAATTACAGGGCTATTCAAGTTGCTTATTTCATATTGAGTGAGTTGTGGTGTTTCTTGAGGAATTGGCCCACTTCTTTTAACTTGTCAAATTTATGTTTGTAGAGTTGGTTGTGGTATTTTCTTATCCTTTCAATGTCTGTAGCATCTATAGTGATATCTCCTTTTCATTCCTGGTATTGGTAATTTGTTTTTTTTCCTTTGTCAGTTTCCCTGGAGGTTTGAAAATTTTTTTGACCTTTCAATGAACTAGTTCTTTGTCTTGTTAATTTTTTCTGTTGTCTTTCTGTTTTCGGTTTTATTGATTTCTATTATTTATTATTTCCTTCCTCCGCTTGCTTTGGGTTTATTTTGCTCTTCTTTTTCTAGGTTCTTGATGTGGAAGCTTAGGTTATTGATTTGAGACTTTTCCTTTTTATGCATTTTAGTGCTAAAAATTTCCCTGAGCACTGTTTTAGCTGTGTCCCACAAATTTTAATATGTTAAATTTCCATTTTCATTTTGCACAGTGTATTTTATTGATTTCCCTTGAGACTTCCTCTTTAACCCATGAACTTTTTAGAAGTGCACTGTTTGGTTACTAGCAGTTTGGAGATTTTCCTGTTATTTTTCTTTTATTGATTTTTTGTTTGATTTCATTGTAGTTGGAGAACATGCTCTATATGATTTCGCTTTTTTTTTTTTTTTTTTTTAAGCAGAGGTCTTTTTAGAAGCCCATATGATTTAAATTTATTTATTTATGGCTGTGTTGGGTCTTCGTTTCTGTGCGAGGGCTTTCTCTAGTTGTGGCAAGCAGGGGCCCCTCTTCATCGCGGTGCGTGGGCCTCTCACTATCGCGGCCTCTCTTGTTGCGGAGCACAGGCTCCAGACGCACAGGCTCAGTAGTTGTGGCTCACGGGCCCAGTTGCTTCGCGGTATGTGGGATCTTCCCAGACCAGGGCTCAAACCCATGTCCCCTGCATTGGCAGGCAGATTCTCAACCACTGTGCCACCAGGGAAGCCCTATTTTTTATTTTATTTTATTTTTTTTGGCATCTTGGAGTTTGATGTGTTTATATATATTTTTATTGAAGTATAGTTGATTTACAATATTGTGTTAGTTTCAGGTGTACAGCAAAGTGTTTCCATTATACATACATATATATCAATTTTTTTCAGATTGTTTTCCCTTACAGGTTATTACAAAATACTGAGTATAGTTCCCTGTGCTATACAGTAGGTCCTTGTTGGTTATCCATTTTATATATAGTAATATGTATATATTAGTCTCAAATTCCTAATTTATCCCTCCCCCCACTTCCCCCTTTGGTAACCATAAGTCTTTTATGTCTATAGGTCTATTTCTGTTTTGTATACAAGTTCATTTGTATCTTTTTTTTTTTAGATTCCACATATAAGTGATATCATGTGATATTTGTCTTTGTCTGACTTACTTCACTTTGTATGATAATTTCTAGGTCCATCCATGTTGCTGCAAATGGCATTGTTTCATTCTTTTTTACGGCTGAGTAATATTACATTGAATAAATATCCCACATCTTCTTTATCCATTCCTCTGTCTATGAACATTTAGGTTGCTTCCATGTCTTGGCTATTGTAAATAGTGCTGCAATGAACATTGGGATGCATGTACCTTTTCAAATTGTAGTTTTCTCTAGATACATGCCCAGGAGTGGGATTGCAGGATCATATGATAACTCTGTTTTTAGTGTTTTAGGGAACCTCCATACTGTTCTAGATAGTGTCTGCACCAATTTACATTCCCACCAACAGTATCAGAGGGTTCCCTTTTCTTCACACCCTCTCCAGCATTTATTATTTGTAGACTTTTTGATGATGGCCATTCTGACTGGTGTGAGGTGATACCTCATTGTAGTTTTGATTTGCATTTCTCTAATAATTACCAATACTGAGCATCATTTCAATTATTTCAAATTGTTTTGGTTTGTTTTATAGCCTAAGATATAGCCTATCTTGGTATATGTTCTGTGGCATTTGAAAATAATTATTCTGCTGTTGTTGGTGGAGTGTTCTATAAATATTGATTTGATCCTATTGGTTGATGATGTTATAACTTTGCTGAATTTCTATTTGTCCTATCAGTTGTTGAGAGGGGATATTGAAGTCTCCAAGATTATTGTGGATTTGTCTATTTCTCCTTTCAGCCATGTCAGGTTTTTTTTAATAATTAAACTTTATTGAGCTCTAATTCACATACCATACAATTCACCCACTTAAAGTATATAATTCAATGACCTTTAGTATATTCACAGAGTTTTGCAGCCATCATAATCAATTTTAGAGCATTTTCATCACCTCCCGAAAGAAACCCCATACCCATTATAGCAGTGCTGGACAACCACTAATTGACTTTCTGTCTCTAAAGACATGCTTATTCTGAACATTTCATATAAATAGAATCATACAGTATGTGATCTTTCATTTCTGGCTTCTTTTCTTTCACTTAACATAGTGTTTTGAGGTTCATCTATGATTGACCATATATCAGGACAAAAATTCATTTTTATGGCTGGATGATATTCCATTGTATGGATTTTATTTATGTACCACATTTTATCCATTCATCAGTTGATGGATGTTTGGATAGTTTCCAATTTTTAGCTCTTATGAATAATGCTGCTGCTATGAACATTTGTGTACAAGTTTTTGTGACAAGTTTTATTTCTTTTGGATGTATATGGTCATATGGTAACGCTATTTTTAAACTTTTGAGGAGCTGCCAAACTGTTCTCCAAGGTGACTGGATCCTTTTACATTCTCACCAACAGTATGATGTTATCTGGGCTTTTGCATTGATATTCATCAGTAAAATTGGTCCATGGTTTTATTGTGCAATCTTTATTATATTTTAATAACACTGGTATACTGGCTTCTTAAAAGAATTTGGAAGCTTTTCTTATCTTTGGAACCACTCTAAGTTACTACCATAGTGCTACATTACAATAATTTTTACCCCCTTATTTTAGAAGTTATGATGAAATTGTATGAATTTGGATTTAGAATACTCTTTAGCCATATGTATAGACTTTAGTTCCAGGTACCAAATGTTCTTTATTTTCAAAAGGGGAATTTAAAGAGGGTGCCACTCCAGAGAAGTAATAGCGGACCCAAAGACAGAACTGATTAAGAACATTACCCACTGGATCACCAAGGGAAAGCAGCAACATCACAGATGAACCAAAACAGTATTTCATTCATATGTATTCCTTCAAACAGATTATCTGACCTACATTGTTTATTTTATCCTGAAATAAAATTAATTTACATTCTAGTCTAGGAATAAGGCTAGGAGAAAGGTGAGGGAGAAATAAAATTAGATCTCAATGAAATTTTTACCCCAGAAGATCTGTAAGATTGGTCAGCTACATACAGTTGAGAGTTGACTGTAGGTGAGATCCTATCCTTTCTTTGTAAGTATATTATGTCTATAAAATAAACAAGAGAATACAGTGGATGGAACTGGCTATAATGAATGGAAATCTGGACAACTTTAAAATAATGAGCACTACAGTATTTAATGAGAAACTTTCAGAGAGAACTCTAATTCAGTAGTTCCCAGGTGAGGTCTTCAGACCAGCAGCATGAGCATCACCCAAGTGCCTGTTAGAAATGCAGAGTCTCAGGCCCCACTTCAGTCTTTCAGGGGATGGGGCCCAACAATCTGTATCATAGGAAGTTCCACAAATGATTCCGATGCTAAAGTTTGAGAACTGCTGCTCCAGCTTATCACTTCTGTTTCTAGACTGACTTTAAAGCTGATCCCATCCTCTGGCTCCATGTTTATACCTGTAATTTAGCCGAAATAACTTATTTCAGAGTCCAAAAGGAAGACAGATTTGCCTAATTTTAGGAGCCCCTGTGTTGATGACCAGAATATTCTATACTGGTTAAGGAGGACTGGTAAACAGTTTTGAGATCTTGGAATGTAAGGTACTAATGAATTATTTTACTAATTACGTTTTCCATTTCAAATATCTCTGATTCTATGATTATGTAAGCTGATTAACTTACATAGTAGCAAAACAAAGTGACAATAAAAAAATTAGTTATGCTAATTTAATAACAAATTACAACTATGTGCCTTTTGATATGAAATCATAAAATTAATTATTCTTGGTGTTTTCATTTACTTTTCTTCTTTTTTCTTTATTTTTCAAACTTATAAACTTGCACGCATAGTGCATTTTAACAGAGGAATTTTGCTGTTTCTTGCCAATTTCAAATTATAACTTCCAGCCTTGTCAGTTTTTGCTTCATGTATTTTTTCACCTGTGTTGTTTGGTGTGTACATATTTAAGATTGCTATGTTTTCTTGATGGTTTGGCCCCTTTATTTTTATTTTTTTATAAATTTTATTTATTTATTTTTGGCTGCATTGGGTCTTCGTCACTGCACATGGGCTTTCTCTAGTTGTGGTGAGCGGGGGCTACTCTTTGTTGTGGCACGCGGGCTTCTCATTGCCATAGCTTCTCTTGTTGTGGAGCACGGGCTCTACGTGTGCAGGCTTCAGTAGTTGTGGCACGAGGGCTCAGTAGTTGTGGCTCGTGGGCTCTAGAGTGCAGGCTTAGTAGTTGTGGCGCAGGGGCTTAGTTGCTCCGTGGCATGTGGGGTCTTCGCAGACTGGGGCTCAAACCCGTGTCCCCTGCATTGGCAGGTGGATTCTTAACCACTGTGCCACCAGGGAAGTCCTGGCTCTTTTAAATTAATATTTGCATGATACATCTTTTTCTTCCTTTTACTACTTTCTTTTTTCTCCTGTGATTAGAACTTTTAAAGATCTATTAGGGTCTTCTATGTTCTACTTTCCTTTATCATTATATTTGAAATGAATTTCTTATAGACAGAATATTGTTAGGTCATGTTTCTTAATGTACTCTGCCAATCTCTGGTTTTTAACTGATATGTTTAGAGCATTCATATATAATGTAATTATTGATATGTTTCTGCCATTTTATTTTTTGTTTCTGTTCTCTCCATTTTTTTGTTTCTTTTTTTTTGCCTTCCTATGAGTTATTTGTACACTTTTTTTTTTTGTACACATTTTAAACATTACATCTCAATTTATCTATAGTAGTTTTTACTATGTTTCTTAATAAAACAGTAGCAATAGCTTCTAGCAATGGTTCTAGGTATTATGTTACACATCTATAATTTATCACAGTCTACTCATGGCATCATTTTACAAGTTTGAGTAGTGTGGAAACTTTACCTCCCTTTATATCCCTTTGCCCTTCCCCACTTACATAGTTGTCTTAAACATTCTTCTACATATATTTTGAACCACATCAGATAGTGTTATAATTTTTGCTTCAAACATCAAACATAATTTACCTTATAGTTTTCTTTTTGTCTCCTTGATGTTCTAATATTCCTTCTTTAATTTCCTTTTATTTGAGAATGTCTTGGTTTCTCCTTCATTCCTGAAGGATATTTCCTCCACATAGGAGATTCTGGGCTGACAGTTCTTTTCTTTTGTCCCTTGAAACATGTGCCACTGCCTTGTGACTCTCCCTCAGTTCTTTCCATCTCCTCTCTAATGAGCCCCAGGTATTATAAATGAATTTCATTTATGTGATGACTTCTCCCTTCAGTCTGTTAACCCGCTCCAATTGTTGTCATGTACTCCTGGTGCACAGCCATCATCCTGGGATCTTTGTTCATAACCATCATGAGAATTCCCTTCTCATTTCTCTTGTTGGCTCTCCATTTCTTGTATTTCTCATTTTTATTATTTCTCAGATTGCTGCAGGAAGAATTTTTTTTGGAACTTTGAATTTCTGAAGATTTTTTTTCCTACACTTGCACTCAGGTGGTGACTAGTCTGGATATAAATTTTCAAGTTTCCTAAGAATTTTGAAGGCATTGTTCTATGCCTTTATCATTTGTATGTGACTTAGTTTGGATTTCAGGGGGGTTTTGTTTATTTGTTTATTGTATGTTTTCCCCTTCTCTGGCTTCTCTGGTGCTCTGAAATGTGACGATGTGCCTTGTAGGTCTATTTTCATTTGCAATGCTGACCCTCAATGTGCCCTTTCAGTTTGGGAATTCATGTCCTTCAACCATGAACAGTTTTTAATTCTTTGCTTTCTTCTTTGTTTTTTTCTGTACTCTTTCTGAAATTTTGTTTATTTGAATGTTGGTCTCTATAAACCAATCCAGGTTCTTTTAAAAAATCTTTTTACCCTACGTTCTAGGAGATACCCTCAACTTTCTTTTCCAACTTCTATTGAGTTTTTCTGCTATCTTATTACATCCTATTTTTAATTTCCAAGAGTCTTTGTCAGCTTGTTTTTTCTCATTTGTGTTTCGTGGATGCAGTTTGTTCTTATCTCTAGAGGATTTTTTGAAAGTTGGGTTTATTGAGATGTTTACATGCAAACAAAAAAAAATTCATGCTATTAGAGTTGTGACAGGTAACTACTACCATAATCAAGATATAAAAAGTTCTTTGGGGACTTTGACCATCACTGATGTCAGTATTTTTAGGAGTGTGTGTGTGTGTGTGTGTGTGTGTGTGTGTGTGTGTGTGTGTGTGTGTGTTTTTCTCTGGGGCTGAGCAGAGCATTCTGTACTCTTTCCCTGGAGTATTTAAGCCTGGCTGCAAGCCTCTGTGAGGCATGTGGTAGAAAGAAGGTTAGAGGTCTTAACATTTAGTACGTAAACTTTCACTTGATTGCCCTGTTTAGAATATGTTCCTCTCACCCACATTTGTGCCTGGTGTTTCCCATCCCAAGGACTCTGTTTTAGATTTTCCATACAATAAAACTCCAGTTTTTTACTGAAATGAGGAAGGGGATCTAGGACTCTTAACTGTGTCTTAAATGGATATTCATTCATTGTACTTGTTCTTAAGCCCACCTTTATCCCACTTTTTGAGGTCCTCAGTATTGCCAATTTCTGAACCTTTGGGGGATTCTGCTTTTCACCTTTCCTCACTGATGCTTTAGGATTTTGCTTTCTCAGATCTGCTAAGTCATTTACCACTTATGCTTTGCAGTTTCCAAAATGTTGTTGCCATTGCCTCATCTTCTATTCTTTGCCCTTATGGGGTTTATGCCTTTAAAATCTTCTTTACTGTCATTGTAATAGGGTTTCAGGGAAAGGTAAAAGTGATTGCACGTGTTTAGTCCATTATCTTTAACTAAAAGTCCCCCTTTCTTTCAAAGACAAAACAAACAAACAAACAAAAAAGCTTACCTTGTGCACAGAACCCTTTATGATCTAGCTTCTGCCTATCTCTCCAGCCTCATTTCTCACTCTGCTGCAGCACACCCCCAGCCTAAGCTCTAGTCACATGCATCTACTTACATTGCCAAACAAATCATGTTGCTTCATGCCTTTCAGTTCTACACATGCTATTTTCTCAATGTGCTATTTGCCCTAGAAGATTTTTCCTCAGTGGAGATTTGCTGACTTGCATGGGTGCCCCTCTGTCAGAGTGCTTATTGTATTACTGCAATTATTTATTTACTTTTTTAAAAGTCTCATCCTAGAGGTTTAGTAACCTGGGGGCACAAGTGGATGGGCTGTCCCTGAATTAGCTGCAAGAAATCATAAAATACCCTGAAATTGATTGCAGAATTTCCTGTGTTCGTGTATATTTTTGGAAAATTCTCTAAGACAGATTTTTTTTTTTTTACTAAGAATGTGTATCAGAAAAACCTGTGGGGAGGGGCGGGGAGGGAGAGGGATGGACTGGGAGTTTGGTGTTGGTAGATACAAACTATTACATTTAGAATGGATAAACCACAAGGTCCTAACGTGTAGCACAGGGAACTATACTCAATATCCTGTGATAAACCATAATGGAAAAGAATATTAAAAAAGAATGTCTCTCTGTATAACTGAGTCAGTTTGCTGCACAGCAGAGGTTGCCACCACATGGTAAATCAACTGTACTTCAATAAAAAAATTTTTTAAATGATAAAAATACCTGTGGGGCTTTTTAAAAATATAATTGCTTTGGGCTTTTTTCCTGATAACTGCTGAGTTATAGTCTGAAATTAGGGCCCAGAAAGATGTATTTTCAGAAAGCTTCCTAAATGATTCTTTAGAACTGGATCTCTGTCCGTCATCTACATTAACTCCAGGGCCTGGCATATAATGAATGCTCAATAAATGTTTAAAGCAAGAATGAGGGAGAAACTTGGTTTTCAGGGCATGACCTGAAGTAAATTTGCTATGTGAAACCTGAGTGCAGGTGGGAAAGTTACTAACATCCTCTGTTACATAAATGAAGTCGCAGCATCTGTTTTCTGCCCTTTGGATATAATTGGAGGAGCAAAAGAATGTGGGTTATATTTTTCAAAGATGGAAGAAAGCTAGCTGCACGAATGAAAGAAAAATTTAAAGGTTGGGCATAAAACAAGTCAGATATATATAGTCTGATTTTGGTTCCCCTGGCTGCTTATGGTTGTATACGACCCAGTGATTTGCTTCCAAAAATTTAGGCTTCTGTGCATTCCAGTTTCAAGATACCACTACTATTAGACCTGATTTCATAAACTTTAATAATACATGGCTAGTGATATGGAAAATGGGGAAATTGACATGTTGTGTTGGCAAAAAGTACATGGCATATTATTGTAACTGGTTGCAACTTAAGAATGAGAACAGAAAGAACTTTACTGGAATCCCCTGCCTTGTGCTTCCTCTATGTTTAAGGCTTTTTAAAAATGTATAACTTAGAACTACATTCATACCTCAGAGATATTGCAGATTTGGTTTCAGACCACCGTAATAAAGCAAGTCACACAAATTTTTTGGTTTCCCATTGCATATAAAAGTTATGTTTACACTATACTATATGTAGTTTGTTAGGTGTGCAGTAGCATTATGTTTAAAAAAATGTACATACCTTAATTTAAAAATACTTTATTGCTAAAAATTGCTAGCCATCATCTGAGCCTTCAGCAAGTCGTAATCTTTTTGCTGGTGAAAGGTCTTGCCTCAGTGTCCATGGCTGCTGACTGATCAGGGTGGTGGTTGCTGAAGTTGGGGTGGCTATGGCAGTTTCTTAAAATAAGACAGCGGTGAAGTTTGCTGCGTCAATTGACTCTTCCTTTCACAAATGATTTCTCTGTAGCATGCAGTGCTGTTTGATAGCACTTTACCCACTGCAGAACTTCTTTCAAAATTGGAGTCAGTCCTCTCAAACCCTGCCGCTGCTTTATCAACTGAGTTTGGCAATATTCTATATAAATTCTTTCCCGTCATTTCAACAGTTTTCACAGCACCTTCACCAGGAGTGGATTCCATCTCAAGAATCCATCTTCTTTGCTCCTCCAGAAAAGGCAGCTCCTCATCTGTTAAAGTTTTATCATGAAACTGCAGCAATTCAGTTACATCTTCCAGCTCCACTTCTAATTCCAGTCCTCTTGCTGTTTCTACCACATCTGTAGTTACTTCCTCCACTGAAGTCTTGAACCCCTCAAAGTCATCCATTAGGGTTGGAATCAACTCTTCCAAAATCCTGTTAATGTTGATATTTTGACCTTTTCCCATGAGTCACAAATGTTTATAATGACATCTAGAATGTTGAATCTGTTCCAGAAGTTTTTCAATTTACTCTGCTATAGCCTTACAAAATATATTTCATAAATAATAAAGACTTGAAAGTCAAAATTACTCCTTGATCCATGGGCTGAAGAATGGATGCTCTGTTAGCAGGCATAAAAATAACATGAATCTCATTGTACATCTTCATCGGAGCTCTTGGGTGACCAGGTGCATTGTGAATGAGCAGTAATATTTTGCAAGGAATCTTTTTTTCTGAGCAGTAGGTCTCAACAGTGGGCTTAAAATCTTCAGTAAACCATATTGTAAACACATATGCTTTCATCCAGGCTTTGTTGTTTCATTTATAGAGTTCAAGTAGAGTTGATTTAGCATAGTTCTTAAGGGCCCTAGAATTTGGGGAATGGTAAGTGATCACTGGCTTCAACTTAAAGTCATCAGCCACATTAGCCCCTAAGAAGAGAGTCAGACTGTCCTTTGAAGCTTTGAAGCCAAGCTTTGACTTCTCTCTTAGCTATGAAAGTCCCAGATGGCATCTTCTTCCAACAGAAGGCCGTTTCATCTCCATTGAAAATCTGTTGTTCAGTGTAGCCACCTTCATTCATTATCTTAGCTAGATCTTCTGGATAACTTGCTACAACTTCTACATCAGCACATGCTGCTTCACTTTGTACTTTTATGTTATAGAAATGGCTTCTTTCCTTAAACCTCATGAGTTAACCTCTTAGCTTCAAACTTTTCTTCTGCAGCTTCCTTACCTCTCTCAACCTTCATTAAAGAGAGTTAGGGCCTTGCTCTGGAATAGGTTTTGGCTTAAGGGATTGTTGTGGCTAGTTTGATCTTCTATCCAGATCACTAAAACTTTCACGATGTTGGCAATGAGGCTTTTTCGCCTTACCATTCATGTGTTCACTGGAATGGCACTTTTAATTTCCTTCAAGAACTTTTCCTTTGCGTTCACAACTTGCCTAACTGGTGCAAGAGGCCTAGCTTTCAGCCTTTTCTCTTTTGACATGCCTTCCTCACTACGCTTAATCATTTCTATCTTTTGACTTAAAAGGAGAGACTTGCCACTGTTACTTTCACTTGAACACTTAGAGGCCATGGTAGGGTTATTCATTGACCTAATTTCAATATTGTTGTGTCTTAGGGAATAGGGAGATCTGAGGAGAGGGAGAGAGCGGGGAATAGCCAGTCAGTGGAGCAGTCAGAACACACACATTTATCAGTTAAGTTCACCATCTTATGTGGACAAGGTTCATGGTGCTCAAAAACAACTACAGTAGTAACATCAAAGATCCCTGATCACAAATTGTTATAACAAATATAATAATGGAGAAGTTTGAAATATTGTGAGAATTACCAAAATGTGACACAGACATGAAGTGAACAGATGCTGTTGGAAAAATGGTGCCAATAGACTCACTTGATGCAGAGTTGCCACACACTTTCAATTTGTTAAAAAAAAACCAAAAAAACACAGTATCTGTGAAGTGCAATAAAATGAGGTATGCCCACATGTCCTTTGCTTTACTTGTAAGCCTCTTTTATGTAGCGTAGAGCTGTTGTATTTTTATGTGTGTTAAGGAAAGGATCAGGCTCGTTTGCTTTTTGTATTTTCCATTTATTATTTTTATTTTTTGTCTAGGTATTTAAGAGATTATGGCATCTGAAACCCACAATGTTAAAAAACGCAACTTTTGTAATAATATTGAAGATCATTTCATTGATGTTCCTAGAAAAAGGGTCTCTAATTTCACTAATAAGAACATGAAGGAGGTAAGTCAGTCCATGGTTTCTAGGAATGGGTAAGACAGTATCTCAGTCTGTTTGGGCTGCTACACAAACAGAATACCATAGACTGTGTGGCTCATAAACAACAGAAATTTATTTCTCACAGTTTTGGAGGCTGAGAAGTCCAAGATCAAGGCCCTAGCAGAGTTGGTATCCAGTGAGGGCCCACTTCCTGGTTCATAGATAGCTTTTCTCTACTTCCTCACATGATAGAAGGGGAGAGAGAGAATTCGCTGGGCTCTCTGTTATAAGGACACTAATCTTATTCATGGGGTTTTACTTTTATGACCTTATCACCTCCTGAAAGCCTTACTTCCTAATACCATCACTCTGAGGGTTAGGATTTCAACAGAGGAATTTTGGGGAGACACAGTCATTCAGTTTGATACAATTTAAACTGCTAAGTCTATAGATACTTCTGGTTATTAAAGTGTTTAAACAATGGGAGGGTGACAGTTCTGCTCAATCTGCCAAAATTAAGTAGAATTAATAAAATAATTGAGATCTACATTCCAAAAGCTCTAAAAACTTTTTGGCAGTATATTGTTTTGATATAGTATAATTTGAATATTTTAATTTAATTTTAGAGGAATCACAGAGATGCTTTTTGTTCACCATTGCAAGGCTCATTAGCACTGATATAATTTCTTAAAATCATATTAAAATTCAACTCATTTATTTAGCACTCTGTATATATAATATGTGACTAGTAGCGTGGAAACTAGCCAGATGGGTATGTTGTGTTGTTAAAAATACCTACATACAATGTTGTTGTAACCAATGATTGAGAGTACAGCATCAGTACAGTAAGAGCTTTAATCTGAAAAATTTAATAGTTCAATTTCAGACTTGTTGACATTAATCACAAAGTTTACATAGCTTTGTTAAGGAACTTAAATATGCTGCAACTATCTACTTTTATTTTTCAGGTTAAGAAATCTCCAAAACAGTTGGCTGCTTACATAACTAGGTAAGAGCTTCTTTAAAGTTTGTGGGAAACAGCAAATATTGAAAACTGGGTAAGAGTGAAAATGGGGGGGGGGGGGAAGTATTGTCTTTTAGTATAATAATATTAATTTATTGTCGAACAACTCCTTTGTGCCAGGTACTGTGCTAAGCATATCAATATTAGATAGGTATCATTACCCCAAACAGTTGATGAGTAAAACTAAAGACTTGTGATTTCTTTAGGATTGTACATCCAGAAGGTGGTAAAAGCGGCATTTACTGTCAGATCTGCCACACTCCAAAGGTGCTTTCTACTAAACCACTGGTTCTCAAAGTGGGTGATCTGTGGACCCTGGAGGTCCCAAAGGCCTTTCAATGAGTTTGTGAGGTCAAAACTATCTTCATAACAATATTAAGACATTATTTACCGTCTTCATTTCCACTCTCTTACAAGTGTACAGTAGAGTTTTTCCAGCAGCTACATGATACTTGATATCACAATATATGGAATGCAGAAGCAGATATGAGGATCCAGCTGTCTTCTGTTAAACCAGATATTAGAGATTTTGCACAAATGCAAAACAGTGCTATTCTTCTCACTATATTTTTTGTTTGTTTGTTTTGGAAAATAAAGGATTTAAAAAAATATATTCTATGTAGTATGTAATGAGTTTATCTTTTTCTTTTTCTTTTTTTGGCTGTGCTCTGAGGCATGTGGGATCTTAGCCCCGACCAGGGATTGAACCCATGCCCTCAGCAGTGGAAGTGTGGAGTCTTAACCACTGGACCACCAGGAATTCCCCCGAGTTTATCATCTTTAAAATTAATTAACAAATTTTCTGTTTTAGTTTCTGATTCATCAAATATCTGTACATATTGCCCACATAAAAAAAATTCTTCTGAGACCTCAATAATTTTTAAGAGTGCAAAGCATCCTGAGGTCAGAACATTTGAGAACCATTATAGTAAACCATGAGATGTGCTTAGTAGTATTTTATCTTATTCAAACAAATTAAATGTACTTCAGCTTAATCGAAATAAGTGTTCTCTTTTATATTAAAATATATATTCAGACTTGCCTGATTCAAATTAAAATATTCAAACTTGCTCACTTATTCTATCACTTTGTTAGAAAAAGATTAGGTGAATGGAAATTGTTAAAATTTTCATACTTCCTGAATGCCCTGTAGTATTTCATTTTAAAAGCATCTAGTTATTATGCTTCTTCATTTTTTTTTTTACTCTTTTGGTATAAAGTACCATCCTTTTCATTTTTTTCCAGATGGTTTATAATTTCCCTTTTATTTTCCTCTTCAATCTGAGAGTTAAGATTTAAAAAAATTATTCTGCTTACTTTTAATTTTAGTGGATTGTGATCACAAAATGTGGCCTACTAAATCTTTCTCTTTAAAAACTTTTAAAGGTTTTCATATGGTTCTTTTTCATTTAAGAAAATCCATTCTTCTTACAGAACAGTTGGACAAGCTGTGAAAAGCCCAGATAAACTACGTAAGGTGATCTGTCACAGAAAGAAAGTTCATCATCCTTTTCAAAATCCTTGCTACAGAAAAAAGCAGTCCCCCAACAGCGGGGGCTGTGACATGGCAAATAAAGAGAATGAGCTGGCTTGTGCAGGCCGCCTCCCTGAGCAAGTGCGGCAGGGTAGTCGACCATATCTGGTTAGCCCCAGTGATTCTGGTTCTTCACAGACAGAAAGCCCATCATCAAAATATAGTGGGTTTTTTTCTGAGGTAAGTCATTTATATAAGCTTAACTTTATTCCTGTTTTAATACTGGCTTTTTCCTTTGCCATAGTCTATTAGCAAAATAGTTCACTGCTGATTGAATTCAGACTATTTGAGAGACTGTAACTCCCTGAGACAATTTTCTAGATTAATTAAATTTGAATCAGTTGTTTATTCCATTTTTCCAAGTTAGTGATATCTGAGATAGAATGAAATGATTAACAAGCTGCTGTAAATATCCAGAATGGAAAGTTGGCCAGTAGAGACTTAAAGAAAAGGAAAAGAAGAAACCTTGCCTAACAAGTGAACCACAAAAGCCAGTTACCCAGGCACATTTTGCTGGGCTCTCAAAATTGCCATTGGAAAGTTTTTTAAGGCAAACCTGCTTAGTTTTGCTGTTCTTCTGGCTCAGGCAAAGTTAGTTGTTTGAACAGGTTCACAGGCATTGTTTTGGGTGATAGAAATGTTCTAAAACTGGACTGTGATGATGGTTGCACAACTCCATAGATTTATTAAAAATCATTGAATTACGTATTTTAAATATGTGTGAGTTTTATGGTATGTAAATTATACCTCAGGAAAACCATTTTTTTAATGGTTATTTGAAAGAATGGTTTGTTAAAATTTATAAACACGACGAGTTTACAATAATAATTATTGCATGTTTATTGTATATGTTATAGAAAATAAATCCAAAGGAAAAACTTATCTGTAATTTCAACATTTGTAAATAAGAGTATTACATTTTTGATGTGTATTTTTTCTCCATATTGTTTGATAATTTGATTTTTGTGTTTAATAAATTTGAATATTTTTCCATGTAATTAAAATAACACTTCTACAATTTTTTCCCTTCCAGTTTTATTGAGATATAATTGACATACAGCATTTTAAAAGTTTAAGGTATACACATAATGGTTTGACTTAACTACATCATGAAATGATTACCACATTAAGTTTAGTGAACATCCATCATATATAGATACAAAATTTTAAAAATGGAAAAAAAATTTTTTCCTTGTAATGAGAACTCTTAGGATTTACTCTCTTAACAGCTTTTATATATAAAATACAGCAGTGTTAATTATATTTACCAAGTTGTACATTACATCCCTAGTGCTTATTTATCTTATAGCTAGAAGTTTGTACCTTTTGACTGTCTTACTCCGATTTCCCCTCAGCCACGCCCTGCCTCTGGTAACCACAAATCTGATCTCTTTTTTTGTGAGTTTGTTTATTTGTTTGTTTTGATGTATAATAGACCTACAACACTATGTTAGTTCCTGGTGCACAGTGTAGTGATTTGATATTTCTGTACATTTCAAAATGATCACCACAATAAGTCTAGTTACCATCTGTCACCATACAAAGATATTATATAATTAATAGATACATAACATTACATTGATTAAATTTACCTTAATTTCTTTAACTATGACTTGGTAAACTTAGTATTGTTTCTATCTGGCATGACAGTTTGAAAAGCATTTTCTGTGGCATACAAGCAAAAAAAGAATCTTTTTATATTTAAATGGTCATAAGTATGTAGATGAATGAAAATGAGCATCATATGCAGGATAATAATTACAAGTAAATAATACAAAAGAAAGGTAGAAAACAAAGTGTTATTAACTAAAACCATAATGAGATGATGCAAAGATTCCATTTGCCATTGGAAGTGTTCCTGTGTAAATAAGATCCTGGGGGAGTTCCCTGGTGGTCCAGTGGTTAGGACTTGGCGCTTTTACTGACGTGGGACTGGGTTCGATCCCTGGTCAGGGAACTAAGATCCCGAAAGCTGCTCAGGGAGGCCAAAAGAAAAGATTCTGGAGTAATAGAAAGTTAGTAATGCTAGGAGAGATGAAGGAAGTGTGTATGGTATCTGTGAGAAAAGAGGGAGCAAGGAGAATTTAATAGTGAATTTTATGAGCCCTGGAGAATAGGATACCTACAGGTACCTAAACCTTACTGTTACAGAGGATCACTATCATAGTAAGTCATTCACAAATATTTATTGATTGCTCCCTGCTGTGCAGTGCATTCTGCAGGCTCTGAGAAATGGATTGGTGGGTGAATAACAGACACTACCCCTACTTTCATGTAGTTCTAGAAGTGATGAGGCCAACACAGATCAGAAAATCAAAGAAACTACATACCCTGGAGGAAAAGAACATGTGATTATATAGTCCAGAAATCTGGCCTAGATTGGGACCTAGGTTGGTTCTTCAGTTGAACTGAGGGAATAAACATTCTCAGTGAAAATGTCTTAAAGCTGCAGTTTCACATTTGTATTAGTGCTGCAGTGTGGCATTTTTTCAAGGGCTTCCTTTAACCTTGCTCCCATTTCACTACTTTTCACAAACCTGCATTAACCTCACACTTAAATAATGGGTTTATTGATTGTTCTTTTGTTGTTTCAGACGTTTTTCCTGATTGACTAGTGCCTGCTCTAAAAACCTAAATTTAAAAGTGATGCTATATTATTTTGTCAAAGTTCAAATATACATAACCTTTTCACCTGACAGTTGCACTCCTAGGTATATACCCAGAGAATTGAAAACATAAGTCCACACAGATATTTATGAACAGATGCTTATAACATTTTATAATAGCCAAAAGTGGAAACAATCCAAATGTCCATCAACGGACTATGGGTAAATAAAGTGTCATATTCCATACAATAGAATATTATTTGATCATTAAAAAGGAGTAAAACACCAATATGCTACACTGTATATAAATCTTGGTCTTTCACACATCATGCTATGTGAAAGAAGCCACACACAAAAAAAGGCCACATATTGTATGATTCAATTTATGTGAACCGTCCAAATTAGGTAAAGTCACAGGGACAGAAAGTAGATTAATCGTTGTGAGGAACTGTAGAGAGGGGAGAATGGAGTCCAGAGTTTCTTTTGGGAGTGACGAAAAGGTTCTAAAATTCATTATGGTGGTGCTCGCACAACTCTGTGAATGTATATACTAAAAGTTACTGAATTGTACATTCAGAATGGGTATGTGAATTATATCTTAATCTGTTATTGAAAAAAATTGGATCTAGCTGTTCCAGTTCTAAAATTAATCCTACAGAAGGTTTTGTACAAGTGCACGTATTTATATACATAAGGATGTTCATTGATGCACAGTTTTAATAGGGAAAAACTAGAATCAATCTAAAATTATGATACATAAAGACTGGAGAATATGTAATTGTTTTTTAAAAATGAGACTAATCTATGTTTTGACGTTGAAAAATCTTCATAATGTGTGTGAAAAAACAAAGTTTTCAAAAATATAGATATTAGAATATTTTAATTTTATATCTACCTAATTTGTCTTTGTCTAGAAAGTGGTTTGAAAGATACTTACCAGTCTGTTAACTGTGATTACTCCTGAGTAATGTTAGTTGTTTTTGTGGGCAAGTAGAGAATATTCACTTTTTATTTTATAAAGTTTTGTGCTACTTGAACTTTTTACAACAGGAATATATTACCTTAATTATACAGAAAAAAATGAATGAATTTAAATACTTGTCACAAAACTTAATTTCTGTGGTTCCCTACTCATGCTATTCAGTTGCTAATGACTAGCCTATATGTTTACCTTTTTATTTAATACACATTATAAATTAAATCCTAGGTTTTTAGGTGAGTAAAAATAATTTATTCTATGAACTATTGAGATTTAAAAGGAAAATGGTAGCAAATAAGAAAAAGTATTGATAAAAAATAAACACGTCCTAAATTTATTCAAATCATTTGTTTACTGTGTTCACTGCAATATTCCTTTTTGTGGGCCAGTAAAAGGAGTCATCTTTGCCTAATTTTAAAATATGTCTACCAGAATAATTTAATTGAGAAAAATGGTTTCATGTCATATCTTAATTAGATTCCTGCCTTTCAGGTTTCTCAGGACCATGAAACAATGACACAGGTTTTGTTCAGCAGGAATTTGAGATTGAATGTAGCTTTAACTTTCTGGAGAAAGAGAAGTATAAGTGAACTTGTAGCTTATTTGGTGAGGTAAGTGTGACCCTTTATGGTTTTGTTTAGTAAAAGTAATTTCCAATGTATTATGTAGAAGTGCCTCTTTTTTATGTTATACTGGCTAAAATTTTGAACTTCCTATGTTTAGCTTCAGTAGTAGCAGTATGGTTTAAATTACATTTATCTTCAGTCTATTTATCTATTATCAAAATACAGAAAACCATCTGTTTCATCAGATTGAACAAAGCTGTTACCTTCTCTGATTAAGATTCTTATCTATAAAACTAAGAGATACCATTATGGGAAAATCAACCTTTTAAAAATCCCATTTGAGTGAAATTTTTAACCATTACCTTCCTCACTGTATTTAAGTCTCCTCAAACATTACCTTGGTGAGGCCTTCCTTGACTACCTTATTTAAAAATACGTGTTTCTTCACTCCCTATCCTTCTTTCCCATTTTATTTTTCTCCATAGCCCTTACCACCATCAACATGCTTTATATATTTCACTTGTTTATGGTCTGTCCCTGCCCTCTCCACCTCCTCCCACACTCACACACATATTGAAATACAAGCCCTATTTCTTTGTTCACGGCTGTATCCCTAACAACTGACTCATCATAGACACTCAGATCATTTGTTGAATGAGTAAATTTCTCAAAAGCAGTGTGAAGGTTATAATATGAAAATAAATAAATAAGGAAATCAGCTATCTAGGCAATTTTGTTCCCACAGGATAGAAGACCTTGGAGTTGTGGTGGATTGCCTTCCTGTGCTCACCAATAGGTATAAAGAATATTTTTCAGAAAAAAAGTACATTTAAAGGACAAATGATGACCTGTTCATAATTTTATAACTTTATAACTTAGTATTTATTTACTTTAGTTTACAGGAGGAAAAACAATACATCTCACTTGGCTGCTGTGTAGACTTGTTGCCTCTAGTAAAGTCACTACTTAAAAGCAAATTTGAAGAGTAAGTGCTAATCTGAATCTCAATTCTTTTTTCTCTTTTAACATCCTTGATCTTGTGCCTTATAAGTGCATAGTGGTAGACTGAGCTCCATGAGACATACATGGTTTCTGTTTTCCAGGAGCTTATAGTCCAATTAGGAAAAGAATATGGAATGACTAGAGAACAATTATAAAACTGTCTATAAATATGTTACATAAAGTATAGTTTTGTGAAAGTAGTGAAATAAATTTTTTAAAAGGGAAAGATAAGTGTGTATGTGTTTTTTGAAGGGGGTAGAGTGTCATCTTTTCTAAAGGCTTCTTGGATGAAAACACTTGAATTTTGTAATGAAATGTCATTTCAGATATATAATAGTTGGTTTAAACTGGCTTCAAGCAGTCATAAAAAGGTGGTGGTCAGAACTATCATCCAAAACAGAAATTATAAATGATGGGTGAGTATACCTTTAAACTCATACTAATAAAGTTTTTTTTCAGGAAAAGCAGCTTGATTAAGCTAGTTGAGAATTTTATTTCATGATTATCAGTATGTAATACTTACTCTCTTCATTTTCAGAGAAATATTAAATTGGGATACTGTTCATATGTGAAAAGTTGAATTCCAGAGCCCAGTAACCCCCTGTATATATTGTTCTGGCAGAATCCTACCCTTCATTTGGGGAGGCAAAAGCACAGCAGTGGTTTAACCCTTATATCCATTAGAAAGGAGTGAGAGAGAGAAAAAGAGATGGCTTTTAGTGGAATAAGATTGAGGCACAGGAATGGAGTCATCCTGTGGGGTCCTTTGGCTCCCAGACATTAACATGGGAGTCCAGTGTGGATGATTACACTTCTAAAAACTGTATTATAATCATAATTTGAGTATTGCCTTGATGTGAAAATGTGTGGGTATTCTACCAAATGAGCCAGATTATCATGAAATTACAAAAAAAAAAAATCTCCCAACAGTTTCCTTTAAATCCATAATTTGCTTTCTAGGCTCTCAGAATTTTCCCACTTTCCCACTTCATACTCGACTGTCTGAATGTTCCAAATGCCTGTTGTTTTCTTACTTCCTTTAACAACTAAGTAACCTTTAATTTCCATGATTGACATGTACTAGTTTAAAGATTTGCTTGACTTCAAATGGTATAATTGTATCCTGAAAAATACTTGAAAATTTTAAAGCTGTTTTCATTAAGTTTATTTACTACCAAAGTCCATATCTTACTATATTTGCATTTTTTCTTCTTTTTTTCTCCTAGAAATATTCAGATTTTAAAACAACAATTAAGTGGATTGTGGGAACAGGAAAACCATCTTACTTTGGTTCCAGGATATACTGGTAATATAGCCAAGGTAATCTATATTTAAGCTTAATTAAAAATTAGACATAATGTAATAGTATTATACATTCATAAACAAACTCTTTCAAATGTCCAATTCAGTACTACTCTAATAACGTCTAAAGTCAGTTTCATATTTATAAACGCTTAAGGTCCTCTGGATATGAATATGACTTTGACAAGGAATACAGGAATTAGTCATTGAATGTGTTTCAGATACAGCCACAGAAATAATGTGGTAGTAGGTAGCTCCAATTAGAGGAAAATATTTGAAAAAAGGTTAAGAACCCAGGTTAAAAAGGCAACTGAAAAGACAGTGCTACTCAGGAAGCAAGGGGTGAGGAACATAATCAGTTTGGGGGTATTTTTACTTGGCTTTTGCTAATGTCATGCTTTTTTGGGAAAGTTAAATTGCTCAAATCACAGTATGAATTTGACATCGTTCTTTTGCTTGATTTGCTTGTCTGAAAGGAAAAGGTACATTGTTATTTTGGATTTTAATATTTAAACTCCAAAATAGTTTTGGTAATTAAAACATAACTGCAGGAAAAAAATCAGTGTTAAGAAATATTTCCACCCTTGTATTGGGCATACTGCTAATAATTAGCTAATAATTATGTACTAGCCAGAAATATAAAAACTTTCTTTGGTTTAAAAATATACAATATTTATATTTATGTCTTGGACTTACTTATAAAATTCTTCTTGGAATACTTCATGAAAGGAAGCATAATGATGTCAATAAGAGGATTTATGTCTTGGACTTATAAAATTCTTCTTGAAATAACCTTCATGAGAGGAAGTATAATGATGTATCAAGCAAGTGTGTTACCACTGTGTAGAATTCTTTTTTTTTTTTTTTTTTTTTGCTGTACGCGGGCCTCTCACTGTTGTGGCCTCTCCTGTTGCAGGCCCAGTGGCCATGGCCCACGGGCCCAGCCGCTCTGCGGCATGTGGGATCTTCCCGGACCGGGGCACGAACCCATGTCCCCCGCATCAGCAGGTGGACTCTCAACCACTGCACCACCAGGGAAGCCCTGTGTAGAATTCTTAATGATGAAAATGTTATGAACGGAAATCAATTTCCTGAAGTTTTTTTATTGTTACAATTTTAATTGTTCTTTTGATAATAGGAGGGAAAATGAAGTAAAAGTTGACAGAAAATAAAATACATGATATATCACCTTTTTCTGGAAGTGCCTTGTCTTCTTAGTAGTAGAACTGAAAATTTGTTTCCTTAGAAATTTGCTTTCAATTGTAATTTTTTATAAAGGGAGAAGCTTTATTGTGAACATAACCTTAAGATACTGTATTTATTATTGCAAACAATATTGAGTGATTAAAAGATCTATGAAGTTCCTTAAGCTGTGATAAAACCTCTTTTACAATATTAAACCCTCAATGCAATTTTTTGAGGGTAGAAATCAGAACGGCTATCCTCAAGCTGGTCTACAGTTTATATAGCACTGAAGGAGTTGCCGTGAATGATGTAATGATCTTACTTACTCTATAAAAGCAGAGTTGTTTGATCACAGAAACTAAAACATTCACTAAGCACTTTGCAAACACTTATTGAGCACATGCTGTGTGCTACAAAAGTGCAGATAAAATGTTGAGTAAGACAAATCTTTTGCCCTCAAAAGGTCACAAAGGGAAACAGGCAAAGCTAGTGACCAAAAGGGAGAAGAAAATGGGGTGTGTGTATGTGTTGTATTTACAGTACTGGCTAATGAAATGTTTTTGTTTTATTCTCTAAGGATGTAGATGCTTATTTATTACAGTTGCATTGAGAGACTTCATCTGCTAAATAGCATTTGGTTATTCAAAACACCCCTGGACTATATGATTTCCCCAAAAATGTCTCAACTGAGAACTCTGAACTGTGGAAGAAATCAAAACCATTTTTTCCTTTAAAAAGCCACATAATGAGACCACCAATGAAACGCTAAGGATCTACTTCACATTGAAGTGGAAAAATATCCAAAAGGAGCAGCTTCAACTTCAGTGAGGTGAAAGTGCACTATGAAGATTGTTCACCTTTGCTGCAATTTGGGATTTATATGGTAATTTGGTAACATTGTTTAAGAACTACTGGGTCTTAATGCAATCCTGCATAAGAATATAATTTATACTATGTGAAAAATAAGACAGGACTTATTACTAGGAATTATAAAGACCAATCATCATTACTTTTTTTAAGATTGTGTTTTATAAGAAAACACTTAAATGTGTGCAGCTACTATTTTCTTATGTTGAAAAGACTTTGAAAGTTTAAACCATAGCAGATAATCAATACTAAAAGTTTTTTGTTCACACTGAGATACTGTGTATGCAGAATGCCTTAATTATTAATAAGCCAATGTGTATGATACCAATATCTGTTTAAGAAAATTAAAACCAACCATGATTCTGGCATGATAAAATCATGGAATTAAATCAGGGGTTTCCATTCATGTAGAATGTTGTTGTTTAAACTTATTCCACACCATTCTTAAAACTTGAGAATATTTTTAGTATCTCTGATTTATTTTTTTTGCCAGAATCATCATGTCGTATGTGTATGTGTTATTCCCATACATAAGAAAAAGGTGACTGTGTATTTGTATGAATGCTTAACTGGAAATGTCCATGGAGTTGGCTAATTTATATTCACTTTTTATTGTATATAGATTTCTAATATTTTCAGTTCTGTATCATTTAAGTTTTCTTCATTTGAGTAAATTCACTAAAATTTCTATTTTTTGCTTTTTTAAATTCTGATTTTATATGAATTCTGATTTTTTTTTCACTACATATGTTTAAAGAATTGCATACAATGCTTTAGAATTGTTTACACTTAGTGCTGACCTTGTATTTTAAATTCCAACACTTTACTACCTCCTCCAAAGTTTGGTATGAAATGCCAGCAGACTGTATGAGGTCTTTTTTTTTTTAATACCACTCTTAGTATCAGTGAATGTCTTAACATTCTGGAATGTCTTAACAGCTGTATGCATTATCTTGAAAGTGACTGGGGTTAAATGCCACTCTTGGTGGTTCATACATCATCTCATCTTTAATAAGCGTGAGAGGCGTCTGAGCAAAGATTTTGAGTAATTGAATTTCTGTGCAGTAATCCTTCCAGCACTTGAATGTAAATCTTTAACATTTATCCAATTAGCCACTACTGATATGAATCCAAAACAAGCATCTTTCTTGCTTTAAAACGTGTTATTTTTTCACTGAGTTCTATTTTTGTGTAGCTATATTTTGTATAGCTATGTATTCCTTACAGTGAACATCAATTGTAGTAACTGGTTATTCTCTAAAGTTTTTAGATTAGAATAATTTCAGATTACTGCACTTCTGAGTTTTGAGAGTTATTTAAGAAGTCATTTTTCAGGAGATGGGAATTTGTATTGTAAACCTGTGTCATCTCTGTGAAACCTTAAGATGATGAAATACAACCCTCCTTTGTTCCTATTCCTTTTAGTTTGCACTCTCTTATCTAAGAGTTTCAACCAGTCAACGCAGTTGGTGCATGGTGCTAATGAGGCTAAGGACAAGAGTTCAATCCTTTTAGGTGTTTGTTAACTGTACACACATACACAGAACTATTCATGGCTACAGACTGCACCTTCTCTTAGGTATCCATCTCACAAATTCACTCTTGGTCACAAGGAAGATGGTGTGTATAGCATAACACAAACCCTTCACCTCAAATGGAAAGATAACTCTAATAATTGGCACATGGGATACTATAGACTTTAATCTAATATTTAAAGTAATATTAAAAATAATGTAATATCTAAAATTCTGTGTCAATATAGTTTTCTCTGGGTAAGTTCAATGACTAAACATTGTCCTCTGAAAATCAAACTTAATCAAACTTCAGTAAAAATTAGGTACAAATACAAATGAAACATAGTAAAAAAAAAAAAAAAAAAGGAATTATCCTGTTAATGCTGAGTTTGGGTTTGTTAAAGGAGAGTAGATAATACTTCTTTTTACATACTCAGAGCCATATAAGGCAGCAGTCTTTAGCTCACAAATATTATTCAGTGGCACACACTCCCAATTTCTGTTCTTGGCCTTTGCAGTTTACCTTAGTACCTACCTCTCTCAGTTACTGAGTTATGATTAGTATTAGCTGATTTTAAGATTCTTGGATAAAAGGTGTTGGATAAGTAAATATTGATGAACTCTTATGTTGTTATCAAGCCCTTCTCATGCTGTTTAATTAGAACAGTGTTGATCTCCAGAAAGAGCCAAAGAAAGTGTTTACAAAGTATTTTGGCTGTTGTATTGACCTAGATTAGGACAATTGCTGTCTGTCATCGCTCTTTTGTTGCTGTGTTGCTAAGCAGTATAACTGAAGGACTACCCAAGGTCTCTATGCCTTTCTACCTCTTCTACCTTCTTCAGTTTTCTGTTCGTGACTTTCTAACTTTGCAAGTCCAGGGACAGGTAGTTTTTTGAGATGGTAGAGGGTTATAATCAAGTAATTTGCTTCTTCTAGAGATACAGTAAATGGTTTTATGAGTGTTCAGAATAAAAGTTAAAAGTTAAGAAGCAAGCCTTGTCAGATGGTTTTTAAAACTATCTTTTGGCAGTAATTTCAAAAGTAATTGACATACATTATTTACATGAATCCTGAAGTATGAGAATTTGGATATAAATATCTATATCTACTTTGAGGGATCATTAATATCAGCACTGAACTCTAAGGGCTACTGAGGAAGTAAATCCTAATGCCCCTAAACATACTTGGTACATGTCATGTCCTAACCTTAAAAATCCTTGTGTGGGTTCAAAGCTATATATCTGGACTTTGAAATAGTTTTCTCTCAAACTTAGAACATTTCTATATTTGGCAAGTTGTTGATATAATTACTATCAATGGAAAACTAATTTGAGTAATAATTATTAGCTATTAAATGCTGATAATAGAAATTATATCTAAATGTTTATTTAGTTATTTAAGTTAGTCAAGGAGTTTGAAAAAACAAAATTTATGTTAATATTTTGGTGGGTCATTCCCAGTTTTTTTTCTTCCTATTTAAGAACAAAATGGTAATGTCAATTGCCTTTGTTGAAATAGAATCACAAGCAGCTGACTCAACTGGAGTGATCTATTTGGATACACTACTTATCTTTCAACACAGACTTTTATTTTCTAGATTATTTTCAGATGAAAATAGTATTGCTGGACATTTATTGGTAGGTATTTACTCCTATGTTATTCTTTCTCCCTTAATTTTTAATTCTTCTAGCTATGGAAATTGTCATAGAACTTTGTGACACACTCTTCCCCCTCCTTTTTCATTCTGTAACAGGCACATAGAATAAAAAGTTCATCCTTAAACACTGTATGGTTCTAATTTGTAATATAATTTGATTGATTCAATAACAGCACCAAGTATAACAATAAAAATAAATACTGCATATCATAAAACCAGGATACTGAGTACATTTTCCAATGCTGTACTTAATATATAGAATATTGTAGTCATCATAATTTTCTCTGGGTCAGATCATTGACTTAACAGTAAATGCTAAAATCAAACTTCAGTAAAAATTAAGTACAAATACAAATATATGCCACAGTATTTTCTCTTATAGACTATAATTAATCATAAAACATGAAAAGACATAGTTACTGTGTACCAGTAGTTCTGTGAAAGGGCAGCCCCACAGCTGCCAGTATTTTTTATAGCAATGCTTATTATATATTCTTTGATATACAGAATTACTATTCTCTGAACTACGAAGAAGTTTTCTGTTGGTAGATGCCATGAGTCTAGATAAGGAGTCAGCCCCCAAATGTATGTTGTGTTCAAGTTCTGTGCTTTATAGTATTCTGTATTTTCATTCAGATTTAAACCAGGATTTTTTTTTTTAAAGGTCCGGGACCTGGCCAAGACGGTTGTGACACTATGGATTTATACAAAAGCTCAGAAGAGTTGATCCAGCTAGAGTGAGAGTCCTGGGATACACTGAATTGCTACAATTACTAGCTTCTAGAATTACTGTATTGCATTTATTAACCAAACTTGCAACATGGGGCCTGGATTGGAATTAGACTTCACTTTCCAGAAGTCAGGAGCAGAATTTGCATCCATTTACTTTTCTACTTTCATTTGAAAAAGAAAGGGGAAGGAGGAGAAAGAGAGAGAAATGTAAAAACTTCATTAGACCTCTGCATGAATTAGTTGAACCAGTGAATGAGGACCTGCATCACCTCTCATTTGCCCTGCAGTAGCCTGCTGGTTCCTCTGTACACATGTAGCTTAGGCCCAACGACAGCAAGAGAAATGCAAGTTAACAACCTTCCTTTTAGGTAGGTTCCAAAGCTTACAAAAGGTTTAGAAGATGCTTATCTTCCCCCCCTTTGCCATCCAGATTCCTTTCCCCTTACTTAGAATATAGATGACAAGAAATCAGTGAAGGGGAGAAACCAGTTCACTTTTCAATCTCTTGAAAGCCCCCCCCACACCGCCTCTCCCTTAGACATAGGTATTCTTCAAGGTTCTTTCTTAGGTTCTTTTCTCCCTCTACCATTTCCCTGAAAAAAACATTGTTTATTCCCATGGCGTCCTTTGTCATCCACATTAATTGTTCTCATTTGGGGAACAGAAGGGAGGTCATTTTTTGACTGATCAAATAGGCATGGATCTTTTTTTTTTTAAGGTTGAGAAAACACTGAATTGTATGTTTATCATTCTCAAATGTATATCTTGCTCTAAACCCAACTCAGCGCATACACTATATATCCAATTGCCTACTGGAAACATCCACTGGGATTATCTTGTAGACATCCTAAATAAAGTGTATCCAGAATTGACCTCATTCTCCACCTCCACTCCCTTGCCCCGAACCTGCCACCAACCCCCTCTCCTGCCACCACTCAGGGAGATAAAAGTGTTGTGTCTGGGTGTTGGATTTCCATTCTCATTGAGTATTCCTAATATCAACAATTATCAAGCCACAACCCCATGAGTCATCTTTGAATCATCTCCAAATCGCTCATCACATCCTGTTGGTACAGCCCCCTAAATTTCTCTCATTTTGCCGTATCCCTCCACTTCTGCCATTACTTAGTCCACATTATTCCAGCAGCCTCCTGACTTCCCTCTCTGGCATTCGTCCCACATCCCTACAACCTATTCTCCACACGTGCTCCCCCAGAATAGTCTATAGAGCACAAATTTTTACCGTGTCACTCCTTAAGGCCACTTAGGAGAGAGTCTAAACAGTATCGTTTACAATCTCGACTGCCACCTTTCTCCCTTCCCCTCCCAATGCTCTAGCTAGAATGAACTTGTTTCAGTTTCTGAAAAACATTACACTTCCTCTGCAAGGGTTGTTTGCCTGAACACTCTTCTCCCAAAGTTCACCCATTTATCATGTTCTTAGCCTTCAGGTCTTAGCTTAAACACAGTATTTCTCGGAGACTTCTCTGAAGCCTCTTCAGCTGTTAGAGGACTCTGCCACAAGTCTTTCACCTCAACCCTGTTTTTAACTCTATGTAGTGTATTGTAATTGCTTACCATCTGTCTTCCCAGGTAGACTGATAGCTTTATGAGGCCAGGGTCTGTGTTCTCTGTCATATCCCCAGTACCTAGCATTTACCTAGCCTACCAGTAGTAGGCATTTAATTCTTAGGAATAAAAATGCAAGGGTGTGGCATCTTTGGGCATACACTGTGGGAGGAAGTAATTTAGTAGTCCAAAGCTATTGTGCGATAGCATAGCAGCTAAAAATGAGTAGTTATAGAATCAAAATATCCAATTTTCTTCTCTTGCTTTTTTGTTTTATGAAATTGGTTTATAAATGTTCATGCTGCAACAAAATACAACCTTAGCTAAAATGTGTTTCTTTTTTTAATTTATTTTTGGCTGTGTTGGGTCTCGTTTCTGTGCAAGGGCTTTCTCTAGTTGTGGTGAGCGGGGGCTACTCTTCATCGCGGTGCGCGGGCCTCTCACTGTCGCGGCCTCTCTTGTTACGGAGCACAGGCTCCAGAAGCGGAGGCTCAGTAATTGTGGCTCACGGGCCCAGTTGCTGCACGGCATATGGGATCCTCCCAGACCAGGGCTCGAACCCGTGTCCCCTGCATTGGCAGGCAGACTCTCAACCACTGCACCACCAGGGAAGACCCATGGTTGATTCTTAAAAGACGTTACATTTATTTCTCTATGGTATGGTTTTACACTCCACACAAGACCCACGCAAGTAAGGACCATCTATAAAGTTCAAAATTAAGGTATTTTCATGTAATGCGTAAAATACATTAATTTTCCTGGAATTGATGTTTTGTGTTTCTCTTCTGCTTTTATCTTAAAACAGCTGAGAATCATGTGAGGTTTTTTTTCTATTAGTTCCTTTTTAAATTACAATGGTAGTTCATACTTACTTTTGAAAATAGAATAAGAAAAAGAAGAAAATTAAATACCCATAATCTCATCCACCTAGAGAGGAACCACTGTGTCTATCTTTCCAGATTTTATTCCATATGTATGCATATTTTTAATGCAAATGGATTCATACTCTACATACTGATGTTTGGTATATTGTTTCCTACTTTCCATATCCTGGAAAAGCTTGAAGGTAACTGAAAAACTTTTTTTGCCTATTAAAGCTATGTGTTAAAAGCTATTAATTTCTTTGGGGAAATTGGAAGAGGTGAAAAAATATTTGAGAATTACCTTTGAAGAATTTTTACTATAAGATTCTGTTTTGTTTGACCATTACTAATCATTATGTACTTTTTAAAAAATTTTATTTTAGGAAGGGAGCTTATAAGGAAAAAGAATATAATTTTCTGTATTTTGAAAAGAAACATAGGTTTGTTTAAATGATTCTAAGTATTTTGGAACAAAATTTCAAAATTTCAACTTCTACTGTAGTGTATTTCCCCTAGCCATCAAACTTAATTTTCTGAATAAATAGTAGTTTAGTCCTTATTTATGAAACTGACATAACATTAAGCAGTACTATAAATGTTGAGTCAGTATAGAACTAAGATTTGATATTTAAGATTCAGCCCTATCCAAATAAATCAATTCCAAATAACCTGACTCTCTCTTAAAACATTTTTGACAAAGAGTCCATCTAATGAGGTGCTTCTAAGTGAATAATTTTCTCTTCTGCCTAAATAATTGTTCGTTAGATTCTGTATTCTTAAATAAAAAGTAATCATTGCACTCTGTCCAGGAAGAAAATCACTTAATGCTGGAAATGGAGAAAAAATTAATGGTGAGTAGGAACAGAGGTAGGTAAAGCTAGTTAATTATACATACACACATATATATATATAATGTGAATATTACCCTATGCCTAGGATCAACCTATTATCCTATGCTGTGATCAACCATAAAGATTATTATATCTTTATGCAGAGTAAAGGGAGGGAGGGTTTCTTACAAATGGACACATAAATGACTTTTATTGAATGAACAGTCTCCAGTAATGGTTTAGTGTGTTTACACTGCTAACTAGGTGAAATTCCTTAGTCTTCATCAACTCGCAAGATCACACTTTATATTGGCTTGCTTTCACAAAGAGCCATTTAAATGTTTGTTTTAAAGAACAGCAATAAAATTTTATTCTCCACATTATTTGAAAAGTTATTGGTGATTTAACCTAGTATAGTTTTGAAACGTTGTTGGTGATTTAACCTAGTATAGTTTTGTTTTCTTCGACTTGGCACTTTTAAAGCCAATTAACAGCAAAAGAGATCAATAGAAAATTATTTAGTACCCTTCTAATTAATAATTTTTGAACATTCGAATATAACATTTTGTCATTTATGAGCTTTTTAAAATAAAGACAATTTTTAAAGGTGACTGGATAGCAACTGAAACAAACCTAACATGTTAGGCTTTCAAGAATGTCTGATAATATTGATTCAGGGCCGGGCTTCCCTGGTGGCACAGTGGTTGAGAGTCCGCCTGTCGATGTAGGGGACACGGGTTCATGCCCCGGTCCGGGAGGATCCCACATGCCGCGGAGCGGCTGGGCCCGTGGAAAAAAAAAAAAAAAGGAATATTGATTCAGGTCCATGTTATTGTTGCCTTAGTCTAATAATTTAATCAGTAATTTCTGCTTAGTCAGAATGTAGTTAGATTATTGTGTATAATGACTTCATTCTACAAGTCTTCAAACTATGAAATAGCAAAAGTTTGCTTTAAAAGTTTCTCATGATAACTAGAAATTATAGATTGGTCAAATTATTTAAAGTAATTTTCTGTAAATTTTATTATTTAAATATTGACGTAAGTTTGGATTTAAATAGGGAAAACTATAGTTATAATAATCAACATGTGTTTGTGTAATCTTCAAGAGAGTAGCTAATGTTTTAGAAAAGTATGAAACCATATACTTAAGATTTTCTTGGACAAATGATACACTTTTGCAATTTGAACTAAATGAAAATAATGACTTTCTTTTTCCGCTTTTATGAGGTAGTAGGACCTATTAATTCCTTGCAAATACAAGTCGATACGGGAGGACTCAGTTATAAGATTTGTGTTTAAGTGACACAGCTTAGTGCTTTTTTTTTACATGTTAATTCAGCTGTTGACTAGTGTATTTGAGGAACTGCATTATATCTTTGAAATCAAATACTTTAATTAAAAGATATTTATAAAATATACACAGCTTCCATGAGCTGCTTGTAGCAGCTGGCCCACCCCCATTTGTCAAATCACATGTGTGAGTTTCATGTCTGCTACTTTTACCTCTTGATCATTCTTTTCCACCTCTTTTAAGTAAAAAGCAACAGCTGACTATATGGAAGGAATAGCTTCCTCAAATACATACTAGTAATATTTATTAGTAGTGATCTAAGTAAATTGTAACACTGATAGTTTAGAAATATATGTACACAACCACTATAAACAAAATGTTTACAAATACCAAAGAAACATTTGGTTCAACGTTCAACAATTAAGTTGTTAACAAGTGTTTAAATTTTTATAAAGTAGAATCTGTGGAATATTTTTTTCCTCAAGAAAGACTAATACAAATTTTTTTTCTCCTGTTACTCATTCTGATTAAACAGCTCCCTAAAAGTCATATTTCAAGTAAGTTTCCTAAAACTTCTATTGGAAAATTAAAAAGTTGGTTTTATGTCCCAATGGATGCTGACAGGTATGATTGAGGCTATGTCTAAACAATGACTATATGTCATTGTTTCCAGATGCTAAACAGAGGCTTTAAGCTGTCAGATACCCAGTGGGTAATAAGATGTCAGCTGATTGAGGTAGTGAGGCCATCCATAATCAACAGGTTACTTGCTGTATGCTTGTTGATGTTAAGCAGAAAGGTTAGATACAGTCCCTGTCCTCAAAGAGTTGTTTTAAAAATACTATATAAATGTACCATGATTCTAAAACCATACTATTGGGAAAGACTTTGAAAGATTTAGTTATTATCTATACGTTTTAGGGTGACTGACATGTAAGCAATTTCATACTCAAATGCATAAGGTAGTATATTGAACATTTTAGTGTTTTTTTCTTTATGTAGTGTCTGTTACTTTTTACTAGATGACTAGCTGCAGAAGAGGGAAGCTATTTGCCCTGGTGTCAATAGATGACTCAGACCTTTATAATCGAAACCCAAGTAATGATTAAGCTTAAAAGAGAGTTTTGTATACCATGGCCATTCCTGTTTATTTCTAAGTTAGATGTATGATATTTATACTTATGTATTATTCTGCTGCTTTCAGCTGAATGCTCTGTATATATCAGTTAAATCCATTTGGTCTAATGTATAATTTAAGGCCAGTGTTTCCTTATTGATTTTCTGTCTGGATGATCTGTCCATTGATGTAAGTTGGGTGTTAAAGTCCTCTACTGTTATTGTGTTACTATTGATTTCTCCTTTTATGTCAGTTAATATTTGCCTTATATATTTAAGTGCTTCTATGTTGGGTGCATATATATTTACAATTGTTATATCTTCTTGAATTGATCCCTTGCTCATTATTTAGTGCCCTTCTTTGTCTCTTGTAACAGTCTTTATTCTAAAGTCTATTTTGTCTGATATAAGTATTGCTACTCTGGCTTTCTTTTAATTTCCATTTGCATGGAATACCTTTTTCCATCCCCTTACTTTCAGTCTGTCTGTTTCTTTTGAGGTGAGTCTCTTGTAGGCAGCATATATATGGGTCTTGTTTTTGTATACATTCAGCCACTCTGTGTCTTTTAGCTGGAGCATTTAGTCCATTTACATTTAAGGCAATTATCAATATGTATGTTCTTACCACTGTTTGTTAATTCTTTTGGATTTGTTTTGTAGGTCTTTTTTCCCCCTTTTTTCTTCTTTTGTGATTCAATGACTATGTTTAGTGTTATAATTGATATATAGAGAGCATCTTATCCAAAACGCAACAGAATATACATGAAATGTCCTCCAGGATAGATCACATGCTAGGCCACAAAACAAGCCTCAGTAAATTTAAGAAAATGAAATTATATCAAGCATCTTTTCTGGCCACAATGATGTGAAACTAGAAATCAGCTACAGGGAAAAACTGCAAAAACATCCCCAAAACAAATATGTGTTGGCTAAGCAATATGCTACTAAAAAACCAATGGATCACTGAAGAAATCAAAGAGGAAATCAAAAAATCTAGAGACAAATGAAAACGAAAACACAACAATCCAAAACCTATGGGATGCAGCAGAAACAGTTCTATGAGGGAATTTTATAGCAGTACAAGCTTACCTCAGGAAACAAAATTTTCAAACCACCTAACCTTACACCTAAAGCATCTAGAGAAAGAAGAACAAAACCCAAAGTTAGTAGAAGGAAAGAAATCATAAAAATCAGAAATAAATGAAAGAGACTAAACAATAGAAAAGATCAATGAAACTAAAACCTGGTTCTTTGAAAAGATAAACAAAATTGATAAACCTTTAGCCAGACTCATCAAGAAAAAAAGGGAGAGGGCCCAAATGAATAAAATGAGAAATGAAAAAGAAGTTACAACTGACACAACAGAAGTACAAAGGATCTTAAGAGACTACTGTGAGCAACCATATGCCAATAAAATGGGCAACCTAGAAGAAATGGACAAATTCTTAGGCACAATCTCCCAATACTGAACCAATAAGAAATAGGAAATATGAACAGACCAATCACAAGTACTGAAATTGAATCAGTAATTTTAAAACTTACGTCAAACAAAAGTCCAGGGTCAGATGACTTCACAGGTGAATTCTACCAAACATTTAGAGAAGAGTTAACACCTATCCTTTTGAAACTATCCCCAAAAGTTGCAGAGGAAGGAACACTTCTGAACTCATTCTATGAGGCCAGCATGACCCTGATACCAAAACCTGACAAAGATATCACAGAAAAGAAAATTACAGGCCAATGTCACTGATGAACATAGATGCAAAAATCCTCAACAAAATACTAGCAAACTGACTCCAACAGTATATTAAAAGGATCATACACCATGATCGAGTGGGATTTATTCCAGAGCTGCAAGGATTTTTCAATATCTGCAAATTAACCAGTTTAACAAAAAATTAAAACCATATGATCATCTCAACAGATGCAGAAGAAGCTTTTGCTAAAATTCAACATCAATTTTTGATTAAAAAAAAAAACCTCTTCAGAAAATAGGCATACAGGGAACATACCTCAACTTAATAAAGGCCATATATGACAGACCCACAGCTAACATCATACTCAATGATGAAAAACTAAAAACATTTTCTCTAAGATAGGAACAAGAGAAGGATACCCACTCTCACTTTTATTCAACATAGTTTTGGAAGTCCTAGTCACAGCAATCAGAGAAGAAAAAGATAAAACAAGAATCCAAATAGGAAGGGAAGAAGTAAAACTGTCACTGTTTGCAGATGACACAATACCATACATAGAAAATCCTAAAGACACCACCCAGAAAACCACTAGATCTCATCAATGAATTTAGTAAAGTTACAGGGTACAAAAATAATATACAGAAATCTGTTGCATTTCTATATACTAACCATGAGATATCAGAAAGAGAAATTAAGGAAATAATCCTATTTACCATCACATCAAAAAGGATAAAATACCTAGGAACAAATCTACCTAAGGAGGAAAAAACCTGCACTCAGAAAATTATCAGACACTGATGAAAGAAACTGAGGGCAACACAAACAAATGGAAAGAGGTAACATGTTTTTGAATTTTAAAATGACCATCCTGGGACTTCCCTGGTGATGCAGGCAGTTAGGAATCCGCCTGCCAGTGCAGGGTTCAAGCCCTGGTCTGGGAAGATCCCACATGCCGCAGAGCAACTAAGCCTGTGTGCCACAGCTACTGAAGCCCGTGTGCCTAGAGCCTGTGCTCCGCAACAAGAGAAGCCACCGCAATGAGAAGCCTGCAAACCGCAATGAAGAGTTGTCCCCGCACACTGCAACTAGAGAAAGCCCGTGTGCAGCAACAAAGAGCCAACACAGCCATAAATAAATAAATAAAATAAATTTATATTTTAAAAAATGATCATACTACCCAAGACAACCTACAGATTCAATGTAATCCCTATCATAATACCAATGGCATTTTTAAATAGAACTAGAACAAATAATTTAAAGATGTGTATGGAAACACAAAAGACCCCAAGCAGCCAAAGCAATCGACAACAAAGAATAGAGCTGGAGGAATCACACTCCTTGACTTTGGACTATACTACAAAGCTACAGTAATCAAAACAGTATGTTATTGGCACAGAAGCAGGCACATAGATCAATGGAACAGAATAGAGAGCCCAGAAATGAACCCACCTTTATATGATCAGGTAATCTACAGGAAAGGAAGCAAGAACATACAATGGAGAAAAGACAGTCTCTTCAACAAGTTCTGGGAAAACTGGACAGCTACATGTAAAAGAATGAAATTAAAACATTCTCTAACACCATATACAAAAATAAAGTCAAAATGGATACTATAAAACTCCTTGAGAAAACATAGGCAGAACAATCTCACATAAATCACAGCAATGTAAAACCAGATAGTATAAAATTCCTATAGGAAAGCATGGGCAGATCACTCTTTGACATAAATCTCAGTGATATCTTTTTGGATCCATCTCCTAAAGCAAAGAAAATAAAAGCAAATAAACAAACGGACCTAATTAAACTTAAAATCTTTTGCACAGCAAAGGAAACCATCGACAAAATGAAAAGACAGTCTACTGAATGGGAGGAAATATTCGCAAATACTGTGACCTATAAAGGGATTAATATCCAACATATAAACAACTCACACAACTTAACATCAAAAAAACCCCACAATTAAAAAATGGGCAGAAGAACTGAATGGACATCTTTCCAAAGAGGAAATGCAGATGGCCAACAGGCACATGAAACAATGCTCAACGTTGCTGATCATAACAGAAATGCAAATCAAAACCATAATTAGATATCACCTCACACCTGTCAGAATGGCTGTCATCAAAAAGAACACAAATGACAAATGTTGGAGAGGATGTGAGAAAAGGAATCCCTCACACACTTCTGGTGGGAATGTAAATTAGTGCAGCCACTGTGGAAAACTATGGAGGTTTCTCAAAACACTAAAAATGGAACTACCATATGACCCAGCACTTCCACTCCTGGATATATTGTATATCTGAAAAAAAAAAAAACACTAATTTGAAACAATTCATGCAACCCAGTGTTTCTAGCAGCATTATTTGCAATTGCCAAGATATGGAAGTAACCTAAGTGTCTATCAACAGATAAAAGGATAAAGAAGATATGGCATATATATACACACACATACATACACACACAATGGAATACTACTCAGCTACAAAAAAGAACTAAATTTTGCCATTTGCAGCAACATGGATGAACTTGGAGGGTATTATGCTAAGTGGCGTAAGTCATACAGAGAAAGACAAATACTGTATGATATCACTTATGTGGAGTCTAAAAAATAAAACCAACTAGTGAATATAACAAAAAAGCAGACTCAGATATAGAGAACAAATTATTCGTTACCAGTGGGTAGAGGGAAGGAGGGAAGGGTAATGTAGGAGTAGGGGAGTAAGAGGTACAAACTATTGTGCATAAAATAAATTAGCTACAAGCATATATTGTATAACATGGAGAATATAGCTAATATTTTATAATAACTAAAGGAGTATAACCTTTAAAAATTGTGAATTGCTGTATTGTACACCTGTGACATACAATATTATTCAGCAAGTATACTTCAATTAAAATAACATATGCCTATGTATTAGTTAATTGTCCATATTGATGTTTTTGAGTACTGGCTTTGAGTACAGGTGAAGTACTGGCATTCAGTGGACTAAGGTACAACTTTAAAGGACATTTTGTCTTGGGTTCTTTCCACCCTTCCCTGCATACCATGACTTGTTTAATGAGTAGATGCTGGGACGTTTTCCTTACAAGAATTTGACCCAGAAGAACTCTTGGTTACATTTCCAGATCATTTTTAAACTTATTTTAATTTTTTACATCTTTATTGAGGTATAATTGATATACCAAAACTGCACATATTTAATGCATACAATTTGATGTTTATCATACCACAATCAAAAAATAAGCATCCATGGGATTTCCCTGGAAGTCCAGTGGTTAAGTCTTCACCTTCCAATGCATGGGGTGCAGGTTTGATCACTGGTCAGGGAGCTAAGATCCCACGTGCCTTGGGGCCAGAAAAACATAAAACAGAAGCAATATTGTAACAAACTCAATAAAGACTTTAAAAATCATCCACATCAAAAAAAAATCTTAAGAAAAGCATCCATCACCTCCAAAAATTTCCTTGTGTCCTTTGTGTGTGTGTGTGTGTGGCAAGAAATACACTCTTATCAAAATTTTAAGTGCACAGGACTTCCCTGGTGGTGCAGTGGTTAAGAATCTGCCTGCTAATGCAGGGGACACAGGTTCGAGCCCTGGTCTGGGAAGATCCCACATGCTGTGGAGCAACTAAGCCCGTGCGCCACAGTTGCTGAACCTGAGCTCTAGAGCCCACGAGCCGCAACTACTGAAGCCCGCACACCTAGAGCCCGTGCTCCACAACCAGAGAAGCCACCACAATGAGAAGCCAGCGCACTGCAACAAAGTGTAGCCCCCGTTCGGCACAACTAGAGAAAGCCCATGTGCAGCAATGAAGACCCAATGCAACCAAAATTAATTAATTTTAAAAATATTTGCAGTGCACAGTACAGCATTATTCACAATAGCCAAGATAAGGAAACAAGCCAAATGTGCACTGACAGATGAATTTGCTGTATACTTACAATGGAATATTAACTCAGCCTTAAAAAAGAAGAAAATCCTACCATTTGCAACAACATGGTTGGACCTGAAGACATGCTAGGTGAAATAACTCATTCTCAGAAAGACAAATACTACATGATGCCAGTTGTATGAGGTATTTAAAATAATCAAACTTAAAGAAGAAGAAAATAATGATGGTTACCAGGGGATGGGGGGAGGGAGAAAATGGAGACTAGTTGTTCAATGAGTGTAAAGTTACAGTTATACAAGATTAATATGTTCTAGAGGTCTGCTGTACAACATAGTGCCTATAGTTAACAATAATTGTCTCATTTAACCATTAATATCTTTGGAAGCTGAGGAGAATGCGCCCTTAAAGAAACTAATTCAAATTTTTGCTAAAAATATTCTTTTCACCTTCCTTTTTGATATTTTGCTTTTTAATTTTTTTTCCACATGTCATGAACATCCTTGTTCATATTCATTTAGATTGTAAATTGCTAGGCTCCATGTGCCCTCAGTGCTTGTGTCCTGTATCATCTGAGTAAATGGCTGCTTGGTAAATTCTAAGTATCTGTTTTTCGCTTTTTCTTTCCTGAATTGTTGTATCAACATTCTTTCTAAATGGCTACTTTTGGCTCTTCAGAGAATAGTCCCATTTTAATTATAAATGGTTTGTAAAAGCAAAACTGTAGCTCTCCTTTGGGTTTGTCATGCCATTATCTTTTATAGAAAGTTATGTATAAATTAGGCAAAATCATAGCCTTTAAGTATACCAACAACTCACCTCCTCCCTGAGATAACTATTTTAGCTAAAATACCATTGCCTCGTGAAACTGGCATTGTACAGTGGTTATGCAATGACTGCAGATTGCATTCCTAATGCACAAGATGAAGCCGTATGCCAAAAGCACTCCCTCTGCAGGGGTGTGGTTAGCCTGAAATAAATACATTCCCTGAACTACCTCAAATGAAATTGCTGAACTTTTCATTCCAAAGTTGCTTATGTTCTGGGGAATTTGAGTTTTTCCTTTTAAGGATTCAGAAGGAAGCTGTTCCTTAGCACATGCAGAGTCACAAGTAGTGTGGCAGAGGGGAAAGAGTACTGGATTAGGATCAGGGGACCCTGAGTTTTAAACACTTGAAAACAGGCTCAGAGAGATTATCAGGTGAAGTAGTTTTCATTTATGTGGATTAGGAGAAATGGGTCTGACTTTAGCTCAATACCCAAAATAATAATTAACTCTGGTCCATGACAATTAGTCCTCAGCATGCTATACAACTTCTGCTTTGGCTCCACAGAGAAAAAATATCTTGATAAAGCTATGTCAAATTTGGTTTGGAAAGGCAGATTTACACACCGTTTTATATCAACTGAGACTTCTTTTTTAATATTTCTGAATGCTGTGCCAGAAAATGAGCTAAATCCTTAATAAGCTTAGCTCCTTCACTGTAGCCTGATCTTCCCATTTTTTGTATGTTAAGATATTAAAGACCTCAATAAATACACAACAGCTAGCTGATTAGTTTTAAGTTTCTGTATTTATAGAAATATTACAACACTTTATTTGCAAGAGTACTCAATAAATGCATTGCCTTCTAACAGGATTTGCTGAGTCACTTGATTCGGTTTGTGATCCCTTCAGCCCTTTTAGGGACTGCGTTGGGTCACCGTTGCTGTGCATGGGCTTTCTCTAGTTGGGGTGAGCGGGGGCTACTCTTTGTTGTGCGCGGGCTTCTCATTGCGGTGGCTTCTCTTGTTGAGGAGCATGGGCTCTAGGCGTGCGGGCTTCTGTAGTAGTGGCACCTGGGCTCAGTAGTTGTGGCTTGCGGGCTCTAGAGCACAGGCTCAGTAGTTGTGGTGCATGGGCTTAGTTGCTCCGCGGCATGTGGGATCTTCCCAGACCAGGGCTTGAACCTGTGTCCCCTGCATTAGCAGGCAGGTTCTTAACCACTGTGCCACCAGGGAAGTCCCTTGCAGCTTTACCTTAATAAACATTTTTCTAATCATTTGACTTCTTGTTGATATTGTGCATATGTATGTCTTATTGAAGATCAGAAGTGATAATGCTAAGGAACACAAATATTTCACCCTTTTTAGAAGCCCTTGTTTTAATTGAAGGCCCTCAGAAGAAAAAGTTTCTGGAGATGATATCTAACACTTACTGACTACTAACTGTGTGCCAAGCAGTGATCTGAGCACTTTACATGTATTGATGTTAACTCATTTTGTCCTCACAGCCACCATATGGTAGGTTCTATAATTGTCCTTATCAGGAAATGGAGGTACAGAGAGTTTAACTGACTTGCCCAAGACTACACAGCTCATAAGTAGCAAAGCAGGCAACTAGACTCTAGAGTCTGTGCTCTTAACCATAGAACTATTTTCCTCTCCTAAAATAGTAAGAGAAAAGAGGTGGGGAAAAGGGGTGGAGGTGGGGCAGTCTAAGCAAAATTTGACATTTGAATATGACATTTAATTAGGTATTACTATCATGCCTGACATATGTGAATTTTGTGATTCTTCAAAGAATGTTTTATTCTCCCAAAATATGTGTCTAATATTTTTATGATACATATTAATTACAGATGTTTTTGATCAGTTTCTGCTGTTTCAGTTGTTCTTAATAGCAGTCATTTCTCTATAAGATCTAAAATATATCTGTGTGTTCATACCTGTTATGTGTACTTTTAACCATGTCTCTCTGCTACTGCAGCACTACACAACATCATTCCTATGGTGCTATGCCTTTTCAGTTATAGGTGGAGCAAGAAAATTTCCATTTAAAGTTTATTGTGCTAAATATAGCAAGAAATCAAAGGTGTTCCTGCTTATATTTTTCCTTAACTATGGAGGTTGTAGTAGATATCAAAACCTCCTTTGCATCAAAATTGGCAAGATCAGGTCTAATCTGTGGCTAAATTATAATCTACCAATACCCTAATAAATATAAGCAAAACTATTTAAGAAAATTGATGCTAAAATAACTCTAATAAGCCTGTGCGTTGAGTTAAGGCAGAGAAAAGGAACAATTATGTTGCTATTATATCTGAAGTACTTTGTTTTTACCACAGTTTAATTTAGATAACTTGTCTCATTGTACATTGCTTGTGTATGTGAAACATATTCATTATTCAAATACAGCCATAAAGCAGAAAATCTGTAAAGAGTAATATGGAAAGTCCTTTTATCATTCATTCTGTTTCTAACTAGGACGCTGTATAGTAAGGGTCACAAAACGAAAATAAGGCTCCTAATTTACGAGTTATATCAGCCTGGATGAACTAAGATAAAGTGTAAACAATCCAAATGCTCATCAACTAATAAATGAATAAATAAAAGGTGTATATCCATACAATGGAATATTATTTGATAATAAAAAAGAAATGACACACTAATATTTGCTATAACATTGATGAACCTTGAAAATATTACACTAAGTAAATTAAGCCAGTCACAAAAAGCCACACTGTATGATCCCATTTGTATGAAATGTCCAGAACAGGCAAATAAATAGAGACAGAAAATAGATGATTGGTTTCCTAGGGAAGGGTTTTGGGGAAGGATTGGGAAATGATAGCTAAAGAGGAAGGATTGGGGGGAGTGGTAATGAAAATGTTCTAAAATTGATTATGCTGATGGACACACAACTCTATGAATATGCTAAAAGCCACTGAATTGTACACTTTAAATGGGTGAATTTATATAGTATGTGAATTAGATCTCAAAGCTGTTTTAAAAAAAAACAGTGGCTTAAAACAAAACTATTTTATTACTCTCACAATTTGGGGAGTCAGGAATCTGGGCAGAGCACAGCAGGAACAGATTATATCTACTCTAACCATGACTGGATCATAAGTGGGGGTGAATCGACTGTCTTGAGTTAGTTGGCATGGCTCAACTGTGATCACATGCAATGGTATGCTGCAACCAGCTTGCACCAACTTCTGGAATAGCCAGTTGTGCACATCCCAACTCCACCTTCCCTTCAGTGGCATGACATAATAATTGTCATTGGTCATGGTGAGAGTATTTATACCACAAATATTAGAAAATACTACAAATTAGGATTTCTTAATTTGAGTATTAGAGCTAAGTACAAAGAAAAAATGAAATGGAATGATATCAGAAGCCTCTCTAAAAGAAGCTTGCAATCATTTTGTGCTTTGTTGTTTTTGTTTGTTTCTACCTAAGATTTTAACATAAGAAATAAGTTGTTAATGTGTATCTCTCCCTAAGATGGCAGAATGAAAATTAAGCCTAGAACATTCTCATGTTGCAGTAGGCAGCCTTTTGCCAACCTCTGTCTTAGGTTTTCCATGTGACCTGCTCTTTCAGAAAAGTAAAGGATAGTAGCCTAAGTCGGGAGTACCACAGAGCACCATGAAAAGCCCAGGAATCTATCATTTACTCTTCTTCAAGGACAGCAATTATCATTTTGTTACCGAGTCAAACTTGGGTCTGCTCACCCATGTGTAGTACAGCCAATTTACTGACACCAGATTGTGGTGAAGGAAAGTGCAGCATTTTATTGCGAGGCCAAGCAAGGAGTACCAGCGGCTTGTGCTCAAAAGACCCGAACTCCCTGATGGCTTTCAGGGAAAGGTTTTTAGAGACAGGGTGAGGGAGAGGGTTGCAGGATGTGTGACCAGCTTGTGGACATTCTTCTGATTGGTTGGTGGTGAGGTAGACGGGAGTCAACATTATCAACCTTCTAGTTCCAACCAGTCTGGGGTCTACGTGCTGGTGGTCAGCATGCAGTTAACTTTTTCCACCTCGTGAGGGTTTCAGTATTCGCAAAATATTCTGGATATGGCCCAGAATATTATCCATAGCCCTTGAGGAGGAACTAAAGGTCCTTGAGTTTGTTTAATGGCTTAAATATTATTTTGCCTTATTTGACTGTTTCCTTTGTTTCTGCATTTTCTCACTTCTCTGATTAAATTTGCTCTTTGGAACTCAGGGAAGGCCTAGGAGGCTAAAGTTTTTCTACTAACAGGAGGCAGGCAGAGGACATGGAAGCATCTTTCCCGGGAAGGCCCCACAGGGTCCGATTACTTTAGTTTGAAGGAATCTGGGAAACATGGTCTCTATACTCAAATTGGCAATTTCAAGCAGTACATACCAAATACCAAATTTGTTCAGATGAAACCTTTATCAACTTACTGTGGATAGAAATTCTTTATGTGCTAATTGGAATAGTTTTATTACTGATGTCAACCAAACTGCTGTGTTCTTCATATTTTACAGTTGATTGGGATAGATGGGCTTGAGAAAGGTAAGGGGTGAAAGCTTCAACAGCTACAGTGGAAACAAAAATGCCTAACCCCCTTCAGTCTGGCTCAGAATCTGCTCAGATTTAATCACTTCAACTCAATGCTGCAACTGACCTCACTGGACCTTCCTGGCACCTTCACATGATTTTAGTAAATTTGAAAATACTAAGGTAAAACTTTATGAACCTATTTGGCAAGTTGTCTTTGAGGGAGGAGATGAAGGAAATTACTAAATCTTCTCCCTTATCTTTTGTAGCAAATAGCTAGAGGGATCTTTCTAACATGCAAGAAGATCAAGATTTGAAATACTTCATAGTTGTCCATTGCCTCAGGATAAAATTCTTTGGCTTACTAGGTCCCTCATGTTCTTGGCTTTGCTTTCATCTCCAGCCTCATCTCATCTTGACATCATACCCCCACTGGGGGCCAGTGTTTTCTTCAGCTAGTTCATCTGACACACCCTGCAATTTCAATTCCAAGCCTTCAAACTCGCTGTTCCTTCAGCCAAGAACACTCCTCCCTCCCCCTCTGTTTTTTCCCTCCAACCACCCTCTCCACCTCCTCTGAAAATAACCCTTCCTTGAATCTTTGCTTCTTAGCTTACTCTTCACATTTTTGTTTGTTTGTTTGAGCCTTGTGGCTTGGGAGATCTTAGTTCCCCAACCAGGGATTGAACCCAGGCCCTCAGCAGTGAAAGCACAGAGTCCTAACCACTGGACCACTAGGGAATTTCCCCAATTTTTGTTTATGTCGGGTGATCCTCTGTCTGCTTGGAGGGTATTCTGCACTGCTCCTACCATGGTACATAAATATTGATATGATTGGCAATACTTCATTTTATTTACTTTCTTGTCAGTAGCTCTTAGGTAGTATCAGTCTGTTTAACTCACCATTGTATCCTCAGCGACCAGCTCCATGCATCCTAAATAAGAAGTGTGTAATACAAATCTGTTGACTAAATGAGTAAACAAGGAACAAAGGGCTACTGGGTGTTTTTTACTGAACCAGAATATTCAGATAAGATCCAGGTGTCTGCACTTATCAGTCATCCATTCTTGGCTGTAGCCGCCTAGCCGCCAACTCGCACCTGTTTTTTTATCGGGGACAATTCATTCAGTAATAGAATTCCTGTAACAGGACCCTGCCATGTTGTCATGAACACATCTGCAAACCTTCCTCTGTTACTGCCATTGGGATTTGCTGCCTAACACATGGATCATTAATTGTAAGACTGTATATTTTGTTGCAGAATTAATGTAAAGTGCTTGCTCAATAAGGTACCCAGCACATTACCCTTTACAGTTTCATTGTTTGGTAGATGTGTGCTGATAATTAGGATAAAACCCAGGGGACCTCCAGCAGCTCATCCGTACTTCTACTAGTAGATCAGGCACGAATGTTGTTGGTCCCACCCTATCTGTTTCTCCTCTGACCGGTTCCCACACAGGGATGGGAGCAGGGAGCTCAGTAATTCTATTGTCAACACTATCTACCTATGTTCAGGGACTTCACTGTTAGCTCCTGGGCCTTTTCTGGCCTCACCTCACACCCTCTTCTACCCATGCAAAATCATAGTGTCTGGAAATGAAAAGGTGTTCTTTTAGAAAAAGATTGGGGACCTTTGAGAACCAGAGTTGGGTAAGTCTGGGATAGGGGAATTGAACTGCTCTATTGGAAATCTAGTTGCTGAAGACTGTTTGTCTGAAAATTGTTCATATTCATTTTAATGTAATGGGTCAAAGTACTCCAGCTGAAAGAACAATGATTAATGCTGTTTGCTGATTACTGTTATCAGTTTTCTCTCTAGAATTAGGACATAAGCCTCTCACCACTGTAAGATTAGTTTATTTTTTGTTTTAGAAAAGCATTCTGAATCTATAAAAATATTGCATCACTATGTTGTACACTTGAAACTAATATAATATTGTAAGTCAACTATACTTCAATTTAAAAAAGAAATTAAATGCTTAATTTTTTTAAAAAAAATTCTGGTTTTGAGGGAGAACTTTGGTCTGGGATATAAAATTAGTCTTCCAAATCTTGGATTTTCATAGCTTATGTCTGCTGTGTGGCCTAGAATATCACACAGGTGGGCATTTTAGGATATTAATTTCTTTCTGTAAAATGATCTCCTTATGTGACTATAGGGGAGTTTATTTCTAAGTGACACAAACAAATGAAGAATGGAAGGGATCTGATAAAATTAGTTTAATATAGATAAAACATTTGATTGTACTGTGTATAATGGAAACACATGTATGTTTCACCCTTCCCTGGAACAAATATATGGTCACAGAAAGCTCATTAAATTGATTCTATTTCTTACCCTGCATTAATCACAGCAAGGTCACACTGAAATCATCTAGGATTGGTCACCATAATAATAAGAGTACTTCCAATTATTAACTAGCTGTCACTTCCATTATCTCATTTAATCCTCATAACAACCCTGTGAGACAAGTACCCTAATCCCTGTTTTTTCCACATGAAGAAATTGAGACTCAGCAAAGTGAAGCCACTCTAGCAAGGTCTCACTGTTCGTAATTGGAAGCCAATACTCAATCCCTACTTTGACTCTAAAGCCTGTGTGTGCATTTTTTTTTTTTTTTTTTTGCGGTACGCGGGCCTCTCAGTGGCCTCTCCCGTTGCAGAGCACAGGCTCCGGACACACAGGCTCAGCGGCCATGGCTCACAGGCCCAGCTGCTCCATGGCATGTGGGATCTTCCCGGACCGGGGCATGAACCCGTGTCCCCTGCATTGGCAGGCAGACTCTCAACCACTGCGCCACCAGGGAAGCCCTGTGTGTGCATTTTTAACCCCTAAAGTGTTTTTTTGTTTGTTTGTTTTTAACTTTATTTTTGGCTGCATTGGGTCTTCTTTGCTGCACGCAGGCTTTCTCTAGTTGTGGCAAGCGGGGGCTACTCTTTGTTGTGGTGCGCGGGCTTCTCATTGCAGTGGCTTCTCTTGTTACAGAGCACGGGCTCTAGGCGCGCGGGCTGCAGTAGTTGTGGCGCATGGGCTCAGTAGTTGTGGTTCACGGGCTCTAGAGTGCAGGCTCAGTAGTTGTGGTGTGTGGGCTTAGTTGCTCCGCAGCATGTGGGATCTTCCCAGACCAGGGCTCAAAGCCGTGTCCCCTGCATTGGCAGGTGGATTCTTAACCACTGCGCCACCAGGGAAGCAACCCTATGGTGTTGTGTTGAGTTGGAGCTGGAGAGAAATTAGTATCCTGATATATGGACATAATAATTTCTGCTTCTGGAAATTTGCTAATAATTAATAGCTGCATAGGAAGCATTCTGCTTAAAAGAATAAAGCTCAGCATTTATATTATACTTTGTTGTCTAAGAGCTTTACTAGACTACTTATTTAATGCAAATGCTTTCTCCTGAGATAGGTCAGCAGCTCTCAAACTTGAGGTGCATCAGAATCACCTGGGGAGCTTGTAAACGTGAAAATACCCAGGGTCCCATCCCAGACCCACTAAGTCAGAATCTCTGTGGGTAGGGACTAGGCATCTGTTGTTTAAAAAGCTTCCCAAGTGATTCTGACACACATAGAGGTTTGAAAATCACTGATGTCTGTGAACAGTGGGAAGATTTTTTTTAGGAATGATAATTCTCAAGTTTGTAAATTTACTTAGGGCCTCACAGTAGTTTGGGAATGGCTAAATTATAACTCATGAATTCCAAACCATCATCCTGTCTAAATTCAGATAATAATTGTTAATTGGCAATGTCTATGTTATGACCTATCATAATGGAACTGATTGTCATCTCATTCTTCTTTTTTCCTCTTTTCTTTTTTCCTGATTGTTTATTAGTGATAATAACTAGCACTCTGTTTTGTATGTGTTGAGTCTTTTTCACTTGGTATGTGAAAGATATTTCCAGTAACCACTATTAATAAAATCTCAAGCAGTTTAAAACAACAACTGTTCAGACTCCAAATAAAGAATCACAAAATCCCGAGATTAAAGCCATCGTGTACAGCCATATGTTACTTGAATTCTCCTTTACGGCATCTCCACCAAGTGGCTAAGTGGCTTATTTCTGCTAGATAGCTGGTTCTTCCTGGGAACAGCCTGCTCTGACTTAGAAAAATTTTCCCTATAATGAAGTGAAATCGATTTCTCTAGGGCTTCCTACATTGGTCCTAGTTCTAAACCCCTTATCAGAAATTCTTAGTCAAATCAAATCAGCCAAAACAAAACCTTTGCTCAAGAAAGTCACTCCCTGATTGCTATTTTCTGAAAGTTCACAGGATGCCTCTCTGAGACTGTGTTTGTTCCATGGTCAGGTCATCATCTGTCAGACTATTTTCTGTAGAGTTGTACTTAGAATTATAGGACTCATTACATTCATTGATTCATATTGGTTTTTTAAAAAATAAATTTTAGTAATTCTATATATGGCTATTTATTTATGGAAGTATAGTTGATTTACAATGTTGTGTTAGTTTTAGGTGTACAGCAAAGTGATTCAGTTAAATATATACATATACATATACATATATATATATATATACACACATATATATATGTATAATTTTTCAGATTCTTTTCCCATAGGTTATTACAAAATAATGAGTATAGTTCTCTGTGCTATACAGTAGGTCCTTGTTGGTTATCTATTTTATATATAGTAGTTTGTATTGGGGGTAGTTAAATATAGAGGCCCATATGACAGGAAAAGAAATGTGATCTTACATTTTGTTAAAGCATTTTAAGTGTTCCATTTTATGTTTATGTCATTAGCACGATATATTAGATGTAGTAGCCAGATTTAAAGTTTAACACGTTGTTTACTTTCTCTGTGAGTTGTTCAGAACCTTCTAAAAACCTGGTAGTTGTTAATACGTCTCTTCTAAACAAGAAGTATACTGTACATCAAGTTCCTATGATTCATTTGTTCCGTTGAAGCTCAAAAGAAAAAGAACGTTTGTGTCCTCACTGCCCAAGAACTTCTGATTCTAACATTCCTTCTTTGAGATATACGTTTCCTTTTCACCATCCTTTCCCATAGACCAGAACTTGATCTGGAGCCCAAGAGAAAAACAGCAAATGCGTCACTAGCCAGTGGTGCAGTTGCCACCAATGTTAACTTATAATGGTCTGGATTCAATGAGAGTCAAATACAGGTAGAAGCTAAGATAGTAAGTTAGGTCAGTGTTGGGAAGAGACATTTTCCTAGGACTTCCTTGCTGTAGGTACTCTTGGATATAAGGTCCAAATTTTAGGAGATAAGCAAGACAGATGTTAGTTACTAATATGACCATTCAGATGGGCTGGCCAGGGTGAAAGAAACTTTAATACACTAATCACAGATGGAAACAACACTCTATATTAGCATATACTAGCACAGAAAATCTGCAGTTCAATTACAATTTATGGTAAAGGTTAGCTGTGTCCAAGAGACAGTCCCTTCTCCAATATCCTTTTCCTGGGGCCAGAGTGAGAGGCCAGCATTCTCCTCTATCTCCCCTGATGCGTCCAGACTTTCGTCCTTCCATCATGGATCTTCTTTCCTGAAATTATTGTGATCTCTTTTTGTCACTTTTAACCAACCTATTCAAGATATTTTGCCACCACCTTTTTAGCATCTGGTTCTCTCTAGACTCCTACCATCATTGATGACATTTTCAACATTCAAGTTGATTCTTCAGATGTAAAACAAAGTACAAGAAAAACCATTTTGTCACTTGTATTTATTTTATGAGAGAAGAATATGAACTTATGGACAAGCTCTGACAACCGAAAATTATACCGTGGGAAACTATACACCTGTTTAGCAAAAAGGGACTGAACTACATTTGAACTATAATAATAGGTATCTTATCTTAAAGTCTGATTTTTGGAAAATTATAGGCAAAAATATATTGATTTGTATCATTAAACATTCTGGGGTTAATTCCCACACAAACTAACAGATAAAGTATACTAACAGTAATTTATTATAAGCAAAACGTAGGATGAGCAACAATTGAAAATTATGACGAACGCACAGCACTGATAATGTGTTTCAGACAGCATCCCGTCTGAAAATTGTAGGAATTCCAACTATCTGCCTCTGCTCATTAATTGTGGGAGCTCAACAATCTGCCAAGTATTGTATGGCTGCCAGTCTTCCTCATGGAATTCTAATTTAGAATCTATGGTAAACCAAGGCCAACTCATGTATTAGACACAGTAGACACAGTGCCTAGGGCCCAGGATACTCTTAAGAGCCCACAAAAGTCTTAATATCTTTTAAAATAGAAGAAAATAAATAAGATAATAATGATTCCACAATAATGAATCTTCCTGGATTATATCTGTCTTTATACCGATGCAGTCATAAAATAGAATTTAAAATTTTTTTATGGAGGAAGGGGTCTACAAAGGCAAGAGTGCCTAGGGTCCCCTAAAATCATGATAAGGCTCTGTTGTAAAGTCTAATACTCTGCTAATGTTGCTCACGGATCCACATTTTAATGGCTCTTAATAACTCACAAAACATAGCAATTAATGCTATATGAAATTCTATGGAACTGCTTGTCACATGATAAGAATTAAAGAAAGAACTTGTATTTCAGCATCTGAATTGGAAGATTGTCATAGACAACCCATGAACAGAGGGCCATACTTTGATGATCACAGCTCTCCCCCACACCTTCCTACTCAAAGTGTAGTCCATAGGACAGCAACTTAGGCCCTACCCAGGACTTGGTAATCAGAATGTTCATTTTACAAATCCTCAGGTGATATGTATGCATGGGAAAATTGAGAAGCACTGTTAGTTTTAGAAGATTCTGTACCTAGGAAATATTCTGCATTCTAACAGGGAGGACTTCTCCAGAAGTAACACAATTGAGTTTTAAAAAAAAATCCTTAATCAACAGCTCTACCCATCAAAAATGAGTAGTTTAGATTTTACAAGAAGCAGAGAAATCATCCAGAAAATGTGGAAGATGGTCAAAAAAGACAGTAATAAAACTCTTAGAAGAAAACACAAGGGAAAAGCTTCATGACATTGGATGAGGCAATGGTTTCTTAGAGACAACACCAAACGAAAGTAAAAATAAACAAATTGGACCACATCTAAATTAAAATCTTTTGTAATACATCAAAGGACACTATCAACAGAATGAAAAGGCAACTCATGGAATGGGAGAAAATATTTGTAAGTCATATATCTGATAAGGAGTTAATATCCAGTTATATGAAGAACGCCTACAACTCAACAACAAAAGAACAAGTCTCTTGAAAAATGGGCGAGGGATTTGAAAAAACTTTTCTCCAGAGAAGATATGCAGATGGCTAATAAGCACTTGAAAAGATATTCAACATCACTAGTTGTCTTAGTCCCGCTATAACAAAGTTGCACAGACTGGGTAGCTTATAAACAACAGAAATTTATTTCTCACAGTTCTGGAGACTGGTTAGTCCAAGATCAAGGCACCAGCATGGTCTTGCTCTGAGGCAGTCCTGCTTCCTGGTTCATAGATTGGCCATCTTCTCACTGAGTCTTCACATGGGGGGAAGGGTTAGAGATCTCTGTGGGGTGTCTGTTTTAAGTACACTAATCCCATTCATGATGGCTCTATCCTCATGGCCAGATCACCTCCCAAAGGCCCCACCTCCTAATACCATCACCTTTGGGAGTTAGGATTTCAACATATGAATTTTGAGGTGACATTAACATACAGACTATAGCACTAGTCAAATCAAACCCACAATGAGATACTGCTTTTCATCCACTAGGATGGCTATTTAAAACAACAAGGACAAAACAGAAAATAAGTGTTGTGGAGGATGCAGAGAAACTGGAACTTTTGTGCATTGCTAATGGGAATGTAAAATGATGCAGCTGCTAGGGAAAACCGTATTGTGCTTACTCAAAAAATTAAATGCATAATTACCATATAATCCATCAATCCTACTTCTGGGTATGTACTCAGAAGTGAAAGCAGGGACTTGAATACATATTTGTACACCCATGTTCATGGCACCACTATTCACAACAGCTAAAAGGTGGAAGCAATCCAAAAGTCCATCAACAGTTGGATTAAAAAGAAATGTATATAAATACAATGGAATATTATTCAGTCTTAAAAAGGAAGAAAATTATGACATACTACAATAAGGATGAACCTTGAGGACATTATACTACGTAAAATAAGCCAGTCACAAAAGACACATACTGTATGATTTCACTTACGTGAGCTATCTAGAGTAGTCAAATTCATAGAAACTGAAGGTAGAATGGTGGTTCCCGAGGCTTGGGCCTGGAGGAAATGGGGAATTATTTGATGGGTATAGAGTTTCAGTTTTGCATGTTCAAAAAGTTCTGGAGATTGGTTGCACAACAATGTAAATAATACACTTAACACTACTGAACTGTACACTTAAAAAGGGTTAAGATGGACTTCTCCGGCGGTGAAGTGGTTAAGAATCCGCCTGCCAATGCAGGGGACATAGGTTCGAGCCCTGGTCCGGGAAGATCCCACATGCCGCGGAGCAACTAAGCCCGTGCACCACAACTACTGAGCCTGTGGTTTAGAGTCCGTGAGCCACAACTACTGAGCCCACGTGCTACAGCTACTGAAGCCTGCGCGCCTAGAGCCCGTGCTCCGCAACAAGAGAAGCCACTGCAATGAGAAGCCCGCACACCGCAATGAAGACCCAATGTGGCTAAAAATAAGTAAATATATTTTTTTTAAATGGTTAAGATTGTAACTTTTATATTATTGTATTTTACCACAATTATTTTTTAAAAAGGCAGTTAGACTCAAATCAAGGCATGAAGACTATCCAACTTTCAGGCTTATTATGCACAGATGTAAATAGAAGGCTACTGCTTTGTAAGGGCTGGCACGTGAGGCAGACAACACAGAGAAGGCACGAGGAGGACTTTGGGATGACTTGTTTGAGCCTAGAGTTCAACTACCGTTACTTCTCAGGTACTGTGACTGGTCTTGGAGCCAATCCCTTAGCCTTGGTTCCTGTGGTGCATTGAACATTCCTACACTGCAGCCACAAGCCAGTGGGAAGTGGGTCTACCAGGCCTGAAGAACCCAAAAGCACAGAGGGCAGTAAGTGTTACATAACACCTTTATTCTAGCGCTTTGGCTTCTTTTTCACTATTGTTCAAATACACTAACTAGCAGTATGTATATTTTAGCATTGACAAAACACTTTTGCTAGAACATCACCGGATGTTTAAATTTTTGCCTCTTTGCCTTTGCTTAATATCAAAGATGATTGCTTTCTCCTCATGTTTATAAGTTGTTTAGCGTATCTTCACACTTCCCTACTTTATTTTACTTATTTTTTCATAGAATTTGGTAGAAGGGATGAGAATTTAGGGTAAAACAAGAAAAGTGAAATCTTTCCACTGTAATTTATTTTTGTAGGACATTAAGGCAAGTTAGATGCCTCTTGAACTCCAAGTCCATTTCAGAAGGCTTCCATAGGGAACTTGAGAAAGCCAAACCTCGGGTCCTAGTGGATGATAGGCATTTTTAAATTGGCTCCAGTTTACTTGAGTGAAAAAGATTAGCTAATCTACTTGAAGTAAATGAGGTTTGAAAACTCAAAGGGCAAAAATCACTTAAAGTAAGTAGCAGGGTTTTTGGGGATTAGCATAGCTAAAGTTTCCCAAGCATTCAGGTAGTATTACTCTATTTTTAAAAATAAACCCACTCACTTAAATATAAGCAAAGCAGCTAAGGGTATGATCCCCATTACTTTTTAGTCACACCTTATAACCTACTATGACAGCCAAAGTGTGAAGAATAGTTTGAAAAGCACCGTGACACTGAGAGATGCTGACAAGCCGAATACTGAGACGGGGAAAAAAGATCAAAATCATCACCAAAGATGCCACTTTAAGTGATCATCAAAACTCTAGGTAAGAATGGCAACTGTTTTTTGGCTGATTCAAATTTTAAGAGTTCAAAGTAAATTCTATTATATATAATTTAGCAACTTTAGCTTTTATTTTTAAAAATAGCTTTATATTTTAATAATTTATATATTTATATTTATGATTATAAAAATATTTCAAAAAATCAGACACATAACTCTTTGAAAAAGAAAAGAAAGATTACCTGTAAAACCCAGAGTCAACCTCTGTTGGTATAATCCAACATTTATAAAAATTCCTTGTGTAGTTTTTTGAGTGTTGTCTCTGTCCCTATCCTTGCTCGCCCCCTTGTGGCCATGATATGAAGAAGCCAAGAACCACGGAGCAAAGAAGGAAGAGAGAGAAAGCAAAAATCCTGAATGATAAACTGATCACCTCTCACTTTAACAATATTTTCCATAATTAAGATAACTAGGTCTGCCTGAAATCCACATGGATCAGGACCTTTGAGGAAATAGATGGAAGACTTAAATGGTGATTGTAAATTATCCCTTCATTAAACTTTCTTGGAAGTATGGGCATTGGTAAGGGAAACTAAAAGGGATGTCCTACTCATACTTCCTATTGGCTGAACCCAACTGGAAGCACTCAGAGGGCAAAGGAACCAAGCTTTTGCAGTCCTTCAAGGTCCAGAGTTCCAGGGCACAATGCAGAGTGAAGGGTAGAAAGTGGATTTGACTGGGCAAACAGAGCAAGTCCAGTACAAAATCTTTCTAAAATATTTCATTATAATTATAGTTTCTTTCATAAGGCACGAGTCCAATAACTCTTGTATAATTTGGAGCTGAATATCTATGCAATTCCTGTGGTTTACCTGGAAAACACGAGAGATAACAGAATTTCACACCACCTGAAAACATTACTTAGGCTTCTCTCCTGCATCTAACGCCTCTGGGGAGGTATAAGCCTGGCAATTGAGGGGTCAAATCAGTGGATACTTTTGTATTAGAATGACTATAAGGTAGGGGCAGAAAGAGAAAGGCAGAAATGGGGATACAGAGGGTTCAGTTCCTGTGTGCTGCTGGTCCTCTCCCACCATTTGCCCCACAGAAAAAGTAAACTTCCCAGCCTCTACCTGGAGTATTAAGACCAACACTGATGACCTGTTGGTCAAACTGAACATGTGCCTTAGACACCAGCAAAGCAGTGTCACCAAAAATATGTGAAAGAAAATGAGAAAAATTTGGGATGAATCTATTTCTATTTCTGTGTATTTGTTATCATTTTAGAAAAGTGAAATTTAACTTTATAATTTAGCATAGTTTTGACGGTTGGTGTTGATGGGGAGGGTTGTAGCACATGATCTTTTTTAGAGCATCCCTCATCCTTCCAAAGATTAAATGTGAAGAAGTGCCCATCTTCAGAAGACTCGGGGAAAGTACCCCTAAAGCAGCAGATGCCGACGGTCAGAAGAGAGTATGGGGTGGTCCCCGAGGGCTGCGTCACTACCCCACGCCAGGGGTTCAGAGTCCTCGGCACTTGTATCTTTTTTTCAATTTTTGGTTACTCCTCTCTGGGAGGCTAATTCTAAGTGGCAATGTCTAAGGCCAACAGAAACCCTGGTCAAGCCACTTTCCTATCATCAAGAAATTTAAGGATTGGAGCAGATGTTCTCTGAAATCTTGGCTTAGCCCTCATGATCAACATTGGCAGGTTCCCCCCACTCATCTGTTATCACGGTAAAGCATTCAAAACTGGACGAATGGTGGATTATAGATAAATAAATGCAGATAAATGTCCTCCAACTCTTTCCCTTTTCACCAGACGCAGCCCTTAGTAAACAGTTTACGTATTTTTCCAGCTATTTTTCTATGCACAGGTGGTATCTCCTTCAAACACACAAGCGGGAGCCTTTTCATCTTATACGTCTTGGGGAATCTAGAAGCTTTTTAAACGCTCTCTTCCGGACTTGTTTCCACCTAAGTCGGCGCCTCGTTTGCAAACGCTACTTAAGATCCTCGTTCCTCTCAGTTTTAATCATCTTTCACTCGCATGAGCTTCTCAACCCCCCGGCGGCCACAGCAACACACACCTCACTTTCACTTTGTGGGCGGTCCCCTTAAGCGGCACTCTTCACACCGCACTCCAACCCGGAACGCGCGGAGGTCTCCGCAACACTTCCGCCTCGCAAGTGCATTAGCTAAGACTTCTGCCCTCGGGTTTGAGCCCACAGCTGGTGCCCGAACCCGACGCGCAGGGATGACGACATCAGCCTGCGGAGACGGCGACGGCAAGAGAAGGGGAGGGTTTCCGGGGCTCCCGGCCTAACCGCCGAGAGCTGCAGTGATGGCGGCCGCTGTGTGGGGCTTCTTTTCCTTCCTTCTGCTGATGCTCTCAAGGGATGCCCAGAGCTCGGAGGTGTCTGGGGCTACCTCCGAGGGCTCAGGAGGGAGTGGGGTCAGTATCGGAGATCGCTTCAAGATTGAGGGGCGTGCGGTTGTTCCTGGTGTGAAGCCCCAGGACTGGATCTCGGCGGCCCGAGTGCTGGTAGACGGAGAGGAGCACGTCGGCTTTCTTAAGTGAGCATCCTGAGGGCAGCGCGAAAGTGGTTGGGTTGGGAGCCGGGAGGGAATTCCCCATAGTGGAGCTGAGTGTCAAGACCTGACTACGTCGCTGTCCGAGGGTAACCCTTGCGAGGCAGTCGACGCTTTCCCCTTCCCGGTCCCGTACCTCAGAAATGAGGATGGCTGGCGCTCGTCCCAGGGCCGGAGCAGTGGAGTCGGTTATCCTCAACTCCATTTTGGCCCTGAATGGGGACGACCACTCCTGGGCCCTGGGCACAGATGGACCCCTTATTTGTCTTTTGCTGAATTCTTTCTTTTGCATCTCATCTGGTTTCCCTGGAATCTGCCCCCTTTTTGCATCCGTTTCAGTCTTTTGGTAGCTTCATGTTGTGTAGAAAGATACTAAGCAAGTGGGAATTCTCAAAGCCCACAGGGCTTTTAGTGATGACACAGACTGGGAGGCTAATGTTGCTGCTTCTAAAATTAATGGGCCCTGAAGTCCCTAATCAAAGCACCTTTTTTGCCTGGAGGTGAGATTGTTCTTCTTTTTTTACACTTGAATTCATCGAGGGATTTGCGACATCACTGTTGTCATTTCTGTGAGACTCTACAGTGCTTGCTTACTCCCTTCTGTCCTTTCTAGCTGTTAGTAGAAATAGGATTTGAGCCTCAATTAAAAGACGTGGTAGATTTATTAGCAGTCCAGTTCTGCAGCAGCCTGCTTTTCAGATGTCTAGGCACAAGTATAATGTTGTAAATCTTTCGATTGCTGCTTGGAAAGTGAAACTTTGAACTGAAAATTCATTTGGTAAAGGAAGCGTTTCTCTGGTAGGTTTGTATACCAGCAAGTGGTATCTGAAAACCAGACAATTTAAGTGTGGACATTTAATTCTAAATCTGTTTTGGAAATATTCAGAGTATCCAGGTGCCTTTGAATGAGAATTTCAACCTCAGGTTTAATAAATAGTGACAAGCTTACAATCATTTTTAAAGTGCTGTATATTATTACAAATATGGCATTAGGGCATTCTTTAAGTTTTACCCTAATAAATGAACTTTTAATAATAAAACTCATTAAGCTTTAGAAAATTAGCCATAATTAACCATTTGACCTCTTTTTTTTCTTCTGCAGTATACAGTTTTTTAAAATAAACATTTGTTATTTTTATTTGAAAATAATATATATGTGATATGTCTATTGAAGAAAATGTAAACAAAGTAGAGATAACAAGCCTTAACATTTTATTGTATCTCTTTGGAATCATATGACCTACGTTTTTAATAGTAATATACAATATACAGTGCTTTGTAACCTGCTTTTTTTCATTTAATATTTTGTGAGCAGCTTCTGATACCATTTCATGTTCTTTCATTTGTATGTAGAAAGGTTAGTTGAGAATTAATATGAAGAGCTTATGGTGGCAACCTTTTTGGAAGAAGGATAGGTAATTTGTCTTGTACCTGTTATGCATAAGTAACATGCAATTTTGACCATGTTTATGCTTATTGGAGGTGGCTTGGGACTTGGCTAAATGGAGATCAGGGGAGTTTCAACTGAGGACTCCCATGCCACTTCTTGCTCTCATCACTGTGTATGTAAACCATAATTTATTTATCTGGTCCTCTGTTTGGGGGCACTTAGGTAGTTTTCAGTTTTTTGAAATTATGTGCTATGCATTATGTACTATACGTAAGATTACATACTATAATTTTTTGAACTTTTCCTTATGGAAAATTACAGACATACACTAAAATAAACAGAATAGCTTAGGAACCCATCACAATTTACTGTTTGATTTTATATCTCCTCTGCACCTCATTAATTTCTTTCTGGAATATTTAAATATGATGATCTTAAACATAATATAACTTCACTTGTAAAAACACTACTATGTATCTCTGAAAGATAAGGACTTAAAAAAAAACCCACAGTACCGTTATGGATTTGACAAAAGAAATGATAATGCCATAATATCATCTAATACCCAGTCCATTTTTATGTTTTCCCACTTATCTCAGAAATAGTTTTATGTGATTGTTCTTTCAAATCAGGGTCCAACAAGGTCATTGTATTGTAGAGTACATTTTAAAAGCCAAGTTTTAAAATTTCATTATACAATGTCTATGTTATCTTTTAAAGCAAAATATTTACCTTAGGAGGAAAAATATATTTGCTTTTTCTTTACGCCATTAGTTCTGCTATTATTTGTGTTGTGCTGGAATTAATTCTCTTTTTTCTGGACCTAGGAAAATGTTTTGAAATTCATTTAGTTAGGATCCCATCAAGAAACTGAATAATTAGAATAATTCAAGGAAAGTTTAATGAAAGGATTAACCAGGGTAGTCATGGTGTAGGGAAACAACCAGATTATGCAGTACTCCAGAGTTTACAACCTCAAGGCTATTGTCACCTCTAAGCCTGAAGGGAGGCGGGGAAGTAAAGGTTACTGGAACCTAGAAAAGAGGAAAGAACTGCCTTGAAAAGAGCTGTGTCCCTTGACAAAACCAGTTAGGGGCCTCTCACGGAGAGAGCTGGGGGAAAAGTATACTAAGCTCATTTTCTTCCCTTCCTGCTGTGGGGAGAGACGGGTGGAGAATGATCTGAAGGGCAAATAGAAGACATCCAGCTCAGGAAGAAGTTAACTTGATGTTTGCACTTCGATTCTGTTTCAGCTCAGTGTGTACTTTGAAGTAGTAAGGAACTTTTTCCTCTTACTTTTTAGTAAACATTGTGGATGTGACAGAATCAGCTATTCCTTTAACTGTGAAAGAGCCTAATGATTTAAGGAGCATTATTTTAACATTATTGTGAGACTGGCAGTTCTCTGATAAAGTCAATCCCTTTAGAACCATTTGTTCTCCTGAAACAGAAACTTCTTTTTCCTCGGAATGGTAGTTTCTCATTAGCAAAACAAAACAAATTAATTTTGGTCTGTGAACATGAAATTATCAGTTCTTGATGGGGTGGTTTTCTAAGTCTAGAAGTTTAGAAGAAAGCAGTAAGGAAAAGGTGGATGGTTTTAACTACATAAACATTTAAAATTTCTACATACCCAAAAAGAAGTAACCAAGGTAGATGGGAACTATTTGTAACAAGTGGAACAAACAGTACTTAATTACCTTTTCCGTAAAAAAGAAAAAAAGGAAAGAAAACAAAATGCAAATTAAAACTAGGAAAAAAGGCCATTTTTAATTAAGAAATTGTTGGAGGGGATCTGCAAAATTGGACCCCTAAACTTGTAGGAATGACATATATTATTCATTCCCTTGAATAAAGACATGGCTTTAGAATTGGACCTGTGCTCCTGTCACCTGTCATCTCTATTTCACAGAAGGAATAGAAATACTTTATATGTCTGTGGAATGGTCTGGGGCGTTTTCAGAACTCGTGCAGTGTTAATTATGGAAGCTGAAATGTGGGACAACTCTTGCCAGTTTGGGGTTTTTTTTTGCTAATTACTCTGACTGTCATTTTGGGAGGTGTTGGTTTGGGAGTTAACAGATGGTTTAAAACATAAGAAAAGAATAAGCTATTGATCAGAAGTGACTAAATATGATAATTTCATTGTTCCAGGACAGATGGGAGTTTTGTGGTTCATGATATACCTTCTGGATCTTATGTAGTGGAAGTTATTTCTCCAGCTTACAGGTTTGATCCTGTCCGAGTAGATATCACTTCAAAAGGCAAAATGAGGTGAGGACAACTGATTTAATTTTTACCAAAGGCTAGGCTACTGAATACCTCATTATATATATTCCTTTTAGAAGTTAAGGTTGGAAAGTTTCCTATTTAAACTACAGGTATTCCTTAAAATATTTAAAACATCCTTATATTGTTCTAATCTGAGCATTGATAATATTGTACAGTTGAACTTTCTCCTGCTCTGGCTTAATATTTATTTTAAAGCTCCTAATACGATTATATAGAGAAGAGGTAAGGTTACTTACTATAGGAGCAAAAGCACTGTGAAAGTTTTAATTGAGATGTGATTATTAAAGTTGGAAGTAATTTAAGTTTTCTAAGTTGAAAATACTCGTCATTGGGATATTTTGATGATACCTCTTAGTATCTATTTGATAGTATGTTGATCTAGAAATTTCTATAGTTTTTCCTGTCTGGAACATTTAGTGTGCAATGGAAATTTAGTATTTCTTTGGAAAACGGTAGATTACATCATGGAGTTTACTTCAAAGTGAGGATCATAATAAAAAAAAGAAAAGTACAGTATTAGAGGCTGGAAGACTAGGGAAAAGTTGCAGAAGTTCTAAGTAGATGAACACATGCTTTGAAGTCGAGGTGAAAAGAATTTTGGACTAATTCAGGCTCTGATCCTGCAATACCACAAACCCATGTGAAGTTAGAATCAGTTGTGTAGATGTCCACAGTGTTCAGATTCAGCCTTATGCTCTTATAACCCCAGTTTATTTATTTGTTATTAGTCTCATGCCAATAGTGCTCTCTTTAGTCTAATCTGACCAGGAAGTATAGGAAGCAGTTTTCTTGCTTGCTTTATTGAGGTGTAATTGACAAATACCAAACAATTTTAAATGGTAATATCTCTTCTTTGTTTGAGCTATCACAGAATTACTTCATGTTGCAGTAATAAAAAAGAAGTCATGCAAAGGCAAAAATAATTTGGGGGTTAGAGGAGCTGTATTTTACTACTGACCTTTTCGTTATGTGCCTAGCATATTTAGGTTGATTTGTAGAGACCCCGAATTGAGCTGACATAAGAGAGATGTTCGGTTAGTACTGTAATATTTATATTTGAGTTAGTGTTTACTCCTAAAATGCTTTCCCTCTTCCTTTGTCTTTTTTTGGTCATTGAAAGTTTTTAAAGTGTAATGTGTAAATATGCTATAATTAAAATAGTGAGTCATATATTGAGCTGCGTCATCCTTTAATATCAGCTGCATATTAGTCCAGTGAAGTCAGCTCATGTTGACAGTTTTCTTTTTCCTCTTTTAGGATATGTAGTGAACAGAGATGGTTATTCTGTGGTAATTTAAATTCTTGGTATTATTACGAAACCAATACTGTGATGCTACTAAAAACACGTTCTTTAGAAACAAACTACTTTCCCCTCTATTTTTGAAATTAAATTGTCTTAGAATATTCTACTTTATCCAAATGCTAATATTTCTTGCTATTGGCTCTTGAGAGTAAGGTGGAGCATGAATTAAAGGTAATAGCTTGCAAATATGTTTATAAATATTTTTGATGTAATAAATGGGTTGTTTCAAAGTAACTGAACCACATTAGCTATTGACTTTCTCATGTCTTTTTAGAGGCATAAGAGTTTTTAAAAATATATGTATAAAACTCTAGTATGTTAAAATCTAAACTGTAAAGGACTTATCATGACTTTTTATGTATTTTAGAATTGCAAGCTTGGAGATGGGGGTGGTTTGTAGATTTACCATATGAACTTTATATAGGTTTAAAAGTGTTTTAAAAATACCGAAAATACTGGGAGTTCCTTGGGGTACAGTGGTTAGGACTCTGCACTTTCATTGCTGTGGGCCCGGGTTCAGTCCCTGGTTGGGGAACTAAGATCCCACAAGCCGCGTGGCCTGGCCCCAAAAAACAAAACAAAACAAAACTGAATACTGGAGGGAATGAAAGTTGTTAAAGGGGGATACTTGTCGATTAAAAACTATAATTTATTTTTTTTTATTCTTTTTACTTTGAATTTTGAATAAAGTAAGCAATTAGAAATATTTTTCTAAATATAAAGTTTTATTTGCTTTTTCACTTTGGGTAAAGAGTACTTCCTGCTTTAGTATTTAAGGACTGGTTGCAGCAGTTGGATTCATGTTCTCAGATCCATTCCTGATGATTGGATGCCTGAAGCATAGGTAAAAAAAACAAGGCCCTTATCATTTTAATAATTGGGGAGGACAGAGTAGAGAACAAAGAGGGATCCATATAAGATACTAATATTCTTGACCAATATTTTGTATTCTTGACCAATATTTTGCATAAGTTAGTTTCAAATATATGTGAGACTTATATTTCTGACATTTTGTCAGAATGAAAATTTTAGAAATGCTGGGTAAAGCATGATAAACATTTCCTTTTAAATGTATAGCTCCCAAAAAAGTAAGGGAAATCCTCAGAGGATAAACTGTAAACTACTTTCCTACCTGGGGGTTTTGTTATTCTCTCACCAAAAGCCTTAGATTTTATTAGCAGTGTGTAGGTGGGAGGCAAGCCTTGGGTATGCTTGGAGTCAGAATTGGATCTAAGACTTGGTTCCCCCTTTGACCCTTAGCCTGAAATCCAAAAGATCAGATTCCCTGGCTTTTGGAGGGAAAAATCTATCCTGAAAATTGATAGTCACACCCTCATTGAAATTTGCATATGAATTTGTTCTTGCATGATCCAGAAACTTCCAATCTGAACAATTAATAAGATGGCCCCTGGTCATAATCCCCCACTCCTGGCAGAGACAAATGCATAACTCTATGTCCAGTCCCATGCAAAAATAAAGTCTACTTAACTTATAAAATACCCAAGAAAACAAAGTACGTGGAGTCAGCAGATGAATCAGACCTCTGAGAACTCTAGTTAGTAGGCTTTTGGATATAGACTATAAAATTGTTTAAAGTATATTTAAAATGCTTTAAACAAATAAAAGAAATGCTTTTACCATAATACCAAAATAAGCCATAGATATTTGAAAAAAGAATAAAATTGAACTTTTACACTCAGTATATGCTTTGGAATACAAAACTCAGTGGATGTGCTAAGCAACTGAACAGAGGTTTGATGAGCTGGAAGACAGATCAGAAAAATTAACCAGAAAGCAATACAGGTAAAAGAAAGGACACTGTGAAAGTGAGAATTTAACAAGATGTGGAGTAAAGAATGAAAAGGTCTAACATGTGTCTAATAGAAGTTCCAGAAGGAAATGATAGAAAAAATAGGGGAGGCAATTTTCGAAAAGTAAACTGGAATATGTCTGAACATGGGTGATTAAAATTACTGGCATGTCTGGTAAAAATGTAATGTTACCTATGGCACTGTTGCAGGACTTTCTTAAATCATTAAGTTTTTCTTGCAAAATACCCTTTAAAATTAGGTGTACTCAACAATGCATGTTTCAGACAATCAAAAAAATTCCAGCATTTTTGTATATTTATAACAAAATAAATTTATTATTAAATAGAATCAAAGAGTTTTAGAGCTAGAAGAATTCCAGGAGAACTTAAGAACAGTTAAGAACTTAAGACCACAGGCCTAGGTAATAACAGAGCTATAGCTAGAAACTAGGTCTCTTGATTCCAAATCTAGTGTTCTCCCTCTACATTTTGCTAAGTATTTTAGACATACAGATAAAGCTACTTTGATCAGATTTTCAAGATCAAAAGTTTAGATGCCAAAGCATTTTGGAAAAAGCTAAAGGTAATTATAAGGCATTGCTAATATATTATAAGCATTTCTTTTAACTAGTAATGCTTTTAATAGGATTACTGATGCTTTTTTCATGTTGCTTTATCAGAGCGAGATATGTGAATTACATCAAAACATCAGAAGTGGTCAGACTGCCCTATCCTCTCCAAATGAAATCTTCAGGCCCACCTTCTTACTTTATTAAAAGGGAATCTTGGGGCTGGACAGACTTTCTGATGAACCCAATGGTATGTATCAGGCTACAATAAAGTATCTTTACTAATCTGTAATTTGCTTCCAGGCAGTTGAAAAATTCTAACCCCTGTGAAAGGAAAGCTAGAGTCAGATTGTTAGATCAAAGGATTACTGTGAACAGTTCATGAATTTCATGAAAATAGTAGCTTTGGGAATACATAATGAAAAAGATAGTAGTGAGAATGGCACAGTAGATTTGACATTGAAATGTGCAGCAGAAATTAGATAAGTACTTAGGTTTAAAATTAAAATAGAGTAAGAGTATGTGGTAAGTCACACATGGAGCTAGCTATCTCATCCTTCATACTACCTGAATGTTAGTCCATTGATGAATGTGCCATCATTTAATAAATTTCCCCTCTTGATGGCACAAGTAAGGTTTTTACAAAGTCTTTTTTTTTTTAAGTCTTATGAGCAGAGAAGTTATTCTGTAGTAATTTAAGTACTTGGTATTTTCATGAAACGATTTTATGGTATCCACTAATATAAAATACTAATAGCATATTTAGAAACAGCTTGACTTTTTTTTCTTTGCTGTTTTTGAAAGTTGAGTTATTACCTTAGAATTATCTAAATGTTGATCATATTTCTTGCTGATAGCTATTTAGAACACAAATAGGGATGTTTCAGGCTGTACATCCTTTGAGAGGAATAAATTAGTATCTGGAATCTGCAGTTAGGCATAAAGAGGCAGGAGGGTAGAGTGGATGGGTGAAGTTAGCGATGAGACTCCAAAGCTAATTGAGAAATATCTTCCATGTTCTCATTTCTGAAATTCCATGGGAACATATGCAGTGGTAGAAGCTCCTAGGTCATTTTTTAAAACTTGTCTGCTATAGTAGTTGCCTAGTGGTATATTGTACATTAGAGGGGGGATGTGGTGTTTTCTCCAAGAACCACAAGTCATCTGGAAAGACTTGTGGATCCAACTGGCCTTCAGGATCACCAATCTCAATGCCAGACTGCAGACTGAAGAAAGTGAATGAATAGTTCAGTTTGCAAACTATTTGTGTTAGATAAAACTCTAAACTCTGCAAAATGGTAGGTAGCACAGATGTGAAGCAAGGTGTCTATATAAAGTCCACACACTTATAGGTAAGACTCTTACATTACAACAGTCAGATACTGAGGAGCACCTTGCTGTCACCAGGGCTCGTTCAGTAGAATTGAAGTGGTGGCTGCTAGTTTTATTCTGTTTACAACATTTAATTCCATCATTGGTTGTTAAGTGCAGATTTTGTTCTACAGTTAAGTAGGAAAAACATTTTCTGAATTTTTTCTTTCACAGGTTATGATGATGGTTCTTCCATTATTGATATTTGTGCTTCTGCCCAAAGTGGTCAACACAAGTGATCCTGACATGAGGCGGGTAAGATGACTGAACCATGTTCTGATGCCTGGTCTGTCCGCTGTGGCTGAATGGCTTGGGTTTGTTCAGCTTTATCCTAATTACCAAGCCAAATTCATCTACAGGTTGTGTTGATACAGTATTATGTTCCTGGCATTTAATTAATTGTTTCCACTGGACCAGATAAATTCAGTTGGTTCTGCCTGATAAAAGCCTGGGTCTCTTCATATAGTTAAAACATTCTGCTTAGTACTTGCCTCTTTGCACCTCGCTTGTTTAATAGTTGAAAAGCATAATAATTCTGGTATACCTAATCCAAATATTTCGCAAAATGGTAGCTTCTTATAATCTATCTTTACTTTACAAAACTCTTCAGAGTACACATTTAGTTTATGTGTTCAGACACACAGAAAAAATTCAGATAGACCAAGGGAGAAAAATAGAATAGTGGTTTTCAAACTCTCTACCACAAGATCATACTGTTTGGCAAAGGGGAGAGGAGTTGCCAAGTAAGATGCTTCAAATTTTTAGTGCCACCACTTTGTCTCTTTTAAATATTTGCTTCCGTATAAAATCTTCAGAATTAAAAAAAAAAAAATTATTCTTCCACCCAAAAACCATCAACAAATATCTCTTGAATTCCAGGTTTTTCTGTTGTATTTAATATATATGTATTTACACTTTATTCATCACTGAATAAACATTTATTAATCAATTTTTAGGTTCTGGATACAGGGGACACAAAAATGGATTATATGTCATCCCTGTTGTCAACAAGCTCATAGTCCAGTTAAATGTAGGAAGTAGAATGGATTTATAAAGCACTCTTCTTGCCATCAGAGGATTGTGTGTGTATGTGCGCATGTGTGGGTTTAAATGGAAAAATAAGATATACATAAATAAAAAATGTTTGCTGAGGTACTAGGTGATTAAGTTCTGTAGAAGGTAAAACACTTATCCCAAGCTGGAATGGCAGAAAAAGCTTCATGAAAAAAGAAAACTTTATGATGTTTCAAAATGTTTTATTGTTAAATTTTGGTATCTTTGCCTCAGTGTTGGTCAGAAAGTGTACATCCTATATCCTTGTATCTGTTAAGGCAGTTAACTCTCTGTGGTATCAATAGAAGGAAACATTAGAAGTCACATTGGATTAAAAATTCATTTCTTGCAAAATGCTTTGCATATAGTAAGCAGTGTAAAAACTTGTTCATTCAAGAGCTTCAGATTTGAACAGGTTCAAAAATAGAGTTGATGATATATTTTTGCGGGGACTCAAGACCTGTTATATTTAAAATAAACATTTAATTCTTGATTACTAGGGCATGTTAACATAATGTTTCTTTCCTGGCCATACTTGTAAAGGTGCTTTCTCCCTGAAAACTCATGTATATATTCTACATTTGGGGAGAAAGCCCAAGCTAATAATTGAACAAAAAATTCAATTTTAAATAATAGATAATAGAGTATTTGCTATTTTTTTTCATGTCCGAACTAATACAATTTTAAGGTCACTTTTGGAATGTCACATATAATTCAAATGAAGCAGACATTACATTAATATTGTCAAAAATGGAACAGTACTTTATAGATTGTTGGCTCAGTAAGGGGGAGGACAAGAACCTCAAAATAAAAATGCCATGTCCTTAGGTCCTGCCAGTGACTGTTTGTAACATTTTAACATTGGTGTTGCTTGCTTTAGATGCTGTAACTGAGGTCACCCAAGTCATACAGTATTCATAGATTTACTACTAAGGCCCTTAAGGATCAAGTCTTGGAAATACTACAGTTACCTTCCAGACTTTTCTGATACCTTGATACACGGTTAAAGAGTGATGTTCCGGTTATATGCATCTAGAAAAAGCATGAGTTTAAGAAAACACTTGTTAAAACAATAAGAAAGCACTCTGATCAGAAAACAAAATAAGGTGGCAGGAATATGATCACATATGTCCATTATCCGAGAAAATGCCCTTTATAAAAACATAAGCCAAATCAAACCCCAGGCAACACTTAACGGACATTTACTAAGGATTGAAATGCTTAGTGATATAAAGGAGGCGTGAAACATGGTTTCTGAAATGCTATTGGGTATGACATTACATCATTGCTCAGAACCAGTACCTTTTACCTGTTCTATTTCTCTCCTTCCTTAAGGGAAGTGTTAGTTGTTAAATGACGTGTGCCTTTCATATCATTGTGCTTTGTCTTCCCACAGGAGATGGAGCAGTCAATGAATATGCTGAATTCCAATCATGAATTGCCTGATGTTTCTGAGTTCATGACAAGACTCTTCTCTTCAAAATCATCTGGCAAATCTAGCAGTGGCAGCAGTAAAACAGGCAAAAGTGGGGCTGGCAAAAGGAGGTAGTCAGGCAAGCCTGAGATGGCATTTGCACAAGCATGGCAACACTGGGTGACATCCAAGTCTTGAGGGAGAACCGTGTGAAGCAACTACTGTAAACTTGAGTCATCCTTAAAGTTGATCTCTTATAACTGTTGTATGTGATAACTCTTCAGCACATGTTTTGTATTTGGTACACAAGAAAACCCAGCTTTCATCCTTTGTCTGTATGAGGTCAATATTGATGTCACTGAATTAATTACAGTGTCCTATAGAAAATGACATTAATAAATTATATGAAGTACCTATACATTATGTATATTAAAATAAGTCTTAATCCAGAGATAAAATTATCTTGTCATTTTTTTTCCACTTAATGTTTCCTTTCTTTCTTTTTTTTTTTTTTAACGTCTTTATTGGGGTATAATTGCTTTACAATGGTGTGTTAGTTTCTGCTTTATAACAAAGTGAATCAGCCATACATATACATATGTTCCCATATCTCTTCCCTCTTGCATCTCCCTCCCTTCCACCCTCCCTATCCCACTGTTTCCTTTATTTCTGACAATTTTCTTCTATCTTTCATTATCTAGGCTTGAAATTGATTTTTCCTGTTTAAAAAGAAGTGGTTGATATTTTTAGAGCAGCATGCACCGTGGGATTTTGTGTAACTAGACCTTTCAAAATTCTTAGTCCTGCCCTGCCATTTAAGATTCCCTGATACTTGAAGTAGAACCACATGTTCCTGATGTAGTTTTAATTTTTATTATTACAGTTAGTTTCAGAGTGTGGATATATGAATTAGGATAGGTGTTACCAATTTTTAAATTCTGGTTACCATCTCTGGTTTCATTTTACAATTATTGAATATCAGCTATATGCTGTGATTCAAGGTAAGATACAGAGATGGATAGTATCCAGTGCCTGTCCTCCGTAGAGCTTATTATGTAGGGAGGAAGCACAAATAATAACAGGGAGTGAATGGCCAGCGGGAAGAAGTGCAGCAGTAGGAGAGCCTTGTAGAGTCTGAGGATGGAAAATCAACCTTAGAGCTCCATATTGTAATGTTGGTAGTATAGCAGAGGTAGCTTATAAATCCCCTCATCTTCCCCACTATTGATTCTCAGAGGTGTTGGAATATCCAATCAGGATATCTCAAATATCAGGAGTGTCTCAAAACCTTTTTATTTCAATAAGTTACACCTTTTCTTTTGGATTTTGTTGGGGTTTTTTTTTAGCAATCTTTTAAATATTTATTTATTTATTTATTTATTGGCTGTGTTGTGTCTTCGTTGCTGCACGCAGGCTTTCTCTAGTTGCCGCGAGCGGGGGCTACTCTTCGTTGTGGTGCGCGGGTTTCTCATTGCGGTGGCTTCTCTTGTTGCGGAGCACAGGCTCTAGGTGTGCAGGCTTCAGTAGTTGTGGCTTGTGGGCTCTAGAGCACAGGCTCAGTAGTTGTGGCGCACGGACTTAGTTGCTCCGCAGCATGTGGGATCTTCCCGGCCCAGGGCTTGAACCAGGGAAGCCCTGGATTGTTTTAATTAAAGAACTCTGAGGCTGCAGTATTGCTTCTATTAGGGCTCCTATCCTCTCCTATGTTAGAGAACTCCCCTGTTGCTTTCTTAGGGTTATTAAATAAGCAAAAACAACAACAACAACAAAAGATTGGTTCCAAACTCTTATTTTCCCTTTTATTATCCTATTATAGGTGCCATTTTTCATTTTGAAATCAGGTACATGAGTTTTCTTTTAAAGAAATGAGTTCAAAAAAAAAAAAAATCAAAGGGAATTCGGGACTTCCCTGGTGGCACAGTGGTTAAGAATCTGCCTGCCAATGCAGGTGACACCAGTTCGATCCCTGGTCCGGGAAGATCCCACATGCCGTGGAGCAGCTAAGGCCATGCGCCACAACTAATGAACCTGTGCTCTAGAGCCCATGCGCCACAACTACTGAAGCCTGTGTGCCTAGAGCCCGTGCTCTGCAACAAGAGAAGCCACCGCAATGAGAAGCCTGCACACTGCAACAAAGAGTAGCCCCCTCTTGCCACAACTAGAGATAGCCCACGCACAGCAACGAAGACCGAACGCAGCCAAAAATAAATATTTTTTTAAAAAAGGGAATTCAATTGCGGTCCAGTGGTTAGTACTCTGGGCTTCCACTTCAGGGGGCACAGGTTCAATCCCTGGTGGGGGACCTACAATCTACAATCCTGCATGCTGCGTGGCGCTGCCAAAAAAGATAAAAGAAATAAGTTCCAATGCAGGACGTTTTAAAAGCTGTATCTCTGATTATATTACATACACTAAAGTAACCACACTGGTTAAGCTATGAATGAATAAGGTGGGTAAACTGGTTAATGGTTAGAATCTTTTAAAATAGTTATTTACTGAAAATAACTAAAATATTAGAACACAGATTGCATGAAAGTTGGAATTCAGAGCAGCCAGAATATAGTAAGAGTCATAGTTGTACAACCAGAAATCATATTCAAAAATTTCAAAATTTGGGTTGTCAAAATTCGCACATGGAATACCTAATAAACTAGAAATTAGAAAGCACTTCCAAGGAAATTACCATTTCATTTGCTAATTAAAAAACTGTCGTTATTTTATGTAGATTTTAACACTCTGAATATAATATAAACATATATTTATACCTTATTACAGAATGTTATTACATCAATTGTATATGAAAATCTTTGCACAGCTCCTTCATCAAATGCTTAGTGTATTTTCAGGTGCAGAATAGATTGTATATTATTAGACAATTTGGAGTTGAGTGCAAACAGCCCGTTTAGTTGCTAACTTGCTTTGTGAATTTGGGCAAGTCACATTCCCTCTTTGGACCATGTCTTGTCTTGTTCATTGTTTTATTTCCAGCATTGAGCATGTAGGCACATAATAAATGTTTGTTGAATGAATAAACAGGCCTCAAGTTTCATCATCTATAAGTTGAGGGATTTGGATTAGACCTGTAAATTCCTTTTCAGATCCAAAATTCCAGTATAATTTTAACCCAATACTATTACTTCCTACCCTTGAGAACCGTATGATTGGTGCCAACTTTTTTAACTTCCTTGGGTTCTTTCTGCTGTTCCTCTCTCGGAGACAAAGTGTTTTGCTCTTCCTTAGGGTATTTGTTAGATTCAGTTTACATGTATCTCCTTTTAAATGTAAGCTTTGTGGTTAAAATTTTTTCAGTTCTGCTAAATTAAACCTGAGTAGTAACTTTGTGCAAAACAGATCTTTGTGGCCCATTCTTGCCAGGAAGCCCTGAGTGCTTGGAAGCCCTATGGATGGATCCATAGTTCCCAAGTTTCCAAGCATTTTTTTAGGAGTCAAAACCTCAGGACTCATCTCGAGTCTGGTTAACATTTTGAAAAAAATGGGCATTTTACCTAACATGCCCAGAGTAGTGAAGTCTGTTATTTTTTTTCTTATGTTTCCTCTGACAAGAGAGAGGAAGCAACCATTCAGCATACTTTTCAGTAGCTGGAAGAGTTTCAAGGTCCTGATGAGGTCAATGATAAGACCTTTTTCATTTAAGTAGTTACTCAAACTTTCAGGAAGTTTGGGGTTTTTTTTAGTGTTCAACTAAAAATCTATTGAAAATATTTTTATTAAATATCCTAAAGAAAAAACTAAAACAACTATTTTCGTTTTTTAGAATTGCCTTCTAGGTCACATATAGTCATATTTTTGCATGGTTACAATCAGTTCTTTAAAAATTGGGCAAAAAGTTCACCTTTTAGGATGGTTTACATATGCATTTTGTATTTTAACCCAACAGAAATTCTGCTAAGCACTAACCTTAGGGAACACAATAGAAGCTAGCGACCCAGTCCTTTAGTGTTGTTCAAAGAGTATGTTGAGGCAGGACCTAGTTGTGCTCTCCTTTTAGCACTTTAGGTGTGATTATTGTCACAGTCAATTATTTTTTAATTTGAAAAGTATATGAGAATATCCAATTGGTACAAATGTTTATAATTATTTAGGAGAACTTGAGGGTAGGTTTTGCAAAATTCAGATGTTGCCTATAAATTATGAACATTGTTTTAATATTCCTGAAAAAAAGATGATGAAATACTAAAATAGCTATTTTAGATAAAAATCCCCCCTCCCGCAAATAGCACCATGTATTAGTTTATCTCCTTTCCCACAGTAACACAGCTTCATCATGGGAGCATAGGGAATTTAAGCTTTTCACAGCGGCTGCAGTCTGATAGCATTGAGCCAGCCTGGGCAAACCTGAGAAGAGGGAGGAGTAAATTAATAATGTCAAGTGGTAAACAGGAGGAATGGGTAGAGCCGTAAAAACTATCTGGGCACAGCATTTCCAATAGAAAACTTTGACAAGGCATTTAATTCCACTAAAATTTAATGAACTAGTAATGACTGAAGATTTATGTCTGTACCTCCTTAGTAAACAAAAATTTCCATATACATATGGAAAATATGTATATATAAAGTATTCCCACTCGAAGTAATCCTGCTCCTACTACATATATTTGGATATTTTTAAGCATATTTCTAAATAACTGTAGTAAAAAAATTAGAAAAGCTTCAGAATTAAGTGATCATGAAAATTTGGCATGAAGATTAAGAAACGGAATCATTCTAAAAGTTTTATGAGGTGATTCATAAGGGACCATGAGAAGATATGTAAGAAAAGCTTCCTTGCAATCATTGCTGTCATGGTATCTTGTGCATTATACACAAGAAAGAAATTTCATTTTGCACTTGTCTCTTCACAGGCCTGGATGGACCTGCCTTCCCATCCACAGCTGGTTGGACTGAGGGTGGGACTTGAGCCAGTCAGTTGGGTGGTACTGTATCAGAGAAGGCGGTATGTTGATCCTGAGCCACAGGTAAGCAGAATCAACAGTCTAAGGAATCTGGCCCACAAGGAGAGTATGGTAGAGATTGGTGGAGCAAGTAGCTGCTGGACAACCTTTCAAGTCCATGGAGGTTCAGCTGCAATTCGTGCAGGGATTCAGTGAAAGCCTCTTGAAACCCTTCCCCCACCATCTCCAGCCTAGCCCCTTACTTATCATTTATCCTGATTTGGAGAGTACTGTGTTCAGTTTTAGCCTCTATAATAAGATATGTAGAGCAGGTCTAGAGAAAAGCTGCCAGCGATTAACATTCATACTTTTCTATACAAATGATTCTACTGACCTCATGACTATATTAACTAGATATACTTTAAGAAGGATTAAAGTGGCTGTAATTTTTAGTTTGGTAAAGAGAACGCTGAGGGGATTTTTCAAAGGCTTGATAATCCCTTTAAAGCAAATTCTGATGAGCTGTGTACCACTCTGAAGTCTGAGAAAGGAAATGGACTTAAATACAGCAGAAGGAATTAGTTTCTTGTGAAGAGGAATTTCTTGGCATAGTAAACAAAATTGTGAGGTGCCAGTGACCGTGAGATTTACTTTCCTTGGCGTTGTTAAAAAATTGGGCAGAAGTCACCTCTTAGGAGGTTTATATATGCACCTACCTGATGGTCTCTCAAATTTCTTTCTATCCCCAAAAGTAAATTATTTTATTCCCAGAATGTGAGGAATGGTAGGATTGAATCTTTATGGAGGAGAAAATGAGATATATTAACACAATTGGAAAGTGGGGAAGGGCAGAGAAAAATCTAAACTCTGACAATGAGAGCCTTCCTTCCTTTAATGTACATCTGTTGAGCTGTTGCCCAGCTTACCCCTGTAACTGGTTCTCCCCTGAGAAGGGGGTGCAAAGATGTTGTCCCAGCCACCATATTTGTGCTGTGCAGCTCTGCTTTTATGGGCATCTCATCCAGGTTAGGCCAAAGGCTGTTCCTGGGGAATTTAAAAAAATGAAAACTCAGGGACTAAACGAGTAGATTGCAACATATAAACTTGCAAGATGTTCATGGCTCTTTATTCTACCATGTACACTATAGAAAAGGAGAAAACAGGTTCCAAGCTGAAGTGGAAGATGAAATCTGAGAACTGTACCTTCGTTCAAATCCTTTCCTGAGGTCGCTGCGTTCTCGCCCTTGCGTTCCACGGAGCACTGGTATATCCTCTAGTATAGTGTTTATGTGTTTTACTAAATCTAGTTCCAGTAGGTGTCTATCACTTGAACCCAGTGTCCTAACTTATGCACTTATCCAGAACTGATCAAATGATCTCCAACCTGCTGAAAGCCTTCTCTTTTTCCCTCAGTCAATGCAAAATTGGCTGTGTTGCCTCCATATCCATCTTGAATGAATGGGTCAGAAGGAACTTTCTAAGTTAAGGGAGCAATTGGGTGAATACATGTCCTGGCTCCGTCACTTACTAATTGTATGATCTTGGGAAAGAAACCTTTCTGAGCCTCAGTTTCATCATGAGTAAAATGGGGGAAATATCTACTTCATAAGTAGAACTGTTTAGAACACTTTACATGTATTATCATCCCACTTAATATTAATACTAACCCTATTCATATAAGTGTTCAGTGAAAGTTCATAATTATTAATATTCTTACTTTTCAGATGAGGAAACAGAGGTTAAAATTTTCCCAGGCTCACCTGCTGGTAACGTAGAGCAAGTCCTGTTAACTACTTCCTACAGTGCTTCTCTCATAAGCTAAACTAAAAAAGCTAAACATTCACATACCCATGATCAACACACAGCCATACATCTATTCACTTGCCCACCCTCTGCCTACAGCTGCTGGCATGATCTGGGGACTTGCCTCTCTCCTTCCAAACACTCCTCAGAAGGGGTGGTGTAGTCAAGAGAAACTGACTTCCAAGGCAAAGCAGTTCTAGTCCTAATGTCTGGTGCCTAGAGTTTCAGACACTGTAAACCTAAAGATCCTTCTAAAAGGCAAATCCGATGGGGTCATTCCCTTATTAAAAACCCTTTGTAGACTCTCCATAGACTTCAAAATATGGGACCCTGACCATGGTCCCTCCAGATTCACTTCTTGCCACTTTGATCCCACTTACATCTTGAGTTTTCCTCATTTCCCCACTCTTAAGTTCTATATGTTTGCTCACCTCTGGACCTTTTTGATTATTTCTTCCTCTCAACTCTCTACCCCACCCCCATCCCTTTTCCTTGTCTACCTCTTACATTTTCTTCAGGACTTAGTGTAGAAATCACCTTTGTCAAAAATCTTCCAGATGCCCCAAAGTCTTGGATAAGAGACTCTTTTTTGTCCCCTTTTGTGCCTGTGCTTACACCGTTATAGAATTTCATTTTATCGGATTACCTGTTTACTTCTTTGACTTTCCTCTCTGGACTCTAAGCTACCTGGACTGGAAAGCACTAGTAATACAACAGTCCTGTTCTCAAGGAAGGGTGGGAAGAATCTTAATTTCTCCACTATAACAGTTCTGGGTGGCTGCCACATACAGCTTCATCATTTTTAGGGATCCCAGCTCAAATCAGACAAAAATGGAGATCAGAGACTCGTGGTGAATTAAGCTACTTCTCAGGGAAGCACAAAGATACTAACCATGCTAGAAGAAAGCCCACAAAACCCAGGAGTCTTACCTTACAACCATCGCTTATCTCAGGTATGCACTTACTATTTAGTAAAGACTACGTTGTGAAGCACCTATACTCTTTTTTTTTTTTTTTTTTTTACCCCGAGCAGGAGAAAGCAGGGAGCCCCGCCCACTCGGCAGGACCCACAGTGCATCCCTGCTCCGGAAGCACCTATACTCTTGAATGTGCCAAAGGCTATTAGGTGAGGGGACCCAATGGTGAGCAAAATAGCATGACTCTGGCTTCAGAGCTTAGAGTTCAGTGGGAGAAATAGACATGAATAACCAAACACATAAATATATGTAATGAAAACCTTGATAGGTGCTCCACGGAAAAGTTCTGGGTGCTATAAAAGCTCATAACATGGGAATCTGGATGAGAGGGTAGAGGGCCAATGTAGGACCACTTTGCTGAGAAAGTGACCTATGAGGTAAGACGAAAGACTACATAGGAATAAACTAGGCTGAGGCTGAGAAGAAGGGATGAGAATGAGGGGCTTCCCAGTGTGAGCTGAGGTGGGAGGGAGGTCGGCCCCTGAAGGAATGGAGAGAGCCATATAGCTGGACCACTTTTGGAAGAGGGGAGAGGAGAAGGCCTGGACAGGTAGGCAGAGGCCGCCTGGAGGCCTTGCAGGCTTGAATTCGCCTTATCTTCTCGAGGACACACCTCGCTCCTCTCAGGACAAACGGTAAGGGAAAATCCTGTGTATGGCGTTCCATGGTCACCTGGCGTGACTGATTACTGTTAACCAGTCTCTAAACTAACTGTGGTATATGAAAATCACTGCCCCAAAGCCTAGAGTCTTTAGTAGAAACCTCAGGTACCCAAAACCTTTGAGATAATATGTTAATGGAAGAAAAACAAGCTTTGCCTTCCCTCCTGACTTGCTCTCCGGCCCAACCTCACATCTTTAAATGATGTGGCCCAGCAGATGTCTGTGACATAAAGCAGCTTCTCTTTCCCTTCATCTTCTTTGGGGCTGGTAGGGATTGGTTGGGAAGGAAGTTCCTGCTCTTCTTCAAGGCATCTCGAAGGACTCTGAGCTCCTGGTAGGCTCTCAGCCCTCCCACTCTGAACCAACTGCTTGAGGCTCTTTTCCATCCTCACTGCTTCAAGTTTTATGTATGTAAATATGTGTGTGATTGTATGTATTTGATTTTGAAAGTGTCCTTGCAGAATCCTACTGACAACTTCTCCAATTTCTGCATTCCTACCTGACCTCTACCTTGAGAAGGGATTGGATTATGGAATAGGAAGGTTAGGCTGTATCCTGACAGGGCAAGACTCCTTTCTGAAAGGCCTGGGAACCAGACTGGATAAAAAAAGACCAGAGGATTGCTTGTGAGAGCTTCTAAGTGGAATATTGGATATAATCCACATTCATCTTACTACTCTTCACTCACTTTCTCTTTTCAATCATATAAGGGTTCTACCCTCTGCAGTTCAGATTTTGGTGCTAGTTTCCCCTTCTGCCAAAGAGCAGGGAAAAAAAGAGGCCTAGAGAAGGGAAATGTTTGTGCTTGGGGAGGAGGAGAGCTGGAGGCCTCCAGCCATCACTGGAGTGATTCTCTTTGTACTGTTGTCCTGTCCCTCGTTCTGTTAGTCTGTGTTCTTGGAGGCCGGGACAGTGTCTTATTCCCCTCTGAAGTCACATGGTTCCCACAGAGATAAATAATTATCTGCTGAACAAATGAGTAACCAAACAAAGGAGTAATCAGGTTGCCTGGATGGTGGTTCTTGGATCTAAAAAGATGGTGAAGGAAAGAGGGTACAAAGATTTGGGGCATTTGGAGAAGGTGGCGCCAGTGAAAAATAGAGGAAAGAAAAACAAAAACAAAATGACTGTGAGTAAAAATGAAACAAGGGTTACTGATTTTTTTTTTTAACATTAAAAAAAAAATAAATTTGTTTATTTTTGGCTGCGTTGGGTCCTTGTTGCTGTGCATGGGCTTTTTCTAGTTGAGGCGAGCGGGGTTACTCTTTGTTGTGGTGCATAGATAGGCTTCTCATTGTGGTGGCTTATCTTGTTGCGGAGCATGGGCTCTACGCGCGCGGGCTTCAGTAGTTGTGGTGCATGGGCTCAGCAGTTGTGGTTCATGGGCTCTAGAGCACAGGCTCAGTAGTTGTGGTGCATGGGCTTAGTTGCTCCGTGGCATGTGGGATCTTCCCGGACCAGGGCTTGAACCTGTGTCCGCAGCATTGGCAGGCGGATTCTTAACCACTGCACCACCAGGGAAGCCCCTGTTGTTTGAATTGCAGATGTCAATATGAACTCATTGTTTTTAGTAAGTATACACATATACATATTTTTTAATTCCATCCACTGAAAGGGCCTAATAGCAATGAATACATCCTGATTCTAGAACTGAGTCAGGTACCATTCTCTACTTAATGAAACCAGGGCTCCTTGAAGAAATGGCTGATTCTTGGGTTGGGGTGGGGAGAGTAAAGATGAGCCTGGAATATCTTCTTGTACCAGAAAGTAAGGGAGTGCTCAACAAATGTTTGAACTATGTCAAAGGGTCACAGGAATCATCTTGAAGGGGCTCTTACTGCATAAATTTGTGACAATTTTAACATTGAAATAATGACAGTAATGGGTTTTAACCAATTATTATGAGTTTGTTAGTCTATAATAGTAATAAATTAGTAAATAAATAGATAATAAAGAGGGAACAAGTCTTCCTTACAGTGGAATGCCAACCACTTGGCAATCATCATAGGAATAACTTGATGAGAATAATAAAGATATGCTACAATTATTGAGTGAAAACCTGATGACCCATAGGATGTTTATAGAGGCTTAAAATCTCTTTCTCAAAATTATTAGTTGCAGAGGGAAAAATAGTAAATTTATAGTGGAGAAACGTGGAGGGGTGGATGGAAGGTACACTTTAACCAAGCGATCCATGTTAGCGTCACCACTACTGGGATAAAACATCATGTCTTGCTAATGTGAGGCACTGAGGACACAATATCACATTTGTGACATTCCTGTCCAAATCAAAACAAACAAACTGAATCTGATGTGAAACATCAGACAACCGCAAACTGATGGAAATTCATTTTTTTTTAAACTAACCCTTTAATTAATTAATTAATTTTTGGGGGCTGTGTCGGGTCTTAGTTGCGGCATGCGGGATCTTTGTTGTGGTGCACGGGCTTCTCTCTAGTTGTGGCGTGTGGGTTTTTTTCTCTTCTTTAGTTGTGGCGTGCATGCTTAAGGGCGCTTGAGCTCTGTAGTTGTGGCGTGTGGGCTCCAGAGCGCGTGGGCTCTGTAGTTTGCGGCATGGGAGCTCAGTAGTTGTGGTGTGAGGGCTTAGCTGCCCTGTGGCATGTGGGAACCTAACTCCACGACCAGGGATCGAACCTGAATCCCCTGCATTGGAAGGCAGATTCTTTACCACTGGACCACCAGGGAAGTCCCTGGAAATTCTTTTTTAAAAATTGGATTGAATGTACGCTAAAGAAATGACCATATCATAAAAGACGAAAGAAAGCTGAAGACCTCTTCCAAATTAAAAGAGTCCAAGAGACATGACAACTAAATGCAGTGTGTGGTCCTGGATTAGCTCCTAACTGGAAAAGAAATTCTTATAATGAACATTGTTTGAACAACTGGTGAAAGTTGAGTATGGACTGTATTACATAATTATGATTCACATAATAATATTACTGCAATGTTGAATTTCCTGATTTTGTATTTGTATTGTGGTAATGTAAGATAATTTCCTTGTTCTTAAGAAATACCCACTGGAGTATTTAGAGGTCAGTGGATGTGATGTCTGCAACTTACTCCAAATGGTTGAGAAAAAAAAAATGTGTACACACACACACACAGCACAAATGTGGCAAAATGTTAACAACTGGGGAATGTGGGAGAAGGATATCAGAGTTCTCTGTACTATTATTGCAGCTTTTTTTCTAAGTTTAAAATTATCCTCCCCCCCCAAAAAAGTTGTATGTTTTTTTTTTTTTTTTTTTTTTTTTAAGTTGTATGTTTTAAATAATTTTTCTTCTGGTTCCTTTCTGGATGCTTAAAAAAAGTATTTCCCTTCTTCCTCTCACTCTCAATCTGGGGCTCTTATTGGAAAGAATTATATAATCTCAAACTTTACTGGTGATATGAGTAGGAGGAGATGGGAATTAGTATCCCTTACAATGGGAATGAAATGACTGGGGCACCAGCTCTTTGAGCAGTTGGAGAAGAAATGCTGCTGTTCTGGTTTGTTGCAGGTATTGGCTAACGTGCCCTGGATTGAGGTCTGCCTCACCTCTCTCGTCCTGGAGGGTGATGGGATCATTTTAGTCACAGGAATCTTGTCATCATTATTTCATCTTAATTTGGTCATTTGGTAACTGAGAGGAAAGGGGAAAATCACAAAGGTGGCAAGAGGGACATGTATCTACATTGTATATCAACCCCTACCACCTTAAAAGGCCAGGCAATGCGAATGTGTGTGGAATCTCTAACATAGATGGATCTGTCAAGCTCACTGAGACCATTTTCTTTCTTTTTTTTTTTTTCAAATTTATTTATTTAATTTATTCATTTTTGGCTGCATTGGGTCCTCGTTGCTGCATGGAGCTGTTCTCTAGTTGCGGTGAGTGGGGGCTACTCTTGGTTGCAGTGCGCGGGCTTCCCATTGAGGTGGCTTCTCTTGTTGCAAGAGCACGGGCTCTAGGCACGCAGGCTTCAGTAGTTGTGGCACATGGGCTCAGTAGTTGTGGCTTGCAGGCTCTAGAGCGCAGGCTCTAGAGCCCAGGCTCAGTAGTTGTGGCGCACGGGCTTTGTTGCTCCAAGGCATGTGGGATCTTCCTGGACCAGGGCTCAAACCCGTGTCCCCTGCATTGGCAGGCAGATGCTTAACCACGGTGCCACCAGGGAAGCCCGAGACCGTTTTCTTATTTAAACACTTTGCGTTGGACTACTGTGTGGTTAAATTTCTTTAATATCTAGAACAATGCTAGTATGATACAGAAAAGCAATCCAGTCCCCACATCCTTTGCTGTGAGTCCAGTATTTACAGTAGACAATGGGATTTTTCTCTCCAGAGATTAGGTGCAGATTTCACAATGACAAAGAGCCAAACATCAGCATCACCCTCAAAAGACATTCACCAAAGGAGCAAAGCAGAGACCAGGAATACTGACAAAATGCTTTAACCAAACATTGTACTGAAAACAGATTCCTCAATAAGCCATCAAATTCACAGCAAGGAGAACCAAACCACAATATTAGCAACATAGCAGTATCCAACAGGCCACTAATCAAAGATGCACATAGTGTACCACAAACAGAGCTTTGGAGAAGCTCTTAGAGCTCTAAGCTCTAAGAAGGCCTAAGATCCAAAGTCAGTCCACACCCTACCCATCCACGCATCAGGTCCCTGTAGTTTACAGTTGGATCTGTTCATTCTGAGGACCCCACCAGAGGCCCTATTCTAAAGAAGTCTACTTTCCCCTAGTAGTTTGGGGCATTCTTTTTGTCTTTGTCAAGGGGCATAGGTAGTCTTCATAACTGGTTGCCTCCCAAAGCCCGTGATGTAGGAGGCATAGGCCTCTCAATGAATTTCACAAAAGACAAAAAAAGGCTTAGTTCTAGGCAGTTGTGGGGTGAGAAAAGTGTGCCTCCACCAGCCCACCCCCTCAGTTCTGTGTTCTTTTGTTTGAATTAGGTTGTATCTCTGTCTACTGTGAACAGTGAGTGAGCTCAAAGTGCTATCCTCTTGGAGGGATTTTCACTTTTGTCAAAGCCTTAAACTCAAAGAATCAACTGTTTATCCAGAGCTTATGAAGCCACATCCTGTTGGCATCTTGTAGACCTGGGAGTCTCTGTCTTGGAGAATTGAGCCAGTTAATATTCTCTACCAAATTCTTGGTGGGTGTCAACCTGCCCTTCATAAAGCCTCAGCAGCTACATTGCTTCAAAGATGTTTCATCTCAACATCAAGTCCCTACAGGGCTGGAGAGGCCTGGGTTTCCACTTCCCTGAAGCGTCCTTGGTACTCTGTAGAAGAGGCCAATTCACTCTTCAGTGGAAAGCTTGAAACTCTCCTATACTCAAGTACATACCAAATTCCCAGGACAACTAAACCAGCTATTTTTACATCCCTTTAGCAAATGAGGCTGAAAAAGAACTGGCCCACATTAGGTGAAAAGAAGTCCAGAGATTTTTATATACAACTGCAGATGTAATTAACAGGTTAAATAATGAGTTTCTGTCTGACAGGAATGTTTCATCTTTAAAATCCTTGTTGTATGCTATACTGCTGCTTTCTTTGTGGACTGTTCATTAATTTTATGCATTATTGTATTGTTTTGATTTCTTGCACATTGGTTTATTTTCAGAATTATCAAAGAAACCTCTTAGATTTGGTCTGTTTATATACGCAGAGATTTCAGTTAAAATTTGGTTTTTGGATAATCCTGATATTTAAATGTATGTTGATAACTTTTATTTTCATACATTATTATGGCCTACATTTTGTTTTTAAAGAAAACATGGTCATTTTTAATGACCATAGCCAGCATTACTGGACCTCAACTGTATTTTTCTGGGCTTCTCATTTTTGTGAATTTGGAGAGGAATGACTAAGTAAGTCATTTCTTTTTTTTTTTTTAAATAAATTTATTTATTTATTTATGGCTGTGTTGGGTATTCGTTGCCGCACGTGGGCTTTCTCTAGTTGCGGTGAGCTGGTGCTACTCTTCGTTGCGGTAGGCGGGCTTCTCATTATGGTGGTTTCTCTTGTGGAGCACGGGCTCTAGGTGCGCAGGCTCAGTAGTTGTGGCTCGCGGACTCTAGAGCGCAGGCTCAGTAGTTGTGGCACATGGGCTTAGTTGCTCCGCGGCATGTGGGATCTTCCCAGACCAGGACTCGAACCCATGTCCCCTGCACTGGTAGGCGGATTCTTAACCACTGTGCCACCAGGGAAGCCCAGTAAGTCATTTCTGAGCCATGATTTGGAGGACCTATTTTTTTTTAAAAGAGCCTTTCCCCTGCTGTCCCTCTAAATAGCATTTCTGGCTGGAGACAGCAAAGTGACCTGCTTGTGTCTGGGTGTGAATTGAGGGTCTGGATGAGGGCCTGCAAAAGGGCCTGGAAGAAGTTCAGAAGCATGGAGTGAAACCAAATTTGTTTTGCACATTTTGCCTCAGGTTTGCCTTGTGAAGAGATTAGAAAGACCTCTGAAAATAATTTAAGAGAACCATGATTAAACAGACTGGAGAAGGTCTTTACCCAGTGAAGAGCTGTCATACAATTAGTCTTCCTAAGGACAGAGCATAAATAAATGGGTTCAAAGGGCACAAACTACAATACATAATATTCGTTTACATAAAAGGAAAAAAGTCCCCACTGGTAAAAACAAAATAAATGACTGTGGAGACCTGATCACCTTTATTAGCAGAATAGAGGCTTCTCTGTAGGACTGGGTGTGGTCAGGTTCCAGTGTCCTTTCAGACCCAGGACTCTGAGAGGAAGGGTGGTTCTGTGGGGACCAGCCTGGCCTCAGTGGGTACCAGGAATTGGCATCAGTTGTGAAAAGGAAGAGCAAGAGCTTTGCTCAGATGTAGGGACAGGAAAGCATACCACAGTACAGAGCACATAATAGCTGCATAATAAATACTGATCAGTTCATAAAGAAATAGAATCTTAGAAGCCAGTTGAATATCACTCTTGTTAACAGGTGACACTGACTTACGTTCTCCTCGTTCTCACTGAAATGAGACAACTTCATAGACACATACATACTGCACAAAACTCTGTGACAGGTTTCCACCGGTCCTGCTGTTGCCCACAGAAGGTTGGACAGGAGCTCCCTCAGTTGTTGTTCGCTGTGACCAACTGCTCCTCCTCCTGTGAAGGGTCATGAGTCTGTCTCTTTACTTTGGTGGCAAACACTCCAGCAGCATCAGGCGACCCTGGTCATGGAAAAGAATCGTTCAATATGGCAGTAACTGTGGCAGCTGTGACTCTTTCCTTCTGGCGACGGACCTCGAGGCTTTCCATGTCCTCAGGGACTCAAAAGGTCTTTTTGAAAAGTAAAGCAGAATCAGCTCACCCGTCCTCAGAGGACCTTGACCTTGGTCATTCTTTTGAGGGGAGTCGTTACTTTTCAGGGGAGCTTGCTGTTCCCCTGCCAGTACAATTTCTCTTCCACTTTTTTCTTTTTCCATCGGCAGAGAAGCAGCATCTTAAAGGTCTTCCTGAAGGTTCTGTTGCAGAGGGCATAGCAAATGGGGTTGACAGTGCTATTGACATAACACAGCCAGTAGCCCAGGTGCCACAGGGTGACTGGGACACACTTGTCGCAGAAGGTGGAAACCAGGACCATGATGTTGTAAGGGGTCCACGTGATGATGAAAGCCAGGAGAATTGCACTCAGGGTCTGGGCTGCTTTCCTCTCTTTGACGAGGACCATCCTCTTTCGTTTGGTCATCTGATGGCTGAGGTTGGGATCAAGGCCTTTCGTCGAAGGATCCTTGGACACCGGGAAGGAGCAGGGCATGATTTTCACCTTGCGACAGCCGTTGTTGGTATCCTGGGTCCCATCAGCTTTCACCACCAGTCGGAACTTATAGGCCATACACTTCTGACTCTTGGGTCGATGAGCAGCAGCTGAAGACAGGAAGTATTTTTGGGTGTCATAGTCATTTTTTTCAGTTTGAGCGTTCACAAAAGTTTCCTTGACCTCTTCAGCACTGAATTCTTCCCTTGGGCTTTCCTTGGCCTGACTCTTGTAGACCACTTGAAAGACAGGGTCAGTGGTGGGCTTGTCTTCATCTTCTGAGGAGGGGTAGCTGCTACAGGTGGTTAGCTGCTCAGCTTTGCCCCACTCAGTGCTCGGGCCAGTGGCTCGGGATCGCTTCCCAGTGACGGAGGTGCTCCTGCAGGAGGATGGCCAGGAGGCTTGGTTCCTTTCCCTCTGGGCCAGTGTGGGCTGGGGGCAGCAGCTAAAGCAGGACGTGAGCAGAGCCTCGTGAGCTGGCCTTCTCTTCTCAGTTTCAGCCACGCAGTCAGAGCCCTGGAGGTCGGCCAGGTCCTTGGTTCGCTTCTCTGTTTCCCGGTAGATTCGGCAGTAGAGGATTGTCATCACAGAAACAGGGATGTAGAATGCAGCGATGGCAGTGCCAAAAGTGATGGTGGGCTCCGAGAGGAACTGGATCTGGCACTCATCTGGTGGGACCGTCCGCTCCCCAACCAAGTACTGCCAGCAGAGGATCGCTGGGGCCCAGAGGATGAAGGAGATCAGCCAGGCCAAGCCAATCATGATGCCAGCCCTCTTTGGGGTACGCTTGGCCCGATACGTCAGGGGTCTTGTGATAGAAAAGTATCGGTCAAAACTGATCACCAGAAGGTTCATGACAGAAGCATTGCTGGCCACGTAGTCCAGTGCAAGCCAAAGGTCACAAGCCAGACTCCCGAGAGCCCAGTGTCCCATGAGGATGTAGGTAGTGTAGAGGTTCATGGAGAAGATCCCAATAATGAGATCTGCACAGGCTAAGCTGAGCAGGTAATAGTTATTAACTGTCTTCAGCTGGCTGTTGACTTTGAACGAGATCATGACTAAGACGTTGCCCACGGTGGTGATCAGGCTCACCACAGCTGTCACAGCTGCGATGGTGATGACTTCCCACAACCTGTGGCGTTCCAAAGGCTGGTGGTTCACTGGGGTGCCATTGACGGTAGTAGCATTGTGGTAAGATTCCCCTTCCATCCTGGTGCAAGAGTTTACATTAGGAGTAAGTCTTAGGTTCTAGACTGTTCTCTTTTCTATCTCATTTCTCTGGCCAGTTTCTGGAAGAGAGGGAAATACATTAGCTCCACTCACCAGCATGAATTTCTTTTCCACTCATTGTTTATAATTTCTAACAGAACATTAAATGTGGTCCCACACCTATTCAGAGCAAGATGCTGAAATCTCTAAAGTTTTGATAACACTTTTTATAAAGGCATCTCCCCACTTTGGTTTTTATGATTACCAATGCCTGAGGCCTTTCTTGTACATGAGTCTGCTGCCCTCTTGTGGTTCTAATGGGCAATTTTTAAAAAAGGGCTGGGAAGATGACAAGGGCAAACAAAAAGAAAAGAATCAGATTGTTGGAAAGCAGGGAAGAGGGGAAAACAGGTGATGTTAAGTTATCTTAGACTATGGCCTTGAGGTCAGACCCTCTGTTTTTTGTTTTTTTGTTTTTTTGCGGCACGCGGGCCTCTCACTGTTGTGGCCTCTCCCGCTGCGGAGCACAGGCTCCGGACGCGCAGGCCCAGCGGCCATGGCTCACGGGCCCAGCCACTCCGCGGCATGTGGGATCTTCCCGGACCGCGGCACGAACCTGTGTCCCCTGCATCGGCAGGCAGACTCTCAACCACTGCGCCACCAGGGCAGCCCCAGACCCTCTGTTTTTTAAGCTCCTGGTGATAAGTATCTATTTTTCATTCACTTGGGAAAAAGACAAGTTGTATCTACTTTATAGTCCAAGTTTATTGAGTTTAATTATAAATTCAGTTATTAAACATTATCGAGGCACTGTTGTGAGCCAAGGCTGTATTACAGCACTTCTCCCTGACTTAATGCACACACTCCCCATGAGTACCTAGTTTTCATCTAGAGGGTTTAAAAGTTGCCCCAGCTGCTGAAGATGTTGATCCTCCCTCCATTTTGGGGCTATTTGCATTGTCACAAATATTTTAAATTATCTTTTTTTCTGATTTTAAAGTAATATGCTCCTTGTAAAAGTTCAAGCAATGTCAAGATATATAACTTAGGAAGCGAAAGTTTCTTCTAATTCCATCTTGCCAGGGTAATCAATGCTAACAGGTGTATTTTGACAGCTTTTCCCTATGCATATACATGCTAACAGGTATTTAAACACATTTTTTTCTAATGGGTGGATTTTTAATGTTTACACTCTAAATTTTGTTTTTTACTTAAAGAATCATCATGGACATCTTTGGATCAGTACATCTTTTGGATCAAAGCTATCTTTTAAATTTTAATGACTACATTATCCCACTTAATGGATGTACTATAATTTATTTAACCAACAGCCCATTGACAAATTCCAACTTTTAAAAATAAAATAAAAAATTTTCTTTTCTACATTAAAGATTTATGTACATGATAAAAAGCTTCAGTGGGTACAAAAGTGTAAATGGTAAAAGATAGGTTTCCCTCCCACCTCTGACCTCCAATCTCCTAATCCCCCTTTTCCAGAGGTAACCACTGGTACCATGACTTATCTTTCCTTCCAGAGATATAATATGTGCATACAAATTATATGTGGTGATATACGAAAAGTACCATTTTAATTACATTTCAGGTACCTTGACATGGTGATAGATCGTGAAGGAGAAGAGTCTTTTTGATGACCCTCAAAGCACATCATATAGGCAATACCGGTTCTGCCTACTGGCCAGTTTTGACACTTCTTTGATAACAGTAATTGATATAAATAATTTGTGAAGGACTGTAGATCTTCTTGGCTTTGTTTTATATTTTCAGCTGTATTTTTAGATGCTTTCCTAATACCTCCAATTCAGTATGGAATTGATGATATTGTCTTGTACCAGAAATCAGATTCTCCCAGCTTCCTGATCTTGCACCCTTCTCCTTCACATCCCAACGAATGCAGTCCAAATTAACCATGAAACATCCCTTTATGGGTCCCTTTCCATTCCTGCTGCTACCATCCTGGTTCAGCTTCTTGTTACTTTACACCAATAACTTCCTGGTGATATCAGTGTCCAAATGACGGCAAAACAAAACCCCAGGATGCCAGGTCACTCGATAGAGACTCCCTAGCACCTGAAATGACCAAATTTGCTCTACCCCCTGCAGTTCCCTGGGCAAATTTCATCACAGACTGTTTCTAATAGTCAGATCTCAGTCATGCAGTGCAAGATAGGCCCTACAGAAATTCCTTCCTTTTTCCTTCATACCTCCTTTTCTTCCTTCCCCCAATAAATATTTATTGAATATCTTTTATGTGATACACTCTAACACTAGGGATACCATTAGTGGGGATATAGATAAATAAATAGTACATATCAGGGGTTGGTACTGCGTGCCATAGGGGTGCATGGGAAGGACATCTAACCCGGTCTGGTAGGGGCAGGGGCATTACCTGAGGAAAAGATGTTTCAGCTGAGACTTAAGCATGACTGGGCTTTAACCAGGCAAAAGGGGTGTGTGTGTGTGGAGGGGTAGGGGGTTGAGGAAAGAGTGCCGCAGACGGAAGAGCTTGTTTGCAAGCCCAGAGGCAAAAGGAGGCATCAAGTTGAAGGAAGCCTGAGAAGTGACAGGTGAGACTGGAGAGGTTGAGGGGGTGGGTAGGAGGGACAGGAATGAACTTGAGAGTAAGTCCGCTTTTGCGGAGAAAAGTGTCAGCTATTTCCAGACTCCCCATCTGCTCTGAAAGTAGTCCCCACATCCAGCATGTGGGAGCATTAGCCTGGAGAGAAGTAATAAAATGGACTGTTTGCTGAATTTTTCTAATCAAGTCTTCAAAATAAAAATAAATAGTGTTTTGGAGGGATTTAATTTTTCTACTTAGTTGTATTAGAAGGTAGTGAGCAACTTATGAAAGGTTCTGCGAATGTGGGTGTGCATGTTCTCCTGTGAACGCATGTGTATCACTGGGTGCCTATCCTTTCTGATCTGTTTTCTCATTTGCAAAATAAGGAAATTGGACTATGCAACCTAGGATACCTACGTTTTTTAAAAATTTTTGTTTATTACATAGTGTGATGGTTAATTTTAAGTGTCCACTTGGCCAGGCTACAGTACCCAGCTGTTGGTCTAACACCTGAGTCTAGGTGTTGCCGTGAAGGCATTTTGTAGATGTGATAACATTTGAATCAGTAGACTTTGGGTAAAGCAGATTGTCCTCCATAACGTGGGTGGGACTCATCCAATCGGTTGAAATCCTTAAGGGAAAGGACCGAGGTCCCCAGAAGGAATTCTGCCTCCAGATTGCCTCCAGACTCAAGACTACAGCGTTAACTCCAGCTGGGATTTCCAGCCTGCTGGCCTGCTCTGCACACTGCAGACTTGTTAGCCCTCACAGTCCTTAAACATTTCTCCAAAAGCTCTCTCTCTGTCTCTGTGTCTCTCTGATAAATGGAATACACTCTGATAAGTGGAAAAGAAGATCATTTATAGTGGCAACGTCATGTCATAATCACATAACTGAACCTGGCATTGGGCAGCTTCAGGTTCAAAACCTAGTTCCACTACTTACTGTATGACTTTGGACATGCTACTTAACCTCTTTTAAGTCTCAGATTTTTAAACTTTAAAGTAGGAATACTAAGAGTCCTTACCTCATAGGATTGTTTTAAAGATTAAACAAGATGATCCGGGTAAGTGCTTTGCCTAGTGCCTGACACAGGGATTTGCTCATTACAAAGTGGCAAACCAGCAAGAAGGACATCACAATGACTTCCTATTGGGGGAATGGGTCTGAGGCACGGTCTATTAAGGGACAACGTGGAATAAAATGATGAGGCCATACTTTTGCAGCCTTGAGCTGACTGTTTTAGATGTTTTGTAGTCTAATGATACTTTTCCCTTTAGTTATTATAGTTGGTGCCCTAATTCTGAGGGCATACCCTTGTTTCCAACCCCTCAAGCAGAGTAGCCTACAGTCCTCCTCAAGGTCTGCTTATTTGAATAGGACTATTTCAAGATTCTTGACTAAAAAAAAGTGGTTCCAGGCTTCCCTGGTGGCGCAGTGGTTGAGAGTCCGCCTGCCGATGCAGGGGACACGGGTTCATGCCCCGGTCCGGGAAGATCCCACATGCCACGGAGCGGCTGGGCCCGTGAGCCATGGCCGCTGAGCCTGCGCGTCCGGAGCCTGTGCTCCGCAACGGGAGAGGCCACAACCGAGAGGCCTGCGTATCGAAAAAAAAAAAAAAAGTGGTTCCATAGTCAAATAAGTTCTGGAAATGCCATATATTACATAAAGCTCTCAGAGACTTGGAGGACACATGAGCCCAGTGAAGGCCGAGAAGTCCTGAGCTCAAGGACACTATTGAATTTGTTTTAACCCACATGTGGCTTAGCATATCTAACCTTTTTCAGTGGAACATCTGTTAGTATCTTGTGGAATCCCACAAGATGGATCATGCTTGGGAAATGCAATTTAGTGGGAAACATACTGAACTAGGAGTGTGGAGATCTGAGTTCTCATTTCAGCTAAAATTTGTGGTTTGAGACAAATCTCTGGGCCTCAGTTTCCTCACATATAAAATTAAGAGATTGGCATTGGTGATTTATCCTTGAAAATGAGTTCAGGTTTTTCCTATAGACTCACAGTGGCAAACACTGGATGTTGTATTAACTTTAGACCTCAACTTTACGCTATTCTCAACCAGGAAAATAGCAGTTATTTAGCTGCGCCCTAAGTTAGTGTCGTGAAAGCAGCTCTCAGCTAATTTTCTTATCTGTTAAACAGGTATAACAATATCTGCTGTATCTACCTTACAGAGTTGTTTTGAGGACTCCCAAATGAGATAATGTAGGGAAACCACCAAGTCCTATTCTAATGGCAGTTTGGGGTTTTAATTATTAAAAAATGAAGAGTTAGTCTAGGTAAATGGATCTCACCACTGGCCACTTGTTAGAGTCATCTGGGAGCTTTTGAAAAATCCTAATGTCTGGGCCCCACCCCAGACCTGTTAATTCCGAATCTATGTAGGAGAGACTCAGGCTCATGTTGTTTTGAAATTCCTCAGGTGATTCTCACTTGCAGCCAGGGTGGAAAGCCAGTGCCTTCTCTAGATCCTTGCTACTCAAGGTGCAGTTGATAGAGGGGCAGTGTCGGCATCACCTCAGAGCACATTAGAACTGAAGGATGACCAGGATCAGTGCTTCTCAAAATGCTCATGAATTACCTGGAGGATCTTGTTAAATTGCAGAAGGGCAGGGCTTGCAATTCCACATTTCTCAAAACCTCTCAATGCTGCTGAGCCATGAGCCATACTTTAAATAGCAAGGCTGAGGGTAATTTCTGAACTTCTTAGAAAAGGGGAACCATAGCTTACAATGTGCTGTTGAAACCAGCTGAAATGTTCAATAACAATTCGGATCCCCCTCTGCCTTCCGAGGACAGTTGAGGGACTTCCCTGGTGGTCCAGTGGTTAAGACTCCGCACTTCCAATGCAGGGGGTGTGGGTTCGATCCCTGATGGGGAAACTAACATCCCACATGCCGCGCCGCCAAGAAAAAAAAAAAAAAATTAATCACAAGGACAGTTGAGTTCTTATTTGAAATTAATACGTATTTCCTTTCCAGCTTTGCTTCCCTCTATTCTTTCCTTTTTTTTCCCTGCCTCATTTTTGAGAGTGATTTTCCTGATTCCTAAACTGCTGGGAATGGACAGACTTTCCACAGACAAAGGCATCTGGGACATGAGGTAGGTTCCATGACTGAGGATTGATTTCTTTTTGTTCTGATAGCTGGATGATAGTTGAGGGTGAAAACTGAGTTTCAGGCATCTTAGTCTTCCATAAAAAACTTTATGAATCATTAAAATGTTTTTGACTGAAAGATATTTATGGAGGGGAAACTCAATGTTTTTGTGTGTGTTATAGAGGCAAATGAAATAGAAGTGGTTATCGGGAGGAGTGAGAATTCTTCTGAGTTCTTATTTGGTCACTCAAACTTTAAAAGTTTCCATTTTTCACCATACTGTGGAGAATATGTTTATTTCTAGGGTGCCTGCATCAGCAGAGAACAGATAATCATCCCTGGTTTATTTTCCACTACTGAACAGAAAACAAGAATCTCAGAGTAATAAAAGTGTCCTTGTTCCCAACCTTGGTAGATTGCTTCTTGCTTCTTTGTTGTCAGTAAATTACAAATGGAGCAAAACAACATAAAACCCGAATAAGGTAACGCTGTGTACCAAATGAGTTCCTTTCCTTGTGGAGTGGCCTTGATGACTTCTGGGGCTTTGCTTTTCTGAAACACCTTTTCTCTGAGAAGCTTTATGCCCAAACCACTCTTCACTGTTTCCATAGCAACCACAGTGGAAACCGTTAACAGCGTCTACAATCCGGTGATATCAGGACACCATCCTCACCAGCTTGTGTTGTTTGCAGAATGTTCATGTGCAGCTCCTCCTCTCCTTCATTTTCAAGGCTAAGTCATAGAAAGTAAGCTTAGACTCATGGTACCATCGGGTTAGATATCAGGAAGAACTTCCAATGACGCAATGTGTGAGTAAGGGAGGCTCTGGACTTGTCTTTTTTGGTTTCTACTTTCAAGTAAGATCTATCTAACCTTTGACTGATAGAACAGAATGCTGTCCAAAAACGTATGGTGATTAAGAAAGGACTTCTTGGCCACTCTCGCCTCCTGAGACAGACTGCATCTGCCTATGGGATGTGTATCTCTCTAAATAAACCTGCTTTCACATAAAAGAAAAAAAAAAAAAGACGATGTTGCTGAAGCCATAATATCTGGCACAGAATTTTATTCTGACATATTTTTAAAAATATGTTGTGTTCACCACTGTGCTAGGTGCTGCAGGGCATGTAAGAGGGATATACAACAGGCCTTGAACTGAAGGAGTTAAACTTCCACAATTCTAAGCAAAAGAGTATATAAGAATTACTGAGTCTTTGCACCACATTTATGCGACAGAGAAGTCTATGACCAAGGCCATCAAATGACTGTATTTTCATTGTAGCCCAAGAAAACAGAGGTGGGTTGCTTTACATGAAGGCATAAATTGGAGCCATTCAAAGCACGTGTTGTGACCCTCAGGCCTTGGAGTTGCCTAGGTGGGTTGTCTTCTGTTGGGGTCGGTCTTGTCTCCTTATCCCGAAGTACGGGGCAGGTGTTATCATCTTTTTACGTGTGCCTGGACATGAAAACGTCTGGGCGGTACCGCCACAAATGGATTTATGTGAGACTCTGGAAGTCCAGAAGCTCTTGACGGTGTTGTCCAAGTCTTCCTAACAGACTTGGCGGCATGGACCATATATTCATCTTTGAATTCCCAAGGATAGTGTGTCATTCTGGAAGCAACAAGGGAATGCTTCAAGGAGGGGGGGGTAGTCAATCAACTGTATCGAATGAAGCTGATAAAACGAGAAAGATTAAGACCGAGACCTGACTAATGGATGTAGTTACATGGAGAACGTAAGTCATGTTGGTAAAGTGGTGGGCATGAGAGCCCTGTGGGGTGAATTCAAGGCTGAATGGGAGGAGAAATGAGACAGTGCCATAGATGACTCTTATGAGGAGCTTTGCTGTAGAAAGGAGTAGAGAAATGGGGCAGAAGCTGGATTAGAATGTGGGACCGAGTGTTTTAGTTTTTGTTTTTAAGAAAGGTGTAAATTACAACATGTTTGCAGCCTGATGGGAGCGGTCCAGTCATTAGAAGAGAAAAACTGATGTGTAGGAGAGAGGAGGGTTAGTTGCTAGAGAGATGTCCTCCGATAGGTGAGCAAGGATAGGATCCAGCGCCATGCTAAAGGCACTGGAGCAGAGGCCCCTCTCAGGAACAGGAGAAGAGGAAAGGTATATGTGTGCAGGCACAGGTAAGCTGGGAGTTGTAGTAATGGCAGTGGTGGAGAGTCTTTTCTGATTGCTCCCATTTCTCTGTGAAACAGAAAGCAGGAGTGGGAGTGAGGATGGAGGGAGAGAGGAGAAGGGATCAAGTCATGAATTCTGTATGTTCGGAGTTTGTTCCATTCATCTTTGGGAGTTCTCTACCCCTGACACCAGCTCTGGAAGCCAAAGCACCATTGTGAGCTGACAGGCGGTTCACTTGCCCTCATCGTCCCCAGGTTACAGGCTGGGGAAACTGGCCTGAAAGAATGACTCCTGTCAGACTCCCTCCCCCTTCAGCCAGAGAGCACCCCTCAATGGTGCATGCTGCTGTTCAAAACACAAAGTAAATAGACAGACGTAAGAGACCTTATCAGTGTTTTCCAATCTGCATTGTTCATAGACTAAGCATCAACTAGACTGTAGAAAATCTGCCTGCCTATAGAGAAGAATCAGGAAGACGCTTTTTTTCCCCATAAGAATTATATTTGCAAGGGCACAGTGCCTTTTAAAAAAAATCCTATCATAACAGCTACTTTCTGACAAATACCATATGATATCACTTATATGTGGCATCTAAAATATGGCGCAGGCGAACCTATCTACAAAACAGAAACAGACTCGTAGACACAGAGGACAGACTTGTGGTTGCCAAGGGAGACGGGGGAGGGAGAGGGATGGACTGGGAGTTTGAGGTTGGTAGATGCAAACTATTACATTTAGAATGGATACACAACAAGGTCCTACTGTATAGCACAGGGAACTATATTCAGTATCCTGGGATAAACCATAGTGGAAAAGAACATAAAAAAGAATGTCTATATGTGCATAACTGAGTCCCTTTTCTGTACAGCAGAGATGGGCACAACATGGTAAATCAACTGTACTTCAATAAAAAAAAGTTGAAAAAAAAGAAGAAAAATAACATCTACTTTCATCAAACAGTGAGAGTTTATAAAATCTTGGACTAGGAATTAGGAGGTATTCTTGTGGTGTTTAAATGCCCAGTACTACCTTGAGATGGTGAGTCTCAAACTTGGGCACGCATCACGATCACCTGATGGGTTTGTGAAACTCCTGATTGCTGGGTCTTATCCCCAGAGTTTCTGATTCTGGGGTGAGGCCTGAGAATTTGCATTTCTAATAAGTTCCCAGGTGATGCTATGCTGCTGGTCTACATTTGAGAACTATTACCTTAAGGAATTGGCTTCATTTAAAAAAATTAGGTCATATATATTTTATTTTATTTATTTTTGTTTTGCGGTATGCGGGCCTCTCACTGTTGTGGCCACTTCTGTTGCGGAGCACAAGCTCCAGACGCACAGGCTCAGCGGCCATGGCTCACGGGCCCAGCCGCTCCCCGGCATGTGGGATCTTCTCGGACCGGGGCACGAACCTGCGTCCCCTGCGTTGGAAAGTGGACTCTCAACCACTGCGCCACCAGGGAAGCCCTGGTCATATATATTTTAAAATATGCAACAAGTGTGGTTTATTTTCTTAGGAGTTACCTATGTAATTCAGGACTTTGTTTTAGATATCTCATGAATACTACCTAAGGGAAAACTGAATTTTTTATTCATGCAATGGCGTATATTTAAAATCAGGACTATCATGTCAAAGCAGTTGCAGAAAATCGTCCTTCCCTTTGTTATTTATAAAACTAAAAGCTGTTTGTTTTTTTTTTTTGCAGTGCAGTAGGTACTTGTGTGCCATTTTCATCCTTGATGACACATTTCCCATGTGGATCAGAATCAAATTAGTAAAGCATTCTCAACATACTGGTTAAAAGAATTTCTGTCTGTGATGTCCTCCAATTAGGAAGTGTTAGCAGGAGACCTTCAAATTCTCCATATCCTAAACACTCCTGGTTGAATTGAAAAAACCTTGAACTCATAGATGGGGAGGTCAGAGTAATGTAGTCCCTGGACTTCTGATGGCATCCGCAGCATAGACATAAGGGCACAGATTCTGAAATCAGAATAGGAATAATAGTATTTACTTCATAGAAATATTAATGAAGATTAAATGCGTTAGTGTGTGTAAAGTGCTTGGAATTGTGCCAGGCACAAAGTAAATGTTAAATAAATGTTACCTGTTACTACCCACAAACAAGTCTCACTGCTCGAACGAAGTTGGCTTAAGCTGAAACCCACTGATCTTATTTCCCCGACCAGGGATTGAACCCACGCCCTTGGCAGTGAAAGTGTGGACCCCTAATCACTGGACTGCCAGGGAATTCCTGCTCCCCCCACCCCCACTGATCTTTTCAATGTCATGATTTTGGAGGCTTCTTGAGGGATAGTTATACAGTTAAATCTATTTTTGCTAGTGGTTCTCATGCAGGGTGATTTTGCCCCTTGGGATAAATGTCTGTAGACATTTTTGGTTGTCATAACTGGGGGGAGGGAGGGTCGCCAGTGGGTAGCACCTAGTGGCTGCAGGCTGGGGATGCTGTTAAATTCTACAATGCTCAGGACAAGCCATCACCACCACAAAAAATTACCAAGTCCTAAATGTGCCAGAGTTGAGAAGCCCCGATTTGTGCTGTCTGGTGTGAGATTAATATGTGGATCTTCATCTTGGTGACAGCCTGAATCTGTGGTGTGTTGATAAATATTTAACAACCTGTTTCCACCCCCACTGATGGGGGTGGAAACAAAGTCCTGATTTGCAGAATTTTGCCAATTTCCGTGGTGTAAAAATTCCCACTGTAACCCGTTTCAAGCAACCAACTTTATGTCACTGCACGTAGAATTAGGAAGAGATAATGTACCAAACCATTACAGTTCCTGGCCACATAGAGGATGGGGGCCCAGGTTGTCCTAGGGCTTCTCCTATTGCTTCCTTTATGGGGTGCAGAGAAAAGGATAAAATTCTTGTTACTACTCCCATCTGCTTGTTTAGTGTTTCTCTATGGGTGGGATTACGAATTTGAGCATGAGGATGAATAACTTAATTCTGAGTGCCATTGACAGTGTTAATTTCACAATAAAAGATAAGGTAGAAAAACAGAGAAATAGGATGTGGAGGAATAAAAAAAGTGGGAAGAGTAGAGAGGGAAAAGAAAGAAAAATTGATGTATTGTGTGAGAAGTGACAGTCTATTGACAAAAATGTTAACTATTAAGACAATGAATAGAGAAAGAAATATAATACGGTGTTAAAAAAATACTATTATCCTGACACATCTCCTCTCCCAACCCTGTGTTTCCTCTCTTGACTAATAGTATCATTAGCTACCTGGTCACTCAAGCAAGAAACCTGGGCATCACCCCTAACTTCTCACCCTGACCTCCCCACTTAGAATTAGACACAAAGTCCTATCAGTTCTCCCATCTCCTATCTGTCCCATTATCTTCCTTCTTAGCTCTCAACTTAATTTAGGCCCTAATTATTTGTGGCTTGGACTCTTCCAGTAGTTTCCTGGTGGCTGCTGGAATTCTGATTCTCCTCTACAGAATGGTTTTCTGAGTACAGCGGTTAACAGCATAGAATCGGAAGCCAGACTGCCCTGGGTTCCAATCATTCCATTACTCACTAGCTGTGTGATTTGGAAGTTAACTTTACGTCTCCATCTTAGATCCCTCATCTGGGAAACAGGGATGACACTAGTAGTACCTCATAAGGCTGCTGTGAGGTCTAAAGGAAGTGCTCTATGGGAAGTACTCAGAACTGTGCTCTGCGTTACTGCGTTCAAGATTGCAGTTTACGACCCTTCAGCAGTTCTCTGGTCCCACTTATCAACCAGGCAAACTCCTGATCAACCATCAGGATTTGGCTCCTGGGTCTGTTTCTCATGAAGCCCTGGGAGACTCATTTAGGCAGTTTAACTTTTCTTCCTTCCAGACTTCACCTTGAATCTCTCACTGCACTCAGCACAAGAGTGCAATCACCTGCTTACAGAGCTACTATCTTCCTTCTGGGAAGTGAGCTATTGATGCTTGAGAGCAAGGACTGTGGCTTTTTTTTCTTTGCTTTTTTTCTAAATCTTCAAGACCAAGCACTGTGCCTAACACAGAGTAGATAATTAGAAGCAATCAACAGTGTTAACTATGTATGAATGTAAGAAAGGGACAGAAAGGATTGGGAAAAAAAACACCTGTTTTGCCACACTGATTGGATGATGGATGTTTTAACCCTTCTCTGTATTATTTTCATGTGGTTTCTATAATACAAAGTTTTTGTTTTTTTTTTTTGCGGTACACGGGCCTCTCACTGTTGTGGCCTCTCCCGTTGCGGAGCACAGGCTGCGGACGCACAGGCTCAGCGGCCATGGCTCACGGGCCTAGCCGCTCCGCGGCATGAGGGATCCTCCCGGACTGTGGCACAGACCCGCATCCCCTGCATCGGCAGGCGGACTCTCAACCACTGTGCCACCAGGGAAGCCCTAATACAAAGTTTTTTTAAAATAATAATTTTATTTATTATTTTTGGCTGCATTGGGTCTTCGTTGCGGCGTACGGGCTTTCTCTAGCTGTGGCGAGTGCAGGCTTCTCATTGCTGTGGCTTCTCTTGTTGTGGAGCACGGGCTCTAGGGTGTGCAGGCTTCAGTAGTTGTGGCTCGTGGGCTCTAGAGCGCAGGCTCAGTATTAGTCATGTCACACGGGCTTAGTTGCTCCACGGCATGTGGGATCTTCCCCGACCAGGGATCAAACCTGTGTCTCCTGCATTGGCAGGCGGATTCTTAACCACTGTGCCACCAGGGAAGTCCTGGTAATACAAAGTTAAAAATGGCTCCCATGTATCCATGTAACAAAAGGCCCTTTTCCCCCTTGGTTAAAATAGACTGGATCCATAAAAGGAACTACTGCTTAGCAATAAAAAGGAACAAAATATTAAATCATAAGATATGGGTGAGTCCCCAAAACTGTCTACTAAGTGACACTGACACACAAACATGAATAGACTGAGCTTGCCTGAATTAGAATGTCATTTCCACCACTACCGTAGCTGTGTCACATCAGACAAGTGGTTTAACTTCTCTAGGGGTATTTCCTTATCTGTAAAATAAGGATGACAGTAGTACCCACTTCACAGGGCTGACAGGAGAATTAAATGCTCATGTGCTCAGTAAGTGTGAGCTAAAGCAGCCATTTCCATAAAAATTCTTTTGACGTCCTGGGAGCCCCTTCTGTCCATGACAGGCTGCACTGTTCTCTCTACTCCCAGTGGCTTGTTGCAGGCCACACCTCTCACCTGAGGGCTGCCCCCCCTTCCTTCATACCTCCTCCTGAACCCAGAGGTATGAAGGAATTTTAATAATTACACCTATTCATTCTTGATGATCAGAAGACTAAATAGGAAAAAAAATGGAAAAATTAACTCACTGGAAGTCTCACCCCGCAGTTAACCACTAATGTAATAGGGAAGAACCTTCTATTCTATTACAAGTTAGTCACTAAAGGGCTGTTGCCTGTAAGCTTCAATTATACATAATGGCCTATCTCTGGGAACCCTGCCTCCCAGGTAGTGAGCATTAAGCTAAAATACCTTTTTTTTTAGCTCACAAGATAACATCCTGACCAGGCCCACCTGTGAATGACTGCAGGGAGGAAGAGAACATGTTTGACTTTGCCCTCTCCCGTTTTAGTATAAAAGAAGCCTGAGTTCCAACGCAGGCAGCTGGTTCCTTCGGGGCAGAAGTTCACCCTCTTCTCGGTTTGCTGTCTCTCCAAGTAAGTCTACTCCTTGCCCCAACAAGTCATCTCTCGGATTCATTGGCCTGTCCTGCAGCGTGCACCAGGAGCTTGGACTCGGTAACACTAATGTTTTGGTATATACTTTTCAAGACCTTTTCTTAGGCAAATACACCGTATCAGTATGTCTTTCTTCTTTTAATTAAAAAACGAATTCATATTATATAAACTTTATTTTATAACCCATCCTTTTACTTATACTACGGCCCTTCCCCCAGAAACACCACTGTCTCCCACTTGCAGCTTCTACTGGTCAGGCCTTTCCTCTGAGGCCCCGGCCCTGCCGGAGACCAGGTTCCGGCCCCACCTGCCAGGCCCCGGGGCCGCCCCGCCCCCGCCGCGGCCAGCTTCATACCCGGCCCCGCACCCCGCGCTCGCTGTCACCGGGGGCCCGTCGCTCGCGGCTCCTCCGTGCGGCCCGTTTCCGGTGGGGCAAGGGCGTCTCCGC
>NW_020174275.1:293807-350918 GCF_003031525.2 Neophocaena asiaeorientalis asiaeorientalis
AGCCGGACGGCGGCAGCGCCTGCGCAGGACGGGCGGAGGGCGGCAGGGGTGTGCGCCGGGGTGCACACGTGGCGTGGGGGGGTGGGTGTGCGTCCCTTCCTCCCTCTCTGCTGGGCTGCGCTGAGGTTGAAGGCCATGGGCTTCCCCAGCCTGCCCAAGAGGTCTTGGCCCAATTATTAAAGAACCCAGCGGCCGCGGCTGTGTCCGCAAGTCAAGGGGGCCGGTTGGGTTCGGGTGCGGGTGTCAGTGTGATTAACCCTTTTGGGGTAGGGACAACCAGGGCTTGGTCTCCCAGTGCCTAACCTCACAGGGAGACATTCCTATTATTAAGAAGGAAGGGATTTGGGGGTCAGTTTTGTTCACTGCCTGTGCAATGCGTGGCACACAGTAGGCACATAATAAATGTTTACTCAGTGAAAGAATGACCCCGACGAGCTGGACTCTAGTATTTGGGGGCGGGATCGGATGCATAGTTCTCTCTCTTTTTTTTAATAGCATAGTTCTCTTTCATTGTATATGTGTGGGAATCGGGGCGGTGACCTTCGTCTATTTGAATTTTCTATCTGTAAATGTTTCAGCAGTCAGGTCTCAATTTTACTAGCAATATAATCGGCCATATTCACACATTCATAATTGGAAGTGTCCTAGAGCTTGGAGCAGGGAATGGTTTGGGGGCAAACTGTTACTCTACTGATAGCCTAGCTAAAGGAGTTAAATTACTTTCTTTACGAGCTGTTCTGTTATTTTAACATTTGTAGTACAAAACTGTCTTTATATTTTGAATTCCCATGTGCATAGATTAAAAAATTATTATAGTTTTGGGTTGAGTTAAATTTCCTATTACTGAAGTATTGATATTTGTAACATCTTAAGGGCATAGTAGGTAGGATGTCCCTAAAGATAGGAGTTGTGTACAGAAGTAGAGTTGGAAAAAATACAAAACTTAAGTGTGCCATATTTAACCTTGTTAGGATTAAGGCAGGTAATAAGTAAAATTTGAGAGAGGTATGAAGAAATTCTTAGAGTCAGCTCACCAGGAAATGAAGGAAACTGACCAGTCTAGTGCACATTATATATCACATCTTGTTTTTATAACATTATTTACCTATAACTTTATTACAACTTAATTATTTTAGTAACTTGAAAGTTGTTTAAACAACTTGATAACAAATTTTTTATATGTATACTTTATAAAATCTTCATTTTTATAGGTTAACTGACTTGCCTAAGGTGTTGAAGCCAGTGGCAGAGCTGGGATTTATACCCAGCTGCCTTTGACTTGACTGTGTTTTCTCTCTTACATTTTTGTGAACCAATCACTGCTTTACTGAGAATAAAGGGGACACTCCTTGGTTGCAGGGATCATGTTTTAACAGTAATTGTAGTAATGGTACCTTTGGTATTCGGTCTCTGTTGAACTAAATTGAATGAAATGATGGTGTATCATTTAGAGATGAATAATGTATTTTTTGATTTATGCTAATATTGTAACCATTGTATTAAAACTTTAGGCTTTTATCCTTTTTTACAGTGGTCTGAAAAATTCCATCTTGTGTTTTCTTTTAGGATTTTCTCACTTCACAGTTTAATGATTCAGTGTGTCAGTGAATGTAGATGCTTTGCACAGTGCCTGGGGCATAGCTGCAGCCACTGTTACTACCACCATCATATTTTTAGGCAGAGGTGGATGAAGAGTGGTTGGAAAGATTATTCCTTCATTTTGGTTGGGGTTGGTGGCCTGTAAGGTCACTTCCACATCTCAGATTCTGAAGTGCTCTTCCTATTTAGGCTTGCTAAGAATACCATTTCTTGGTGCCTAAAGACTAAGTGGGACAAGGTTGATTAAGGTGCCTGAGGCCTCCTTGCTCTCATATCCTGTGGTGCATTTGTGCCCCAAATGGAGATTAATTGAAATGATTAGAAAGAAAAAAAGTTCACAGTGGAGTTTTAGCTGTGTAAGGACCAGGTACCTAACTCCAGAATTGAATACTGTCTATTCCCTTTGCTACTGTTGCACACTACTACGGATACATGGCTTATAAGTGGGAAACAGGCCAAAATAAAACTAAACCAAACAACTTCTTGATATGTAATACTCCAAGGTAACTTAGTTGAGCACATTGCATCTGCTAGTCTCTTGCTCTTAAATCATTTCCTCTATAGATGGTATGAACCCCAAGCCTATGGAGTTTGGGTAAGCATGTCATAAGGCTAATTATCTTCATTACCCACTAGGTGTAATATTATACTTAATGCAATCATTAACTTAAAAAAAAAACCAATACTAGGATTTGCTTAGTATTATATTAATATTTATGATGAACTGTTAACAGAGAGGAAGTCAAGGCCTATTGGCAGTCCTTGGAAATTGTTTTCTTCCCTGTAATATTAATAATAACTTACATTTATTGAACACTTAGTATGAGATGAGAAAACTGAGGCACAGTTAGATTACTCACAGTTAGGAGAGCTTAGGTGATTTACCCAATATCACTCAACCACCAAATCAAGGAGTCTGAATTTAACCCAGGCATTTCGGCTCCACAGCTGAATCTTTTAACTACTACCCCAAACTGCATCTGGAGTGATTCAGAGATGTGAAGAGCGGATGTATGGATGACTTGAGTGATACCTGTTTTCCTGATGTTTTGATATGATTATAGGTTTTAAGGTAATACAGATACCATATTCAATTATTGTGGGTGTCAGATCTTTGCTTTCTTGCTCCATGTTAATGTGTCAGCTGCTCTTATTCATTTTTTTAAATAAATTTATTAAAAAAAATTTTTTTTTTTGGCTGTGTTGGGTCTTTGCTGTGCGCGGGCTGTCTCTGGTTGCGGCGAGCGGGGGCCACTCTTCGTTGCAGTGCGCAGGCTTCTCATTGCAGTGCTTCTCTTGTGGAGCACGGGCTCTAGGTGCACAGGCTTCAGTAGTTGTGGCTTGTGGGCTTCAGTAGTTATGGCGCATGGGCTTAGTTGCTCCACGGCATGTGGTATCTTCCCAGACCAGGGCTTGAACCCGTGTCCCCTGCATTGGCAGGCGGACTCTCAACCACTGCGTCACCAGGGAAGTCTCTGTATTGACTTTTTAAATAGAAGTGTCACATCATTCTTATGCATGGAGTCTAAATACTATAGTCATTTAATATTCGCCATCATTATCTATTTTTCCACCTTTTGCTTTTTTCGGTTATTTTAAAATTTTCTTTTCAAGGTTTTCTTTTTTTAAAAAAAATTTTATTTTTGTCTGTGTTGGGTCTTCATTGCTGCACACGGGCTTTCTCTAGTTGAGGCGAATGGGGGCTACTCTTCGTTGCGGTGCATGGGCTTATTGTGGTGGCTTCTCGTTGCAGAGCACGGGCTCTAGGCACATAGGCTTCAGTAGTTGTGGCACAAGGGCTCAGTAGTTGTGGCGCATGGGCTTAGTTACTCTGAGGCATGTGGGATCTTCCCGGACCAGGGCTCTAACCCGTGTCCCCTGTATTGGCAGGCGGATTCTCAACCACTGCCACCAGGGAAGTCCCTCGATGTTATTTTTTCTTCCAGTTTGAGTTATAAATGATGTATAGCACTATATGAGTTTAAGGTATACAGCATAATGATTTGGTGTACATACATCATGAAATGATTATCACAATAAGTTTAGTGAGCAACTGTCATCTCATAGATGCAAAATTAAAAAAAATAGAAAAAATTTCCTTATGATGGGAACTCTTAGGATTTACTCTGACTTTCATATATAACATACACCTGTGTTAATTATATTGCTCATGTTTACATTACATCCCTAGTATTTATCTTATAACTGGAAGTTTGTACACCACCATCCATTTAAGAATCACATTAATATTAACAGTGAGAAGACTTACATTATTCCTTATTCTTTTTAACTTGTTTTTTAATTCCACATCTCCCTTAGAGCTTGACCCAGTGTAATATATATATATATATTTCTTTTTTTTTTTTTTTTGCGGTATGTGGGCCTCTCACTGCTGTGGCCTCTCCCGTTGCGGAGCACAGGCTCCGGACGCACAGGCTCAGCGGCCATGGCTCACGGGCCCAGCCGCTCCGCAGCATGTGGGATCCTCCCGGACCGGGGCATGAACCCGTGTCCCCTGCATCGGCAGGCGGACTCTCAACCACCGCGCCACCAGGGAAGTCCGTAATATATTTTTGAACTTGAAAATCTTTTAGTGATTACCCTTTCTGCTTCGTTGTAACAACTTGTGATTTAAAAAAATGTTCTGTAACCTTAAGGCTTGGGTATAAATTTTTCTTTTAGATTAAATTAAAATCACATTGATTTATATACAATCTATTTTAATTAGCAGTTGTTAAACATGTAAAATTTTATGTAAATTTTATGTAAAATTTTATGTAAAAAGATCATGTAAATGATCTTTTTCCCTAATGAGTTTAGTTGGGTATCCATGAATGAATATTACTTATTGCCTGAATGAGACAGGATTCACTGTCAATTTTCTTCCTAATTTTTCTTTTTATAGATGTAAGTACTGAGAAACATAGTTCTCATAAATTGGTAGATGGGACTGGTTGGAGTTTTGTCATGTAAGTGTCACTCAATTCTTTGAATACCTTTCTGATTATATGCTGAAATCATTACTGTAAAACATTTGAATGATCTGTCAGCTGACGGCTAGATTAGGTCCTCCTTCAATTTTGTTGAAAACAAGGAATTGGAAACTACTGATTAGTGAAAGGGCTCAATACTTTCTCAGTATCTACACCTGTATTTCAAATTACCCTTTGCTTGGGCTTCAGGGAATGCACCACAGTCAGACTGAGAATGGCCGAGAAGGGGTTGCCTTGTCCTCAAGTGCTAAGTGTCCTGTATTTCTAACATAGACTGCTCTGAGGAAAGTCTATGGACATTGAATATCTGGAACTGGAACTTGATTCTTTTAAAAACGTGCTTGTTCAAAAACCCTTAGGAAAATCTATATGACCCCCCCCCACCCCCCAAGGCCTATGCCTGCTCCATCAGAGGCCTGCTGAGATCACATTACTTACGAGCTCTCCTTCCTATCAGGAGCCTGTGTAGAGGCCTGTGAAAAAGGGTAGTACCAGGGAAAACAATACGTGAAGGCTCTGCTAATTGCATTACTGTCTGAAGGCCCTGTTCAGGATCTCCTTCTTAGGGATGATTTCCCCTCCTCTCTCCTCATCTCCTCGTGACCTGAACCCTCTCTCTCACCGAGTTCGGTGCCCCGTCTTTGAGCTGCCTTAGCCCTTGACTTTCTGCTTTGTCCTAGAGGACAGGAGCTTGTCTTGTTCACTGTTAAATTGGGGAAAAAAAAAAAAAAATCACATTACTTTTTTTTTTTTCTTTCCTTAGTAAGATAGTTTATTGCATGTATTCACCCAGAAGGTTGGAGCGTTTTGGGTTTTTTGGGGGGGGTTTCACACTATGTGCAGAGTATGGTTTTCAATTTTTTGTCATTCTTAGTAGTGTGACTGTCTCTGATTTAAACTGCTGCTAGGATGGAAAATGGCAAGCTCATACTTCAACACGGCTACATTTCCTGGGGAATTACGTAGTAAGCCTTTTCTGCTTTTTCCTTTTTTCTTCAGAAAAAGTAGTGATTACGTTTACACAGTACCGGTCACTGTGCAGGTGACCTCTAGAGAGGCCGTGTAAGAAGTCATTTGGTCTTAGCCACACCACAGCATGACTGACAAGGCTTTTTTAAGAAATTAATTTAAGTGGTTGTAAAGGTGTTTTCTCTTCAGATGTCGCTATTTCCTGATGCACTTTGAAATACCAAAGGGAGAAATAAAGACCATACTGACACAATTATTTCTATTTCATAGAAGCTCCCGATTAACTTATTAGGGTACTACATTCATTCTCTTTAAAATTTCTTTTTCTTTTGTTAGAGCCGTTTGTGCGTGTGTGTTGAGGTACCAAGAATAAATTCTTTAATACTTTTTCCTTTTGGATGGAAATAATCAACAACTTTGTTGGTCTGAATATTTTCTACAGAGTTTTCATGGGGCAGTGCGTTGATAATTGTTATAGATAATATCACACTTTTGAGTGGATTTTGTCAAAGGGTGTTGAGAAATACAAATTGATATGCTTAGTTTTATCCTGATATTGCTAGGATGCTGTTTTTAGAATTTGACTAACCTGATGTCTGTCAGCCTTAAATTACTTAAAAGAAAATTTCTGTAAAGAACAGTACTCCCAAGGATGCCATTTCTACCATCCATGCACATCATTGGTATGTGCACATAGCATGACAATTAAAAACTTTGTAAGAGACTGATAGGATGAATTCCCCATTGTACATATTTAATTCGCCTTTTTTCTTCTTGCTATTAAGGACTGATACAAATACGTCTGATCCATATTTCTTTAGTACCAAGTCAAACCTGTACTGAGGGATAGCAAACACATTTTAATATTAACCTAAGCAAAGTATTGGGGTGACAGGACTGTTGCCTCAAATTCATATATACTCTTGGATTATCAGTGCTGTGATCCCTCCATTTCTGTATTTAGCTGTGGGAAGTTACTAGCGCTGGGAGATTTTGTCAATGGATGTGTATTTTGTGAAATAATTAGTCGCCAAATTTAGATGTCTGTAGTCTCTGGCTTGAAAGGACCATTAACAGCTGCATTTTGGGAAAATGTAAAATACTTAACCTTCTCTCTCAAAGTCTAATGCAGTGTGAATTTCATTTAAATCATGGGTTTGGCTCTGTGGTTCTATTATGAATCTAAAGTTCACCTCCTGGTAGCTGGATTCACGATATTGAAGACTAGGATATTTTGCTCTCATTTTTTTTCTTTTACTACAATGCTGATGATAAAATAACATGTCTTTGTTTAATACTTGGAGTAACTAACGCCTAGTCTTATTTTATACTACTGAAGAAGGCTTAATCCCTGTTGCAGATACACAAACTTCAGGTGCTTCTGAAGAACTTGTGAGTTCTCTGGAAGCAAAGCCTGATTAAGAAATGAGTATTTTTCTAAAGGCAAAGCTTGGCTTCCTATTTTCCCTTACTGTCCTTCACCCCACTCCCAGGTTGTATTTTGGTTTGCTGCTTCTTTTTTTATGTCAGTAGTATTATGATTTTGTAGAACAATTCCTATTAAGTTTCTCTTAATTTTTATTTTATATTGGAGTATATTTGATTTACAATGTTGTCTTAGTTTCAGGTGTACAGCAAAGTGATCAGTTATACATATACATATATCCTTTTTCAGATTCTTTCCCCATATAGGTTGTTACAGAATATTGAGTGGCGTTCCCTGTGCTATACAGTAGGTCCTTGTTTACCTGTTAAGTTTTAAAAAGTATTTTTCTTTTTTTTTTTTTACAGTCAAGGGAATCATTGAATTAAGAGGTTAATAGAAAATGTTATTTTAAGAGCAATTATTTTATGTATATTGGAGGGAAAAATTAAGCAGATAAGTTGGTTTTTCATTTTTACCGTATGGAAGTAGACTTAAAATGGAGGGTTTTTAGACAGAATTGGCAGGGAGGGGAGCTTCAGGTTTGCACCTCATCTGTTTCCTGAGTGGCTTCGTGGGGGCAGTGAGGAGAGGGGAAAGTGCTGTTGAAGCCTGAGGATGGGTGTCCATGCTGGTGAGGGCATCATGGTGATCCCATGTGGGATGGGGTCTCTGAAAACTTAAGTATTAGAGTTGAAGCATTATGGACAAATAGGAATTATTGTTTCAAGGTGGTAGATAACAGGACTTGAGAGACAAATGAATAGTTAGGGTATAACTTCTCAAAACCCACCTAAGTTCTGCTTTTTGCCTGTCTCTCTTCCTTCCTTTCTCTCCTCCCCCCCAGCCCCCACCCATGTATTTTGTTTTCTGTTTTTTCATTTTTCTTTCAGGGACTATATCACATGGCGGTCAGTGATGTGTGTTTTGCAGTGTAGCCGACTGGTTAGAAACCTACCTTCCAAACCCCTACTTACTAGTTGTAAAACCTCAGGAAAGTTGCATAAGCTTTCTGAAACTCAGTTCCCTTACCTGTAAAGGGTGACTAAGAGTGTCTACCTTACAAAGTTGTAAAGATTGAAATTAGATGAACACAGTCAAAGGTGGTTCTTTTATCTACAGTCGTGCTGCTGTCCTCCCTCATGCAGTCTTAATCTTCTTAGAGTATGCAGGTCAAATGCAAAACTACACTTAGTCACACACAGGAACTTACAGATGTATAGAATATTTAGAATTTGTATTACTTATTGAATAAAGTATTATCTTTTTTCATTTCGAATTTCCTTAAAAGCTTTGAAGCAGTAAGTCTCCCAGCCTTTACTGAGAGGCTCTGTGCGTGTGTTTTGGGGTATGTTTTCAATGCTCTATCAGGAAATTTATAGCTCTGCCTTAACATTCACTTCCTGCTTGTGCAGAGCCTCAAGGTTGGCCTGAGGGAAAAGATTAGGGCCTTCTCAGATCTTTCCTGGGCATGCCCACATCTTTGCACATGTGCATGGCCTCTTAGATTCTCAGGAATATGTCAAAGCTTTACAATGCCCTCTTGGGCATCTCATTCTCCAGTTTTACCTTATAAGTTTCAGCCTCTTTTGAGCCCACCTGGTATCACTGCCTCAAGTGGCTATGATTTTAAACTTTTGCTGCTGATTTTTTTTCTTTTTTACAAACTTCCTGGTTATATGACTGAGTTCTAAGTCTGCTCAAATAAAAACAAGATCTGAGGGCTCCCCTGGTGGCGTACTGGTTAAGAATCTGGTTGCCAATGCAGGGGACATGGGTTTGAGCCCTGGTCTGGGAAGATCCTGCATGCTGTGGAGCAACTAAGCATGTGTGCCACAACTACTGAGCCTGCGAGCCACAACTACTGAGCCCACACGCCTACAGCCCTTGCTCTGCAACAAGAGAAGCCCCTGCTCACTGCAACTAGAGAAAGCCTGTGTGTAGCAATGAAGACCCAACACAGCCAAAATAAATAAATAAAATAAATTATTTAAAAAAAAGAACAAGATCTGAGAATGGAGCTTTTCACAGAGCTTCCAGAAAAGTCAAATAGTGACAGCTCTCTGGGGATGGGAGTTTGGCAAGCTCTTCTACCCTCTCCAGTGGCTGCAAGGCTGCTGGTTTTCACAGTCACCATTGTAGTGAGGCTTTTGGTTTTCAGGGCTATTGTAAAGCTGGGTAGAGTGGGATTGGAATAAGCAAGTTGCTGTTATTACAGAAATTTAGCTGTTTTCCTTGAATAAACACTCATTGGGTTGTTGCAAAGTAATTTCCATAGTTGTGAAAGTGTTGGTTTTAACAATTTTTTGTCAGTGTTCTTGTTGCTTTTGTGGCAGAGTGGATATTCGGAAGTCCTTACTCCGCCATTCTGGAAGTGCTTCTATCCTGCTGTTTTTTGAAGCAGCCGTTGTTGCTACTCTTTCTAATTGTTGGAAACTTCTTTTTCTTTTTGTGACAAAACATGTCTCCCCTTAACGCTGTTATGTGTAGGACAGAGTTCTGTTCTCTGGAACAACAGAATTATTATTTTTTTTGCGGTACACGGGCCTTTCACTGTTGTGGCCTCTCCCGTTGAGGAGCACAGGCTTCGGACGCCCAGGGTCAGCGGCCATGGATCGCGGGCCGAGCCGCTCCGCGGCATGTGGGATCTTCCCGGACCGGGGCACGAACCCGTGTCCCCTGCATCGGCAGGCGGACTCTCAACCACTGCGCCACTAGGGAAGCCCCAACAACAGTGTTTTGACTGAGCCAAAACATAGGAAGAATTCCCTTGAGACTAAAAAAATGCCCTGGGGGACTTTTTAATGTTTAATTTGAGAGACTTTTTTTTTTTTTCCTTAAACTGTCAACTTGGGATTGACCACATATAGTCAGAGTATGGTAAGTAGGCAAAAATGAATGATTTTTAATTATTTAGTCAAATATGATATTTTATCATTTTATGAGACTATTTTCATGATTGATTCCTCTGAAGATTTTGGCACCTAATTTACAGTTTATATTTTTTAGTACATCCTGGGTGACACTCACTTACATGTGATTGATACACACCACATCATGGTCTCTATCATGTGATTTCTTCAATTCTAAACTTCTCAAATTTGACTTCTTCCAATATTCCTCCCTATGTTGTCAAAATTAATCTGTTTCTTTTCCTTCCCTTTTGTATCAGATACAGGTATCTCCTAAGATCAAAAGTTCTACCTGTTCTGTTAAATAACAGAAAAATACTAAGAAGAAAATAAAAATTATGTGTAATATCATTACCCAGAAATAACCAGTCAACATTTTGCTGTATGGTCTTTTGATATAAAACTGGAAAGATGTCATGATAAGACTTTAAGGAAAAAAGGTAATATGTATTTATGTCAAAATTATAAGATGTGTACATTCATTTAAAATCCTGAGAGGGTGTGAATACGTATCAAGCTATTAATCTGTGTTTGGAGTGCGGAAAATATAGGGACTCTGTGGAACTTTGTCTTTCCCTTTATTCAAATTTTTTATAGTTGTATATTATTAGCAACATAAATACATTGCATTTGAAAAGAGGATTCTACAAATAAACTTTGATTAGAAAATATGACAAGATGGGCAGGCAAGATGATGCGTATACAAATAATAGGGATTATCTCTGGGTGAAGGGGCTGTGTGGTGTCATGCACTGTACATAGGACTTTGTGCGGAAAGACAATCACTTTAGTTTGGACAGGTTATGTTCCTGTCCCTCTCCTATTTCTCTCCACATACACACACACTATTGTTTTTTTAACATCTTTATTGGACTATAATTGCTTTACAATGGTGTGTTACTTTCTGCTGTATAACAAAGTGAATCTGCTATACATATACATACATCCCCATATCTCCTCCCTCTTGCATCTCCCTCCCACCCTCCCTATCCCACCCCTCTAGGTAGACACAAAGCACCGACTATTTTGTTTTTTCTTAAAGATTTTATTTTGAATCTTTAAGAGTGAATGGTAGACATGATGTCCCTTTATCCCTAAACACTGCAGTATGTATTTTCTTTTTTAAAAAAAATTAATTTTTTTTTGGCTGCGTTGGGTTTTTGTTGCTGCTCGCAGGCTTTCTCTAGTTGCAGTGACTGGGGGCTACTCCTGGTTGCGGTGCGTGGGCTTCTCATTGCGGTGGTTTCTCTTGTTGCTGAGCTTGGGCTCTAGACACGCAGGCTTCAGTAGTTGTGGCTCGTGGGCTCTAGAGCGCAGGCTCAGTAGTTGTGGTGCACGGGCTTAGTTGCTCTGCAGTGTGTGGGATCTTCCCGGACCAGGGATCGAACCCGTGTCGCCTGCATTGGCAGGCAGATTCTTAACCACTGCGCCACCAGAGAAGCCCTGTATTTTCTAAAAGCAAGGAAATCTCGCACATAACTATAGAACAATTATTAAAATCAGGAAGCTAAACTGATACAATACTATCATCTAACTTTATTGAGATTTTTCCAGTTGACCCAATAATGTGTTTTATTAGGCTTTGAATTTTGAGGAAATGACGTATAGATGTAGGATAATTAGAGATTATTTGCTATAGCAATTATCATGGCATCCTCACTATTTCTGTTAGGTGACTGAGTTCTCAGTTGCTCATTTCCTGCTTGGGGTTTTTGGTTTTTTTTTCCCCCCAGCCTCTAGACTTCTCATCTATTTTATAAGCTACTCGAAATTCTTTTAGTAAATTCATTTGCTGCCCAAGTTTGCCAGAATTGATTTCTATACTTTGCAACCCAAACTTTGACTGATATATTACATTTCTCACACTCTCTGGTTTTCAAAATCTTATTCATCTTCACATGCTAGTTCGAATGCCACCTTCAGTGAAGCTTCCAGTTTTCCTCAGTTAGCAATGTGGTACTTTGTAAATAGAGCACTTAATTTTAGTCTTCATTTTATTATAGTCAGTTATTTACTTGTATGTCTCCTTCATTAATTGTAAGCTACTTGAAGGCCTGTACATGATATAGCACTGTGGTGTTCAGATGAGTGATAGGATTTATCAATAGAAGGTAATTTAGAAGGTAAATGGAGCAAGCTAGAGAGTGTGTGTTTTCAGACAGTGTCATTTGGGAGTTCAGGTCAGGGGAACCCTTTATGTTTCATTTGCCTTTGTTATGCTATTTGAAGTACCCTTCATTGGTGGTTGAGAGCTCCGTAACTAAAAAGTTATTGCTCTCCCAAGGGCCAGATCTACACAAGAGCTTTAAATCACATTGGATTTTATATTTTCCTTGTTCTAATCTTTTAAACTTTCCAGTGTAATGCAAACCACAGATTTTTTAAACTGTGAGAATAAAACAGGAATTATAGTATCCAGAGGTCTTATATGTATAGCGCCCCTTTTCACTATTTTGTTTTCTATTTATGTTTTAAACTCATTAGTTGTATGTATTATTCAAACTTGATTCTTATTTCGTCTATACTTTGGAGTCCTTGCCACTTTTATCTTTGCCATTTTTTTGGTCAGTTATTAAATAGAAAAGTTTTTTTTAAAGCTGTCTGATTTATATGGTCCTGTATATTTTAAATTATATTTGAAATGTTAGCATCCATAAGAAATTTTAGTGTTTATTTTTCTGTTTTTTGTTAACTATTTCCTAATCTGTTACTAATGAATTGACAAGAGTACATGTTTGTTAAATTTAAACTAGAATTTATTTATAAAAATGTGCTGTGTTAGTTCTATGTATAGAAAGGGATTGGAGAAAAAAAAATTTTTTTTTACCTAGCAGGGAATAATGAAAGTAGCTTTTTAGTAGTGTTTCTTTATGCTGTAAAATTAGGTCAGGACTAACCTAGGACAGAGCATTTCTTGTGCCCTAATTTTATTATTATTGTTACTTTTGTTTCTTTTGCCAAGTAGAAATTGTAGGTTCTTTATTTGCTTCAAAGAGATGGTGGGAACATAAATTTGGTTGCTTACAAATATTTAAAAATCTGTGTTAGGGACTTCACTGGTGGTGCAGTGGTTAAGAATTCGCCTGCCATTGCAGGGGACACAGGTTCTGCCGTTGCAGGGGACACAGGTTCGATCCCTGGTCCAGGAAGATCCCACATGCTGTGGAGCAACTAAGCCTGTGTGCCACAACTACTGAGCCCACGTGCCACAGCTACTGAAGCCTGTGCACCTAGAACCCCTGCTCTGCAACAAGAGAAGCCACCGCAATGAGAAGCCTGTGCACCGCAGCAAAGAGTGGCCTCCGCTCACCGCAAGTAGAGAAAGCCCGTATGCAGCAACGAAGACACAACGCAGCCAAAAAAAAAAAAAAAAAACTATGTTAATTTCCTTGCAGATAAACTTTCTAATGAAAGCATATACAGAAAGAACCTTTAAAACTATGTTTTTTAAAAAAGTGTTGATCATATTCAATACTTAGATAATCTTCTCTTGGTGGGAGTTGATACAACTCATTAATGAAACCATTTGACATCAGGGTTTAGCCCGTGACCCAGCAATTCCATGTTAGCAATTTATCTTACAAATATGTCTGAATAGTTAGCAAATGTAAGTAGATGATTGTTCTTTGCAACACTGTTTAAAATAAGGAAAATCTAGAAACAACTTCCTAAATGTCTGTTAAGAAGGACTGGTTAAGTAGATCATGGTATGTCTATGCAGAGGGATACCATGTAGCTATTAAAGAATGGGGTATATATGGAAAATTTCTAATATCAAGGGAAAAAGTTACTTCAGAAAACTTAGTATTACATTTGTGTAAAAAGAAGATACTCATACATAGGCATACAGTGGAAGGCTGTATAAGAAACATGAAGTGGTTACCTTTGGGGAATAATAGGAGAAAAGGAGGATTTTCCTTTATATCTTTCTGTACTATTGAATTTTTATTTTGTTGCCATGAACATGCATTACTCATGAGTAAAGAAAGTTAAATTACTTAGAACTGCTTCTTCGTAGGCCCTGAAAGCCATCCTTACATTTAACTGATCAGAACCTCCCTGTGAAGGAGGCAGGCAGTGTTAAAATAGTTAATTTTTAATTATTTTTTTAAAAAATTATTTTTGGCTGCACTGAGTCTTCATTGCTGCATGCAGGCTTTCTCTAGTGGCGAGAGGGGGCTACTCTTCGTTACAGTGTGTGGGCTTCTCATTGCGATGGCTTCTCGCAATGGGCTCTAGGTGTGCAGGCTTCAGTAGTTGCAGCGTCCAGGCTTCAGTAGTTGCAGTGTGCAGACTCTAGTATTTGCAGCATACAGGCTCAGTAGTTGCGGCACACGGGGTCTAGAGCTCAGGCTCAGTAGTTGTGGTTCACGGGCTTAGTTGCTCTGCAGCATGTGCGATCTTCCCTGACCAGGGATTGAACCCGTGTCCCCTGCATTGGCAGGCGGATTCTCAACCACTGTGCCACCAGGGAAGTCCTAAGTGTAGTTTTATAGATGAAGATTTTAGTAGTTGGGTGGATTTAGGCCTTTTAAAGGATATAGCGAGGTAGTTGGTCATGTGGAATGAATACCTGAGGTTTCTAACTTCTAGGATGAGACAAGTTTTTTGTTTATGAATGAACAAAACAATGAATTGTGAATTGTTTTTTTTCCCCCTCCTTCAAGGGGCGTTATGTACTTTTCATCCTTTCCTATTAAGCATATATATCTTTTCTAGTATAGCAAATGGTTAGGCTATATTGAATTGTAGTTTATCCCTTAGATCTGTTGACTTAAGTTTTTTTTAGTTTATTCAATATGTATCTCATTGCTCTTAGAGATAGCAAATGTGGGGTAGTAAAATGTGGAGATGGGAATTTAAGATTTTCACCAAATGACACAGAAATGGAGGTTTTTGCCCAGTATCCTAGGTCTACGTGTGTGGCTTCACCACACTGTACTCCCTAGGCTGTAAGAAGCCATGCTTCTGTACCTCAGTTTCTAGTTCCTTAAACATCAGTGGTTCTAAATGGGCTGCTGTGATATTAAAAAGACTGGGAAACTTTTAGCATCCCACTTACCTTCCCTTCTCAGTTTCTTTTTCTAAAATTGGGACCTCTGTAGCAAACAAGTATTTATTCATTGTCATTCTCTCTCTCACTTAGAAAACATTTAAGTGTGAAAAGCCTTTAAGAGACCACTCAGTTTTATAATGTCATCATTATAGTTTATAATCAATTAAATCATCCTGTAGCTTAAAAAAAAATCGTGTAAGATTCAGATTTGCTCTGTAAGTCCACATTCTGGAAGTGCAGACTACTTAAAAGTGACATTTCACAAGATGGTGATGCTTCATTTCTCTTTACAAAAGTTAAAGGATTTTTTTTTTAAAATAAGCAGTGAATAGTAGAGAGAAAAGCAAATGTGTAAGTGCTCTTTGGCCTAATCAAATAAAGGACAATTGAGCCATCTGTCAAATGCAGGTTGAACTAGACGTATGAACTCCAGTGCCTTTGTCCAAAACAGGAGTGAAAAGAAAATTCCAGGCCACTCCCAGGCATCACCTGCTGCACAGAACGTGTGTCTGCTCGCAGCTGACGTGAAACCAGCAGCCACAGTGCAGTTTTAGCCTTGAACAGCAGGTGGGGTAAGCAGTGAAACATTTTTCCAAACGGGAGTAACGTTCATTTCATACCTAGTCATTGATTGAACAACCATGGAATGCCTGCAAACCCGAGTGGGTTCAAACCTTAGCTGAGTAGACTAAAACAACAGCAACAAATTCTTCACTGTGATTATAAATCTTCTCAATTTTGACTATTTCCTAGATTGTTGATATTATTTCAAACCAGACTGGAAATCTAGAAATGATGTACATTCACGATTCTCTTTTGTGTTCTTCCTCCCCTTGTTTTGTTAGAATCGTACCGTCTTACCCATAGAGGAAAAAAGAGTGGGAATCAGAGAGACAAGTTGTAGGAGAAAATCTTTAATGAGGGGGTTTCTTATCTCTTGGGTGTGTGGGCTTTATCTCCGATTGTTGGTGTGTATGTCTTGGCCAAGGGTAATTCAGGCAACGATAATTAGCAAATGTGTAAGCTCAATGGGCTGCTTAATATTTTATCCTTAACGTAGGTATTTCTAGATGAAAATGTTGCCTGAAACGGACTTTTGCAGTATAAACTCCAGATCTGGTATGTATTATCATATTTGTGAAATTTCAATATAGTTTCATTGATTTTTCAGCATTAGTGGCTTAGAGTTAAGGTAGAACTTAGAGAATAAATTTTGTGGAATAAACAGCAAACTTAGGGAGTTGTTTTATTTTGCGTTGAGTCTCTTCTGATATATGGACTTTTGTTTATGCTACTTCCTTCATTTTCTGTATTGTAGAAACTGAGTTGATATTTGCAGTTTATATATATAGTGACTTTTGGTGCCATAGCCATTATACTTCTCCACTACCAAAGCTGGTATATCTTTAAATACACATTTATTTTAAAAGAACAAATTAAAGGGGCACCTTTCTTTTTTAGTGCAGGAGCTGACCGTGTGTGTTCTATCAACACCCACAACTGGCATGTGCCCCTCTTTGTCTCTACACATATGTATTCATTAACATACTCATGTAAGTTGTATATTAATATGCTATTTGGAAGAGCTTTATACTCCCCGTTTTTTCCTTTTTGTTTATGGTAATTTATATGACTTAATAGTTTTCCCTAATGCATATTCTCTGGGCAAAATATCTTTCTTTTTTGTTTTCTGACCTAAATAATGATTACTGATGATGTTATGAAGTGAATGTTTCTGTTTCCCCCAAATTCGTATGTTGAGGCCTTAATTCCCAGGTGACTGTATTTGGAGATAGGGCTTGTAAGGAGGTGATAAATTTTAAATGAGGTCATAAGGGCAGGGCCCTAATCTGATAGAGCTGGTGCTCTTGTCAGGAAAGGGAGAGAGACCAGAGCCCTCTCTCCTTGACATGTGAGGATACAGTGAGAAGGCAGCCATCTACAAGTTAGATAGCCGGTCCTCACTAGACATCGTCTGCTGGCACCTTGATCTTGGTCTTTCTAGCCTTCAGAACTGAGAAGTAAATCTCTGTTGTTTAAGCCACACGGTCTGTGGTAATTTGTTTGGGCAGTCTGTATGGCTAATACAGATGGCTAACTTTCTAACCATAAATAAATAGGTATTTTTTATAGTGGGTAATGTGAAGACTTCAGATGAAATAGATTAAGAAACTGATGGGAAATTTAATGCAAACTAAGACCACTCAGACTGTTACTGACATGAATAGCCCAGTCTGCTTTTTGTTGTAGCTTACGTATATCAATTCTTTTAGTTACTGATCTTTGGATTTTCTTATTTGTGATTGTTGACTTCACATGCGAATGACACATTTTTTCCCCCTTTCACTCGTCTGTGGTAAAGACGCCCCCTGATACTGGGTTAAAAAGGGCTCTCTCCTGGAAGCAGGAGAGTTCTTTTTAGAGGAAGCGTATTTGTTTTTTTTATTGTTGCTGTAACAATTTGCCATAAAGCTTAGTGGTTTAAGACAATACAAATTGATTATCTTATGGTTCTGGAATCCAAATATGGGTTTCACTGGGCTAAAATCAAGGTGTCTGCAGGGCTGCATTCCTTTCTGGAGGCTCCAGGGAGAATGTTTCCAGTTTATAGAGGCGGCCAACATTCGCTGGCCCTTGGCTTCTTCCTCTGTTTTCGAAGGTAGCAACGTAGGGTCTGTCTCACTTTACTTCTGTGGTCACATCTCTTTTCCTTTCTCTCCTTTTTTCTGCCTCCCTCTTCCATTTGTAAGGATTCTTGTGATTACAGTAGGCCCGTCTGTATAATCCAGGGCAGTCTCCCTGCTTTAAAGTCAGCTAATTAGCAACCTTAATTCCCTTTTGCAGTGTACCCTAACATATTCACAGATTCAGGGGATTAGGATGTGGGCATCTTTGGGGAACCATTCTTCTGCCTATCACAGGCAGAAAGTGATATATTTAATAAAGTGTGAGAAAACTTTGCTTGGAAAATTATTGGAGCTCTTGTGTTTCAGCCTGTCTTTTCTTGGAAGATTCATGGTCTGTATTTCTCAACTGTTTAAACTTATGTCCTCTTTTGAGAAACAAACCTCGTCTGTTCTGCGGTCGATAATAAACATCTTTTTTTTCTCCTCTAAGATATTCACATAACCCCCGCATCCCCCAAGTGTTTGAGCTAAATAAGGTTTGTCACACCTGTACTTCGCCTACCTCTGGGCCATTGTTTCAGACTTCTGGAGTATTTTAGGCTCTGGGATATAACGTTTGCCCTTTTGTTTGACTTAAAAATCTGCTTAGGGTTTGCTTTATTCTTATTACCGGCTCCATTTCCCCCATAATAGTAATTATTTGCTATTGCTATCGTGAACTTATTTAAAGAGGTAAGCATGCTTAACAGATTTTCTAAACATGTCCATATACTTAAGAGGTAGGTAGAGTATGGACAGTGCTTGTTCAAAAACAGTGAAAGATCTGCAATCTTAATTGCTTAGTTGATTTGAAGCTAATTTTCAGGTTCATTGTTGTATCAACTGAAATAACTCATAGCAGTAGGATAAGGTGATTGCTTTTGTTGGTATGTGGTTTCAGAGCATATATCCTGTGCTGAGATTTTATATATTTATCAATATATGGAGATTTTATATATCTCTATATAACTATGTATTACCTCTAGATAACTATCTATATATAACTATATCTATAGTTTTAAAATAGACTTTATAGACTTTTTAGAAGAGTTTAGATTTACAGAGAAGTTGAGAGACTAGTATAGAGAGTCCCCATACATCCCATACCCAGTTTTTTCCGTTATTAACATCTTACATTAGCATGGAACATTTGTTACAATTAACGAACCTATATTGATATATTGTTATTAACAAAAAGCCATGATGTCAGTTTTGTTTTTTAGTAGAAAAGGAATAATTTGGCATTTGAGAATATTACTTAGGAAACATAAATGTGTTTTGGGGGGGTGAGTTAATTATGCTTTATTCATCTTTAACTTTGTGATTTGACTTTGTATTGGCTTCTTGATCTGTGAAGACTGACCATGAAGTGGATTTGAATGTTAGATTTAGCTCTGAGTTTGAAAGTAATTTTTCTGGTTAGGACTGAGAGATGGTCAGATTAAACCTTGCACTTTTCATGTCTTTATGGATCTGCCTTCCCATCACATTTAGAATAAAATCTGAATTCCTTACCCTGCCCTATAATGCTCTTCATAATCTGACTCCTGTGAGCCTCTTAGGCCTCATTCCTTCACTCTTTCCTCCAAGTTCAATGCAGTGTAGCCAGGATACTGGCTTTACTTCTGATTAAAAAAATTTTTTTTTTTGCGGTATACGGGCCCCTCACCGCTGTGGCCTCTCCCGTTGCGTGCTCCGAACGCACAGGCCCAGCGGCCATGGCTCACAGGCCCAGCCACTCCGCGGCATGTGGGATCCTCCCGGACCGGGGCACGAACCCGTGTCCCCTGCATCGGCAGGCGGACTCTCAACCACTGCACCACCAGGGAAGCCCTTTACTTCTAATTTTTGAATGTGGCAGGATTGTTCTCTCCTGAGGGCCTGGAATGTTCTGCCTTTCTCCCGCAGATCCCAGCATGGCCTACTCCCTCATTTATCTGGTTCTCTGCTTAAATGTTCTGTCTGAAGATGTTTCACTGATGATTCTGTATAAAATAGTGCCCTCATTCTTCTCTAAGCCATTACTCTGCTTTATATTTGTAGGGTTTTATTTGCCACTACCTGAAAGCACAGTGTTTTATGCATATATTTATTCAAACACTATCTATTTATCTGTTGGTTGTTTGACTCCTACAGTAGAATGTCAGCTCCAGGAGGGCAGGGAATGTTCCATGCACATCAAACAGTGCCTGGCATAGTATAGGCTCTCAATAGATATTTGTTATGTGAGCAAATAGTGGATTTTGTGTTTAAGCATGGCATTAGAATATTTTGGAAATATTCACATTTTTTGTTAGCAGCTTTATGCTTTTCCTATTACAACTGAAAGTAGTGAAGGGAGGCTGGGTGTAGCTGTAGTAACTCTGAAACCAACTCCACTCTCTGGGCTCCTCTCTGCATTATAGTCCTCTATTTTGCCATCTGTGAAAAGAGCCAGAAGGAGTTTAAATGCCTCTGCCAAAGAAATAAGCATCTGTCCATTTCCAACAGGTGTTTTGTCTTTCAGTGCCCTTAACAGGGGGAATGTGTGTAGATTACTTTAGTCTCTAGCAACATACCTGATGAGCAGCTGTTTACAATGAATAATTACCCACCCTCCTGGCCTCTTAAACCCAGCCTGAGTGGCAGGGAAGATAAGAGGTGAGGCTTACAGAGTGGGGACTATAAGAGGAGAGTGTTCCAGAGGTCAGGAAGTTTTGGTTTTCTTTCTTTTTTTTTTTTTTTTTTTTATTTTTTTTTTTTTTTTTTTTTTGAGGGTATTAGATAAATTGTGACACCTAAGAGGAGAATAAGAATGTGCACGAATATCACGGTTTTATAAGAGTCAGTAAAATGGCGAGACCATCAAATGGAAGGTGAGAAATGGGCTGGCCCTCAACTCAGGTGTGTGGAAGCTCTCATAATCCAAGAGGTTGAGAGAGATGCTGCCTCAGCAAACCACGGTCGAGTTACTGGGCAGACACGACCAAGGTGGAGTTGGCCCACTACGGCCTGTTTCTTCTGCTGAGTGCAGCTCAACACCGTGGACAGATTGCCCGAGGACTCAGAAAAGCAAGGAAAAGCTGGCAGATGGTGAAGGGAGTGAAAACCCGGGTAAGCGACCTGTATGGGGACCAGGGAGGCGAGTTTCTCATCGTTTTCCTTTTCTCTCTGGCCTTGAACCAAAGGCAGGCTCTCAGCAGAGCTGCAGCCATGGCGTGGAGGTAACTAAAAACCAAGAGAAAGTCCATCTTTCTGATCAGAAGACTAGGAAAATGCAAGTTGGGGAGTATGGGGTGGGGGGGTCCCCTCCTCCTTTTGAATCATGGGATGAGCGCCGGGGTCGGGGAGCACCAGACCCTTTGGAGAGTCAGGCTGGCTGGTGGTGCTAGCAGCCAAAACGTGTAGAAGTCTGTTTTTCTGGCCAGAGGACAAGGAAAATGGGTTCCTGCAGTCAAAAAAGTATGGGAAAATGCCCGTTGTTTTTGCGCTACACGGACCTCTCACTGTTGTGGCCTCTCCCGTTGCGGAGCACAGGCTCCGGACGCGCAGGCTCAGCGGCCGTGGCTCACGGGCCCAGCCGCTCTGCTCCGTGGGATCTTCCCAGACAGGGGCACGAACCCTCATCCCCTGCATCGGCAGGCGGACTCTCAACCACTGTGCCACCAGGGAAGACCCCGTTTTTTTTTTTTTCTTTTCCTCTTTCTTTTTTTTTCCCCTTTCAGCTTTGCCCTCTGAGGGGCAATGTGGGCAGCTAGAACTCTTAAGAGAAACCCGACCTTTGGGCCAGAGGATTGGGAGAATCCTAGAGAGGAAAGAGCTGGAAGGGGATCCTCTCTGTGTGTGAAATGTCCAAAGGCAGGGGCTCACCCTGAGCTGCACATCGGGGAGACAGACTGGAAGTAGCAGTGTAGCAAAAGCCTTGAGAAGTGACATGGGAACTGTTGCCCACAGGAGATGCGACAGAACTTACTCTCTGGATCTAACCAGATTGGTTGCCTGATAAAATGGAACAAACAAAACCATAACATTCTGTGGAGGATTTTTAATGGGATCCAGAGTCTAAACAACTTCACATTCACAATGTTATTCTACATCTAAAATTTCACAGTATACCAGCAAAATGTGACCAATTCTTGAGGCAAAAGACAATCAATAAATGCCAACCCCAAGATGGCCCAGATAATGGAATTCTGAGCCAGAGACTTTAAAGCAGTTATTATAAGTCTGCTCCCTCCATGAGTTAAAGTATCTTGACATGAATGGAAGGATAGCTATTCTTTTAGAAGAAACCATAGGAGGAAATGTTCGTGACCTCGGATTAGGCAAACATTTCTTAGGTATAGCACCAAAAGCATGATCCGCAAAGAAAACAGTTGCTAAGTTGGACTTCCTGAAAATTAAAAATTTATGCTTTGGGAAGGACACTGTTGAGGAAAAAAAAAAGCGACATAGGAATATATGGGAAATTGCTGTACCTTCCATGTAATTTTGCTGTGAACCTAAAATTGCTATAAAGAATAAATTCTATTAAAAAAAGACAAGCCACAGACTTGGGAGAAAATATTTTCAAATCACATATCCAACAAAGGACCGGTAGCCAGAAAATACATAGAGCTCTCAAAACTCAGTATGAAAGTAAACAGTTTGTTTAAATCTTTTCCCCATTTTTAAACAGATGGTTTATCCAAGAAGATATATTGATGGCAAGTAGCACAAGCTGGTCAACGTCATTTGTTATTAGGGAAATCCAAAGTAAAACCACAATGAGAAACCGCTTTATGTCTATTAGAATGGCTTAAAAAAAACCCTGACAGTACCAAATCCTAGCACTTTATTATCGAATTAAAACATACGCTTTTCATATGACCCTGCAGTCCCACTCTTAGGTATGTATTTACTTACCCCAAGGAAATGAAAACTTTCTGTACATGAATGTTTATAGCAGCATTTTTTTCATAATTGCCAAAAGCCAGAAACAACCCAAAGATTCTTTAACTGGTGAATGGAGACACAAACTATCCATGCAATGGTCTACAACTTGCCAGTAAAAAGGAATGAACCACTGTTACTCAAAACAACATGGATGGATCTGCTGCTAATGTACTTGGTTAAGTGAAAGAAGCTTGGAGGGTGGTATGAAGGGAAACTTTGGGATGATGGGATTGTTCTGTATCTTGATCGTGGTGGTGGTTATATTGATTCCATTTGTCTAAGCTCACAGTACTTTGTATTTTACTATATGGAAATTGATAAAAGAAAATAATTATTGGGGACTATCTAGTTATAATTTTTAGCAGATCCTAAAAAGGTAAGTATTCCAGACCGAGAGGACTCTTATTTTTCACATGATATACTTTGGCTTTGAGGTAAGTCGTCAGCCCTCTTCAGTGGTGAGAGAAGAGCGTGTCTGTTTAGTAGACTTGTAAACCTGTGATGTCTTTTTAAGTGAATTGTGTGCCTCAGCTAATGAAATCTACCACTCTGGATCTTACTGCTTTTTGAGTGGCTTCAGGACCATTAGAAATAATGAGAGGAATTTCCCTTTTTCTTTTTAACGTTTAGTGCACTGAATTGCTGTGAATAATGCCTGAAGGCTGGTCTCGGGATTGTGTGCAGAAGGAAGCAAGGTTTATCTTGCTGGTGATTGTGACATTTTCTTTGGGACAGACCCAGGGCCTTCTTCCTGTTGCTTCTGTCCTCTAGGGTTGTCTCTGAGGTAGCCCGTTCAGAACTATCTTTTTTTTTTTTTTTAACATCTTTATTGGAGTATAATTGCTTTACAATGGTGTGTTAGTGTCTGCTTTATAACAAGGTGAATCAGCTATCCGTATATACATACCCCCATATCTCTTCCCTCTTGCATCTCCCCCCCACCTTCCCTATCCCACCCCTCTAGGTGGTCACAAAGCACCGAGCCGATCTCCCTGTGCTATCTTAATGACAAGTCACACTCCAGACATTTTCTTTTCTTCTCCTCTTGTCAAAATTGTGATAATGACAGTGTGTTACTCTCAGGGAAGGGCTTTGAATTTCAAGTTTCTTTAGTCAGTGTGTTGCCTTTTTAGACATCCCAGTGGGGACACTATTTGGGGACACTTTTTGTGCTGAGCATATTATGGAAAGATACAGCATTTTCCTTCTGCCAAGCCTAGAGCTCCTGTTCTAATAGGTAGTAGCTTTTTCATATTTATTCCTCTTGAGAGTTTCGATTACGATTTTAAACTCACAGGCTGCCGTGTTAGAGGAAAGCAATACTACGAGTTTAATTTGTGCTTCCTCCACAAAAGAGTATTTGGACACTGTTGTGGGGATCTAGAGAAGGTGGAATTAAGTGTTGCTTTACATTTCTATGAAGCGGAGATAGTCTCACGCTTACACAAAAGATGAGGCACACGTCATGTCAGTATTGCTAACTCCAAGGGAATTTTACCGACACGCGATTATTCAGGCTCGCTGTTCCATGGCCCAGCTTCAAGGCCCTTGGCTTGTGTGCACTTCATAATCCTGGTCCTGAGATTTGCGTTTTGTCCTTGTGGATTGAGGGCTTTGAGAAAATCCACCTTTCTCTAATGCAAGGTAAAAAGCTCTCTCCCTTCCTTATGTGTCTTTGCTGCCCTTTCTTTTAATTAAAGTTTTTTCCTCCCTAATGTTGGAAGAGCTTCCTAAAGGTCACACTTGAAAAGAGCTGCAGAAGGGAAATGCTGATTATAGTATTCTGTCCTTTCACAGGGGAAATTGTCTTGCGAACCTTTCTGCCTCCGGAAAGTGCATTTTCTTTTTCTCATTTCTCAATTTTGGTTAAAGTGGTGCAGATGGGAAGGAAAGAGTTTTTGCTGACATGTAGCCATGATGTCATTCTGTTGATGGCAGAGGAACAGAGAAGGCAGTTCAACCCGAAAAGAAGAGCGTGGCGGCTTGAGCTCCTTGCAAATGTCACGCATTATGGGGCAAACGTAAGCCTCGCGTTTAACGCAGGCGTTTGTCTTCATTGCAAACAATGCCATCTACAAAATATTTGCCCTTGAAATCTCTAAATACGATGTTTGTAGAAGTTGTCATCCGGTTTTTATGGACGTTAAGGGAGCCGACTGACAAGAGTGCTCCGAGCGTCCGAGTCCTTTTCTCTTCAGACTAACGTTGTCATATGTAAGTGCTCTTGAAGATAAAAGATTTTAGTGTTAAAAAAAAAATCAGCCAGCCCACAAAAGAGAAATGATATGCATTTTGTACAGATTCTATTCGTCAGGGAAGAACTGAATAGGGGGATACATTCAAAAGAGGCACTTCAAATGGTAGAAAGCGAGAGACCGTGGAAGCATACATTAAATTATGTGTCAGATAAAATACATGCACAAAGAAACACTTTTCCAGTGATTGGTCGAGTGATTCATTCGGTCAGTGTGTGCATGGGCTGCCCCGCATCACGTAAGGTAGGGACTTAACAGGAAGAATTCTCTTAGGTCCGTTTGTTCTTTCATGTGAAATGGCAAATTCAACAGCTTTCACTGGGTAGGGCCTGGGTTTAGCCCTTGTCTTTAAAGAGAGAACGGCTAAAAAGGGTAGCTGTTGTCTTCAGAAATTTGACCTATAGGTTAAATTTATAGGTTAAGCTTATAGGTTTTTGCCACAAGGAGAGTAAGACTGTAATTCAGTCAAGGGATCTAAATGGGGTGATGTGCAGAACTTGTATGAAGGCCCACAGGTTTCTAGCTGCATGGCTGTAACTTAGATCAGTCACTAAGGAAAGTGCAGTGAAAATTGCAGTCCACTTGACTGAGTTGTGAGGTGGTGTGAAGTGTGTTCTACCAGATGGTAGCATTCGTCCTTTGATTAATATAGATTGTATAAGATGTAAATCACACCTATTTGCTTATTGTTTCCTTTTTTTCACATTTTATCAGTTTGTCACCCATTGACATCGTCTTCTATTTTAGTTTCGACAGTTTTTGCAAAAGCTCATTCACTCCCCTGTTTAATTGCATATTTTTCTTCATGTCACTGATGTAGGGAAGGTAGTTTCACACATCAGAAGATGGCTCTTGAATTATCAGTCTCTGGCTGGTTACATCTCTTCTGCCCGTTAAACAGTCTCATTATTTATTTTTCTCTGTTGGTAGTTAGGAGTTTTGAGCAGGACCTTCACAAAAGCTTTGGAAACTAAAAGACTAAAAACATTAGAGAGCATGATTCGTTTCACTAAGATTTTGCTCAGTGAAGAGACATATTTGCAAAAGTACTAAATTGCATCTCAGACAGATTGTCATCCTGCCTCTGCCAGTAAGACCTTGGGCAAGTCCTTTTCTGAACCTCATCTCATCTCATCTCCGAAGCCTCGGGGCTTAACCCAGATGATCTACAAAGATGCTTTAAGAGAAACACTGTTATTTCAACCAAATTTTCAATTTGTCTCCTTGGGTTGATTATTGTGGAACAAGTTTGTCAAGGTATTGGTAAGAAATTCTGTTCTAAAGGTAGAAAATGACATTATCTAGTAGTAAAACGTGTTTTGAGGCATGGAGAAGAGTAGATGACTTCATTAAAAAAATAAATTTATTGACTCTATTATGTGCACAGGATAAAGTACAGCAGCATACAAAAGAACTGTATATGACTTTGTGCTTCTTCTAAGTGCTGCTGGAATAAATGGTTGCCAGGTAACCGTTTTCAATCCTTTCAGAATCTCTGAATATGGCTTACTGCAATCACTTACCTTGGTAATTGGCATCTTATTAGAATTAATAGCTACGTGGTAACAGGGACATTGTACGAAAAATTAAGTGATAAATGTTTCAAAATAGCTAACTTCTTTGAGGAAGCGGCTTAACATTACTGAAACAAGGATGAGATCTCCATGCTGTTTAAAAGGCAGGTGGAGGCGGTTACTTTGTCTCATTTCGTAGGGAGAGTGTAGCACTCCATTCTAGGCTCTGTGATGAATTGTTAACAGGTGGACTGTGGGTGAATTTGGGATGGGTGGGTGTGTGCGTAGTTGGTGAAGAGACACTTGGCAAATCATACACAATATTTTGATAAGCCCAAGAGATTATTTACAAGACAGTGGTTCAGAGCTCTGAACGTAAAGAAGGAAAAAACCTTGCTTTTGTCTCAATACCTGTGCTCACAGAGGAGGGTATTCACTAAGTATTTAAACTGTTTCTTCATTCTCCCGGACTCTGTAGCGCACAAGCACCCAGAGACACTTGGGTTTAGCTCACAGTGGGTTCACAAGTTTGATGGAGAAAAGTTTGTTAGCTGGACCAAAAACTGGTAGAAACATTTTAGAAAAGATTCAGGTTCATTTTGCAGCTCTGGAGATAAATAGTGCTTGAGATAACTTTTGACTAAAGTGTAATATGAAAGAAAGGGGGAAGCTTGTGAGCAAAGAGACTGCCCCATGCAAAGAAGGAAGTAACAAGGAAATGTGACCGTGTGAGACAGATACCCATCAGAGTCCATCTCAGAAGCTATCTTTAATATAATGTTTATTAGGTAATTTTGAAACAATCTGTTGTGCTGATGGTGCTGTGAACTTCATTCTGATAAGGAACCTAGGAAGTAGAAAATTTCGCCCCGTTTTGTGTCCACATAGTGGTTACTGTTCAGATCTGGGGTGTATCGTTTGAAGGAAAGGTGCAGAGCCTCTGAGGAGCTAAGAATGGAGATGAGCGGTATGGCCCCAGCTTCTTGATTCTGCTAACAAATGGTGATCAGTTTTTCATACCTCATTTTTATCAGACTCTGAACCAAAATAACACCAATAAGAAAGAGATAACCTGGAGAAGGAAAGGGATGGCATGAAGGGCCCCATGAGCCGAGTCATTGAACAACCGCTTCATGGGTTGTTTACCTTTCTTTCCTCTGTTCTCAGATTCTTTCCGCCTCACTTTTTTTTTTTTTCTTTGCATGTATTGACATCTCTGAGCAACACTGAGACTGGACAGCTGTTCTTTTTCATCCTTTGCCCCGAAAGACTCAGGGTAGAATTTCTAGTTACATACTTGAAACAGTGAAATTGTATTACGATAAAACACTTCTGGATGCCGTGTGGGATTTACGGTAAAAATGTGCTTCTCCTTAGTACGTTTGTCCTTTACAATAACAACTTTGTATGGGATTTGATCACGATCCTCGGTTGTTCCTGATTTTCATGTGAAAGCAGTTTCTGGAACTTTTAAAAGGGAGACACACTTAAGGTTGGCTTTTCAGATTTCATGTCTCTGGAGCCCCCTCTTCTGTTACTTTGTAGTGTAAAAATATGGACTTTTCGGGCTTCCCTGGTGGCGCAGCAGTTGAGAGTCATTTTCCCTCCCTCCCTCCCTCCCCTGTTCTGCTCAACTGTGACTCTACATCCAGCAGTTTCTCCAGAGAGGAGTCTTGTCCTGCAAAGGAGCTTTGTTTGCCCTGTTACTTTGAGAGTTCATAAGGCCCTGGCTTACTCAGCCCCTTCAGGCTTTCCTGTGAACGCCTTGTACACACCCACTATCGGAATACAAACGACCCAAGATTCTTAGCCGCTGTTCTCCACGGACCTCTTCTGGTGAGCACCTGTTGTTTATTTTGGGATGCTTAGGTCTCCTAGGTGCTCCATTGCTCCCTTTGCTTCCTCTCACAGGTGCTGGTACATGTGGGGCTTGTGACTGCTGGTGATTGGTTTCTCCCTGTTCATCTCTCACTTTGTGGCTGTACCTTGCCACCTAGGTTTTTGTGGATGTTTTCTGTGTATTTTTGATTTTTCTGTCCTCGTGGTTCTGTGTGGACTTTATGAGGGGATTTGGGAAGACTAAAAAACTGCTACTACTGCTACCATCTTCCTAGAATCCTCAAACATATTTTTCTTTTTTACCCTTTCCCATGGTTGACCTCCCTGGGCTGTGCTTTGAACAGCTCTCATCCCATAGTTAGAAGCATGTTCTTTGCTAATTCTCCTTGAACCTGGGGACCGCCTTCCAGCAGGAGATAGCAGCTGTTTCCTTTACTAGACTAATCTCAGGCCATGTGTTCACAGCTAGAGCTGAGGTATACCATTCTCTCAACCTTCTTGCCTTCCCTGAAGTGCAAGACTGTTCCTGCAAACGTCCCCCATCCCTCTCCTTCCTCCATTTCTGATGCTCTCTTGCTCCCATAGCATCTTAGGTTTTTTTCAAAGCACATATCACACTGCTTTAAGTGTATCTTTGCTTCTCTGATTTCCCCACAGAACAGCGGTTCTTAAGGCTAGGGACCTTGTCTTGTTTTTTATATTCCCAGTGCCTGAGCTGGTGCTTGGCACTCAGCAACTACTCAAGAAATGCTTGTTGAAGGAATACTGGCAAACGAGTGGTGCAAGGAACAAAAGCAGTCCTCTTCAGATATATTGTAAGATAGACAGAGGGAAAGAAAAGTGCCACTTAGGCTTGTATTTAAAGAAAAAATGTGTCTTGGTATGGAACTCTGAAGATGACTATTTTAATTTTTATTTTCAAAATTTCCGGTGGGGAGAGGGTGGCAGTGGTCAAACCACATCTACCAAGTCCATTTTGATTATAACCACTAAAAATGGTCATGGGGAATTTAAGAGATGTAGAACAATCAGTGATAATGATTAAGGAATCAGAACTTTGTCATTATGAAGGAAGAAATATGATTAATTTAGGTAGAGAGCATAATCATAGACCCAGGTAGACTGGCCCAATGTGATTTCTACATGATCTTGCTTGAGGGCAGAGGGTGGACCAGGGCTACCCAGGTTCCCTTTAGCTTGATAATTACTAATTTAATTAAGTTCTCTCTGGTGTTTTGAGGGTTTGGGGAGTGTGTTAAAGTTGGCCAGATAAACAACAGCTATTTAGTGGTCTGTGATTTTTCTTGAAAATGAAAAGTGATGACATTAAAACCTCAGTAACTAAGGAAACCAACCCTGTGCTGGTAGAGAAGTGAGATGAAAATTTAACTGAGACAGAGTTGAAAGAAAATCTGGCCTATAGAGAACAAACTAGCGGGGAGGGGGAAGAGGAGAGGGGCAAGATAGAGGTAGGGGTTTAAGAGGTACAAACCACTGTGTATTAAATAAATAAGCTACAAACAAGGATATGTTATACAGCACAGGGAATATAGCCAATATTTTATAATAACTATAAATGGATATAGCCTTTAAAAATTGTGAATCACTGTGTTGTACACCTTAAATTTTATAATATTGTACATCACTCTACTTCGATCTAAGAAAAAGAAAATCTGATTTCCAGTGTTAAGCCCATGCAGTGTAATCCCTGGGACGATGGGACAGAGGCAGGTGCACCTGAAGTACCATTTGCCTTCTTAGGAAGAGTAAACTGTCAATGGCTGTGATAGAGGGGAATATGTTTTGTACACTGAGCTTTACCCAGGGATGCTTGGTCTACATGCACTCTTTATACGAAGGTTGATTATTTTTGTGTATGTAAAATCTTTCAGTCAAATGTTTTGATAAAGCAGGGTTCTTACTTGAAGGCCTCTTAGTTGCTTTTCTGGTTAATTTGTGTGACTTAGAGTATAACCACAGGAAGAAGCAAATTGTCTTCCTTATAGTTGCATTTAGTGCCTTCTCTACCGGAAAAATTGTTGATGTTAATTCGTAGAATTTTACCTGGGAGTTGGGACTTACAAGGTGGATTAATTTGGTAGTTTTTAAACCTTTTTAAGCCTGAACTCTTACACGGAGCTCAAGTTGTAAAGCAGATAAAGCAAAACTGATTCATTCTATTGCCACTCCCACCCTCCTTTCCATAAGGACTCTATAAAAGGACAAACACAAAGTAGAGTTTAAAATCACCAGTTGGAACGAATGGATAAATAAAATGTATATACATACAATGGAATATTATTCAACAATAAAAGGAATGAAGTACTGACACACACTACAACATGGATGAGCCTTGAGAACATTATGCTAAGTGAAAGAATGCAGTCAGAGAAGTGATTTCATTTATAGGAAATGTCCAGAATAAGCACATCTATAGCGACAGAAAGTATATTAGTGGTTTTCTGGGGCCTTCTAGAAAATGGAGAGTGACTGTTAATGGGTACGGACTTTTTGGGGTAATGAAAATGTCCTGAAATTGATTGTGGTGATTGTTACACAATGTTGTGAATATACTAAAGACTATTGAATTATGTACTCTGAATGGGTGAATTGCATGGTATGTGAATTATACATCAATAAAGCTATTATTTTAAAATTTGAAAAAAAAAAATCACCAGTTGGCCCAATGAAAGTTACTGCAGTCTAATTTCCCAGACTGCCCTTAAATCATGCAAGCAGTAAACTCTCAAGGTCTTAGATGGGCTGCCAGCAAATGGTAATTGGCTTTCTATGCCTCCTATTTTTAGGCAACGCTCTGAAACAATAACACAGGTGAGAAAGAAAGACTTGGGAAAGAAAGATATAAAGACTGGGGTGAGTGAGGAGGCCTGTGGAGAAGTGTCACTGAACTTTGAGGGCTGGGTTACCATTTTCTCTGTTCTCAGATGCCTCCACCCTCTCTTCTTTCCCATATACTGATCACAAGGAGGGACAAGAAAAGAGGCTGTATATGATTCTCTTGCTAGAGAAACAGTTGAATTTGAATACAGTCTGGATCACTTTTTTTCCCATTCTTAATGGCCACAGTATTTTGGAGCTTAAATACTACGTACGTTGTTCTGGGCTCAATAGATAATATATATATATATGCCATGTATTGCATTTACTGATTTTTTCAAGTATGATCATGCTGTAATGTGTATTTTATTTAATACACAATGACAAATGGAAATGTCCTTCTTAGTATACCTGTATACTAGGTATATACTATATTTTTTATTCAATCATTTATTAAAATTTAGCTTCTTGAAATGATATATAAAAGTTATTTTTGCTAGCACACTTTTCTAATACCGAAAGCTGTCATTGAACTCTTTAACCATGATGGCGTGTGAATTTTTTTTTATTAAAAGCATAATTTAAAAAAATAGTGATGCCCAACAAGGACCTACTATATAGCACAGAGAACTATACTCAGTATTTTGTAATAACCTATCAGGGAAAAGAATCTGAAAAAAAAAGATAAACATGTAGGTATAACTGAATCACTTTGCTGTACATCTGAAACTAACACAGCATTGTAAATCAACTATACTTCAATAAAAAATAGTGATGTATCAGTTGCTCCTTAGGGTCCAAATGATTATGTGAGAAAAAAATAACCTTAATAGGGTTAAAAATATAAAAGTTGGCAACTAGATTATTAACTAATGATATATTTTAAAGCTTGATAACATTTAAAAATTTTATAGTAGGATGAATTAATATAATTTTCAAATTATACACAGTGTAACATTTTTGGTTGGATATATTTGACATTATTACTTAATTAGTGAAATCAGTTTCCAGTTACTTTCTGTAGGAGGGTTTCCTTAAAAGTGTTCTCTTTCATATTTTTCTATCCCACCTGTTCCCTTCTGTGGTATAATTGCATTTTGTGAGAAACATACAAGTTCGTTGAAAAATGTGATTGACTATTTTCAACCTCCTTATTAGGTTCAAAGCAGGAAAGCTTTTTCTACACCCATTTACTCCAGAAGAAAGTAGAACAGGGACCTTCAAAAGCTAGGTTCCTGAGTATAAAAGGCTTTGAATAGGATCTGTTGTCTAGCTGTTATGTATTAGTAACTTCCCAGATTTTACTGGCTTATCTGCAAGCTCTTAATGATAAACATCTTTAAAGACTGTTGCTTTTTTGAAAGAAAAGGTAAGAGGATATTTAAAAAATAATGTTGCCCAAACATGATGTTCATAGGCTGGCCAGTTAAATTAAGCTGATTGCAAGTTAATGTAAATTAAATAGGACTACAGCTTCAGTGAGTAAATATTTTTATTTGTTCTGCTGTGTGTATTGGTACCTTTTGTCTAGTTGTTCTAGCCATTATCGAAAATGAGGTGTTGAAGTTTCCAAATATTGTTGAACTATTTTTCCCTTCAATTCTGTCAGCTTTTGCTGCATATATTATGGGGTTCTATCTTTAGGAACATATGTTTAAGTGTTTACATTTGTTATCTTTCTGATAGATTGACCCTTTTCGCCTTGTATAATGCCCTTTTTTGTCTCATGACAGTTTTGCCTTGAAGTCTATTTTGTCTGATATTTGTGTAGCCACTCTAGATCTCTTTGGCGAACTGTTTTGCATAGGATATCTTTTTCCATCCTCTTACTTCATTTTAATGATATTTTTATCTTTGAATCTAACATATCTAGTGTAGACAGCATATAGTTGGGTTTTTAAAAATGTATTCTGCTAGTCTCTGTCTTTTTGATGGAATTGTTTCATTTAATCTATTCATATTTAATGCTATTATTGATACAGTTGGATATTTGTATCTGCATTTTACTGTTTTCCACATGTCTCATGTATATCATTCCTCTGTTCCTCCTTTACTGCTTTCTTTTGCACCAAGTGAATACTTCTAATGTAACATTTTAATTCCTTTAATGATTTTTTCCACTTTTTTGTAGTTATTCCCTTAATGGTTGCTCTAGGGCTTACCATATACCTTTTAATTTATTAGAATCTGCATCAGATAAGTTAATTCCAATGAGATATAGAAACATTACTCCAATACACTCTAGTCCCCATTTCCCCTTCTTGTGGCATTGTTGTTATACATATTACATCCGTATGTTACAAAACCAGTAACACATTGTTATAATTATTGCCTTATATAATTTTATATCTTTTAAAGAATATGAGAGAAGAAAGAAGAGTAAGCGTATATTTATGGCTTTTGTTACAAGAGCCTTCTTATTTCCTGTTTCTAGTCTTTTTCATTTGTTTTCGTGTATTCCCCATATAGAGTTATTTCCTTAGACTAACACAGTTTTGCTCCCACTCACATCCTTTTTGCTGTTATTGGCAAATGTATTGTTGGGTCTATAACGTATAGCAATATAATTGTGCATATAGTTTTGTACAGTTGCTTTTAAAATCAGTTATTGGAAGAGAGGCTGTATCAGATATGATTTGCAAATATCCCATTCTGTAGGTTGCCTTTTCATTTCTTCAATAGTCTTATAAGTGATTTTCTCTAGTTATAGTGTTTGAATAAGAGTACAAATAAGTTCCCAACATTACAATGGTTATGTGTCCATTAAGCTTTTTTTTTTTAACATTTTTATTGGAATATAATTGCTTTACAATGGTGTGTTATTAAGCTCTTTTAATCTATAGGTTTCTCCCTCCTCCCCCATCATTTTTTTCCCTTGCAATTTATTTGTTGAAGAAACTAGACCCTTTATCTTTTGTAATTTCTCACATTCTGCATTTTTCTGCATGCTGTCTTAACATTTTAATGCCCAGGTCTGGGAACTGTTCTCTGGAATGCATCTGAGTAGGTTCCCATTTAAAGCTTATAAAATATACTTATGGAATGTGTTTGTAAAATCTGTAAATTGGAAGAACTAATTTCCATCCTAAAGTCTTTTGAATTTAAGACTCTTACAGCCTTGACTATTTCAGTAAGAAGAAACAACTCTTGAAATAGGATTACATTGGGGGTAGACTTCAGTGATTCAGTTACACAGATTTTAGGTAGGAGCTCATCAGATTTCCTTTTCACAGCTAAATGAAGAGTTTACACTGAAAGTACATTCTGATATAGTGGGGTTCTCTTGAAATATTATTTAATACTTGCATAGAGCTTGGTTTATAAGATGTGCTCGTTATCGTGATACCTGTGTACTATTTTTTTGTTTTCATTTGTTTTTAAAAATTTTTACTGCTAAGGCTACTAAGGTTAAGATTTCCACTGCCTCCTTATCGATTTGTCTCTAATGATTGCAGGTCGAAGGTGACAGTGATGCAGAGACCTATGGAGAAGAGAATGAAGAACAGGGAAATTATTCTAAAAGGAAGATAGTTTCTAACTGGGATCGATATCAAGATACTGAAAAAGAGGTCGATAATGAAAGCGGAGAATCACAGAGGGGGACAGATTTCAGCGTTCTCCTCAGCTCTGCAGGTATGAATTCCAGTTGCGTGCGGACTGCTTAGTGCTATGAAAGTTGCATAGGTATTTATGTTCCCTTTTAAATAGCATTTTAATAGCTAGAAATTCATTGTTTGTTCTTTGGATTTTAAATCCAGGTAAAGCACAGTGTATCTAATGGTTGGCAAGGAAAAAGTGACATTTCTTTAAATGGAAATCTGGGTTTCCATGTACTGATGTAGAAAGACTTCAGTCCTGGTTGAAATGGGTAAAAGGCTTTATAGGAATGAAAAATGCTAAACTATGCCCCTCTAAATTGGGTAGGCTGAGAAACAGAAGTGTTTTCTTTGATTTCAGAGGAATTAGTACTGAAGTTTATACAAAGCTTTACAAAGTTTCTAGAATATACATTCTTTTTTACTTTTATACCCAAGAACGTACATATTATGGGTGCACATATATTGTAGCCATATGTGTCTGAATACTGATACTTTCTTTGTTGGTTTTGGACAGTCTTCTCTGTCAGCAAGGGGAGATGCTCACTCCTTCTTTGACCAGCTGTTTAAGATTGACTCCGTTGAGCAACGCATAGCAGTGTGAAGCCTGAGAGTAGTAACAGGAAATGGACCGGAGCTGGTTGTATAGAAGGCTATTCCCTACCAGCGTGTGGCATAAGAATTCAAAGGATAACTGGTGGCTAGACTTTTGGTTTTCAGGAGTTACGGATGGGGAGTGGGTGGGAGGTGGATGTGCTCATTAAAAGGGCAACACGAAGGATCCTTGCAGTGCTGGTACCGATCAATATCTTGATTGTGGTGGTGGACACACGAACTCTTATATACACACACATAAAAGTGAGTGCAAATAAAACAGGAAATCTGAATAAGATTAGTGGATTCTGTCTATGTCGAATGTCAATTCCTGGTTGGGATATTATGCTATAGTTGTGCAAAATGTTATCGGGGCCAACCGTGTAGGAGATCTTGCTGTATTATTTCTTATAACTATCTGAATTTACAATTACCTCAAAAAGATTGCCAGGTTAAAAAAAATTTAAAGGATGAAGCCATGAGAAACAGAGAAGTAAAGTGAAAGTAATATTTTCAGACAGTTGGCTTTGAATTTCTTCTTCTCCCCAGCTTTTATGTTGCTGTTGAGCCGTACCTTTCTTTTTTCTCATCTGCCTGTATTTTTGAATGTCTGCACCAAACTAAGTATCATAAAGTGATGAATTGTCTTCCAAGTTAATAGAATAAACCCTTTGAGTAGGAAACGAAGAGGTAAGTGGAGAGAGTATTAGATTTGAGTAGGAGAGCAGATTCAGCCTGGGGTCGTTATGTTTATGCCACATAGCGTAACCCCCTTGTTTGGATGATGGCATCCAACTCATTGTTCAGGGACTGGTAGCTCATCTTTTTGCCACTCAGATGAGTGTTTCCCTCTCATTACCTGCATTTTGGCCAGTTATGGATTTATAAGCACTTTTTTTCAAGATAGGAGAAGGATAAAATGTGGGTTCCTTAGTTTCAATTTTTACCAGCTGTTACACTAAAAGATTTAGGGGGCAAATTGAAGTAGTACATAAAATTAACATGTGGACTGCCTACCAGTGGATTTAATTGAATCAATTGTGTCGTCAAGTTACTAGGAGGGTATCTGGCAATAAAAGGGACTGCATAAATGTTTGAAAGCAATTCAGAATGCTAGTCTAATCTAAAAGTTATGCACGTTGGCTTATGATTTTGGTTATTTATTGTAGCGTTTTATTTATAACTTAAAGCCTGGCATGGTTTGGGTCTTATATGTATATTTTTCTTGTAGTCTGTCTTTGCTTACTGATTTCTTAAGTGGTTTATCGGTGAGTAGTTTCTTGGGAGATCACAACTGTCACATCTTGATATGTGCTTACATTTCTTCCCCACTCTGCTGCTGATCTATCATTTTCTTTTCACTACAGCATAAGCCTGAGAAGACCTTCCGTGCTTTCTTCCTCTATGGTGGGGTAGGCTATATTTGATTACTTTTGAGAAGTGGAGTTCATTCTGTGATCATAAAATATTAAGAATATCCTCTAGATAGGCTGACCATATTCCTTGGAATGATTGTGATTTTTAGTATACTGTCCTTATTTGTATAAATAAATATACAACCCAGAAAAAATATCACTGACCATACTCCTTGGAATGATTCTGATTTTTAGTATACTATCATTGTTTGTATAAGTAAATATACAACCCAGAAAAAACATCACAGACGTGCGCACTGTGAACTTTCCTAGGTATTGCCAGAATGCTCTCCAAAGAGGAGATGAGCTGAACTTCCTAGAGTCCGCCGTCTTTGCCAATACGTAGCACTGTTAGACACTTTTTTTTTTTTTTTTTTTTTTTTTTTTTTTTTTTTTTTTTTTGCGGTACGCGGGCCTCTCACTGTTGTGGCCTCTCCCCTTGCGGAGCACAGGCTCCGGACGCACAGGCTCAGCGGCCATGGTTCACGGGCCCAGCCGCTCCGCGGCATGTGGGATCTTCCCGGACCAGGGCACGAACCTGTGTCCCCTGCATCGGCAGGCGGACTCTCAACCACTGTGCCATCAGGGATGCCCTTTTAAAAATTTTTTTTATTGTGGCCAATTGATTGAGTGGTATCTAGTTGAGGTTCCTTCAATTATTGGAGCACCCACCATTTCCAGGTACCGTTTCAGAGGCTGAGCATACAAAAGTGAAACAACAGACACAAACACCTGCCTCGTGGAGTTGACATTCTAGAGGGTGGAGACACAGAATAAAGAAAAGGAAACTATGTAAGATGTCAAATGGCTATAATTGCTTAGGGTAGAAATGAAGTGAGGAGGGGCCTTTACAATTTTAGAAAGGTGGCCAGAGAAAGTTTTACCGATACGATGACATTTGAATAAAAGACCTGAGGAAGGTGAGGGAGCAGGCATTGAGGGTATCTGTGGGAAGAGTGTTCCGGGCAGAGGCGGGAGCAAGTTCAAAGGCTTTGAGATAGGAGTAAAGGAAATAGCAGAGAGGCCAGCGTGGCTGGAGCAAAGTGAGCAGGTAGGCGGTGAGGTCAGAGATGCGTCACGTGGCCAGATCACCTGGAGGCTTGTAGACCATCATAAAGATGTTGGCTTTTACTCAGAGTGAAATGTGCAGCCACTGGAGGGTTTTGAAGGGAAGAGTGATATAGCTAACTCTTGTTTTAACAGGATCATTCTGGCTGCTGAGTTGGAATAACCTGAAGACTGGTGAGGGAGGGAGCAGGTAGACCAGTGAGGCTACTGAAATACAGTTGTTCCTTGGTATCCATGGGGGTTTGGTTCCAGGACCCCCAGTGGATAACAGCATCTGTGGATGCTTAAGTCCCTTGCATAAAATGGTGTAGTAGAGCTAGCCCTCTGTTTCCGTGGGTTCTGTATCTGCAGATTTCTGTCTGTGGTGGAATCCGCGGATGTGGAACCTGCAGATATGAAGGGCTGACTGCAATGCAGACAAGTACTGATGGTGGCTGGGGCTAGGGGTGGTAGCGGTGGAGGTGGTGAAACATGGTTGAGTTTCCGATCTATTTTGAAAGAACTGCAAATGTAGGGTATAAGATCAGACTTGCACATGTGGGGTATGAGATTAAGAGATGCACAAGGATGACACCAAGATTGTGGCCTGCAGAGCTAGAAGAAGGGGTTTGACATTAAATGAGATGGATAAAACTATAGGAGGTGCCCAGTTTGCACGTGTTAAAATTGAGATGCCAGTTAGACATCTGTATTAGTCAAAATCCTGTAGGAAATAGATGGTACACTCAATATAATTGTAAAGAAGTTTTAATGAAGGAATCATTTCCAAAGTTACAGGCATGGAGGGAAAGCACAAAGATAGTACAGCATTGGGAGGGCAGGTAAAGGCAGAGATGTTACCGCCCCTGTTACTAGAACTCTGAAGGAGAGCTTCATGTGAGAAGTTTGCCTTGAGAGGATGAATCACCTTCGGTCTAAAGATGTAGCCAGCAAAGGTGACTCTACAGGGAGAGGGACAGGGGAATAAGTGCTCTGGTCTTAGACTCCTTTTTTCCTTCATTCTCCTGCCAAGGCTCCCCATAAGCTTAACCTACTGGAAGTCAGAAGGCAAGGGAAGCCTGAAGCTGTGATCCATATAGATCAACCTCCTAGGGCAGAACAGAGAGGGGACGGGTGGAGAGTGAATCTTGGTAACTGCAAGAGACCTAGCACAACACCCAACAGGAAATATTTCCAAGTAGGTTGGAAATATTTCCAAGTAGCTTGTTGGATAAAGGTATCTGGGGTTCAGGACCCGGGTTTGGACAGGAGATAAACATTTGGGTGATGCCAGATGGTATTTAAAGTCACGAGAATGCATGAGGATGACCAAGGGAGTTATTGAGTAGAAAACTACTGAGCCCTGGGTACCACAGTGTCTAGAGGTTAGGGAAATGAGAAAAGAAAACAGCAAAGGAGAATGAAGAAGGAATGAAGGAGTGTTTCCAGGAAGAAAGAGGGATTTGTGTCAAACACAGCTGATGACAACCAAGAATTGACAGTTGAATTTAACAACATAAGGTTACTGGTGAGCTTAGCTGCAGCAGTTTTGTTGGAGTGGTGGGATAAATTCTTTCTTGGATTCAAAAAGAATATGGAAGGAGAGACATTTGAGACAGAAAGTATAAACAACTATTAATATTGAGGAATTTTGTTTATAAAGGGAAGGAGAATAATGGGCTGGTGGAGGAAGTGGGTCAAAACATATTTTTTAAACATGGGAGAAGTGATTGCATGTTTATCTGTTGATAGAAAGATCCAGAAAAGAGGTCAAAAATAATGTGAGAAGAGGTGAGATTTGCTGGATCTGTGTTCTTTGGTCCACATGAGGTGATGGAATCGTTTGTACAGATGGAGCGATTGCCCACTGCCAGGGGCTGGGGCAGTTTTTCAACTGTAATTGGAGGAAACCCAGAATATTTGGGCATAGGTGTAGGTAGTAGGTGGGTAGATGTGATGGGGACTTGAGGAAGCTGTCTTCTGATTGCTTCTGTTTTCTTAGTGAAATGAGAAAGCTGTCAGTGAGAGTCAGGGAGTGGGTGTTGGAAATGTGAGGAGAGAGTAGAAGTTAAGAAATAGTTATCTATAGAAAACAAACTCATGGTTGCCAAAGGGGAAGGGAGGGGGATAAATTACGAGTATGGGATTAACAAGTACAAACTACTGTACATAAGATAGATAAGCAACAAGGATTTACTGTATAGCACAGGGAACTAGATTCAGTATCTTATAATAACCTATAATGAAAAATAGTCTGAAAAAATAGACTGAATCACTTTGCTGCATACCTGAAACTAACATAATATTGTAAATCAACTACATTTCAATAATAAAAAAGTACTAAAAAAAAAAAGAAACAGCTGTCTAGAGAGTGGGAAACTGAATGAAATAGGAAAATGTGGTATGGTTGCTGGGTGCTCATGGACGCCCACGGGAGGTTGATGGTCATGAATTTAAGGTGAGAAAAGGTGTGTTTTTCCCCCATTCACATTCTGTTGTATGGGTGCAGGTATGGAGGGATGGAGAGTAGGATTTAATCATGATTATATTGTTGTTCAGCCAAGCAAATGCAACGAAGTGAGAAACAGAAAAGGGGTGATTAGAATGATTGCTGTTGCGTTCAAGCTGGGTAAAGAGAGACGTGCAGGCATGAGAGAGGTGAGGGGCAGAGGAAAGATAATGGGATCAGTGGACTATAGATTTCTCTGTGCAGAAGGATTGTTGACCTCCTTGAAGGGGTATGAGTCGGAAAGGGGGGAAGTGGAGGCCATAGAGTGGAGCATTTCAAGTTTGGGTTTAGTGGGGCAGAGGTTGTAAATGATGATAATGATGTACTCTAGTATAAAATCATGAGTGCGTGTCTGAGCTGGCGGGGAGGGCTGGGTTGTTGCATTTCCTTAGCTAACTGTTGAGGCTGAGCATCTTTTTTTTTTTTTACTGTGCTAGCTTCTGTGGACTGCCTGCACACATTCTTTGACCATTTGGCTTGTTTGCTTCTCATTGACATATATTTTTAATATATTCTTGACATATATTTTTAATATATTCTTGATACTTTTGATGTTTATTTTTACAGATATCTTCTATTATGGGATTTTTCTCTTACTTTTGTAATGGTATCTTTTGGTGCATGGTTTTATGTTTTAATGTAATTGAATTTATTAACTTTCTGTCTTACAGTTTGTGTTGTTTTGTGCCTTGTTTGGGAAATTCATCTTTCCCTCCAGATCACAAAGATATGTTCTCTTGTATTTCCTCTTACAAATTCAAATTTTGCTTTGTTTTCTGAAGCGTGTTAAATTTTATCAGTTGCTACATTCTTTCACAACCTTTAAAAAAGAAAAACCTTATTGAGGTATTATTGACATATAAAAAGCTGTTCATATTTAACATAGACAACTTGATGAGTTCGGGGATTAAGTTTGTACCTGTGAAATAGTCACGGCCATAGAATGTCCATCAACCCCCCAAATTTCCTCCCATCTGCTTTATCTTATTATTAATTTTGGTGGTAAGAACACTTAAGATCTACCCTCTTAGCAAATTATAGGTATACAGTACAGTATTGTTAGCTACAGGTACTCTGCTGTGTAGTAGATCTCTACCGCTTACCTATCTTGTATAACTGAAACTTTTACAACCATTTTTAGATTAGTGGAGTGAGGTGGCATAATTACTCCACCTTGCATTTCAGTCTTCTAAAGAGTATATAACTTTTGACGGTAGAACAGATCTGGATTTGAATCCTATTCTGTCATGTTTTTGTCTAATCTTAGGCAACGCTATTTCTCTCAGTAGGAAATGCAGGAATAGTAGGAAGTAACAGTGTTTGATTTGGTGATGTCAGCATCTTATCCCAAATTTACCACTGATTTTAGTTCTGCTTAATGTGTAACCAAGGTACCTAGGTTTAGTATTTATCTGAAATTTTTTGTTGATAGAAGCTTAGTTAACTGTGTTCAGTAAAATAAAGTCCAATTTCTTTTTTTTCCTTGAATGTTAGACATAATAGCAGTGGTTGCCAACAGAATTTATATATCTTTGTTTTCCTGAGAAATTAAAAGTTATCCTTGGGTATAATATAACTGACTTATTGAGTCTATTTCTTGAATAATCAGTGGTGGTGGTCTGAGTTACTAAACATTTAAAAGTTGGTGGCCTTAAGTTAAGTCATAAAACAGTCTTTTCCCCTTTCCAGCGCTTTGTTCCCTATAGTTATTAATCTGCTTTTCTCCCCCATCTCGGTGTCTGCCACATGTCATGAAGGATCACCATTGCCATTGCAATGTGTCATCCAGACTTGGTTTCCCAGTCAGGGGCTCTTTGCTTTGGACTGTTCTTTAGACATTATTTCCTATTCCAGAATTAGCCGTGCTTTGCCTACACCTCTGGTCCAATTCTCAGCTGCCATTTTGAAGGCAGACCTTCTGCTAAGAGTATACCTAGCTCAATGGGGTGTTCTTCTCCTAGTAGGATTTCCATTACAGTGGTGAATTTTTGAAGACCATGAATGAATTCAAAGAGTAAATTCTGTTGTGCACATAGCTGGTATATATGTATGTTGGTATATTAACTTTGGAAGACAGTTTGTCATTTTCCAGTAAAGTTGACGCTCCAGTACTTCCAACCTTGGAAGATACTCTAGAGAAATTCTAGCACGTGTGTATCGGGAGACATGTGCATGAATGTGTATAGCTGTATTTGTTCAGAAGAGCCACAAATGGAAGCAACTCAAATGCCCATTAACAGTGGGATGAGTACCTAAGTAATTGTAAGTGGATGAATCTCTGAAACCTTATGTGAATACCGCCAAAATACCTCAGTATGATTCTATCCATAGAAAGTTCAAACACAACAAAAAGTAAACTGTGTTATTTAGGGATGCATGTTTAAATGGTAAAATGAAAATCAAGGACATGATTATTACAAAAATCAGGGCTGCAGTCACCTCCAGTGGAGAGATGAGGGGAAATGATTGGGGAGGGCGCATAGTAGGTGTGCGTTGGGGTTGGTAGGGAGGCTTCTGTAGCATCGGCGGTATTCTATTTCTTGATCTGGATAATGGTTCCTCGTGTTTGTTTAATAATCCTTTAAGTTGTCTATATCCATTGCCTATTCTTTATGTATCTCTCTATACAAGGGAAAAGAAAGGTCTAAAAATGGACTTCTCACGGTAGAATTTCAGTTACTGCCATAGACCATGGGAAACATTTTGGGAGAAGCAGCCCTTTTTAGCACCTTCAACCTGTGTCTTCAACATGCAGGTGCTTTCTGCTTTGTTAGAGTTTCTGGCCAGGGACAGTGGCATCTCATTTTTATAAATGGAGGATATGGGAAGGGGACTAGTTTGCTTGAAGTCCTTTTTCTGGTAGGATTGGGAGTCTTCAGATATCTGTTTAGTACGCTTTCTGGAAGCCTTCATCTTACAGCTAATCATGCCTTCAGCTTTTCTTTTTGAACAGTATTCTTGCAGTTCTAGGTTATGTTTCAAAACCTTTGAAAATGGCACCATACTCTCACATTCAGGCATAAAAACTTAGATCTTTAGGCATTTTTTCTGCCTCCTACTTTTTTTTCAGATGGTGAGTTATTGAAACCATGCCGTATGCTTTATTATTTTTCTTTTCAGATGTCACAGATAACCAGAGTTAGACAAATGTTTACACTGTGAGCAGGATGCACTGAAGCAACGTTGAAGATAAACATGAGGAAAACAGTCTTTTATGTGCAAGTCTATAAGCTGTTTATTTATTATTTATTTATTTATTTATTTTTGCGGTATGCGGGCCTCTCACTGCTGTGGCCTCTCCCGCTGCAGAGCACAGGCTCCGGACGCGCAGGCCCAGCGGCCATGGCTCACGGGCTCCGCGGCATGTGGGATCCTCCCGGACCGGGGCACGAACCCGCGTCCCCCGCATCGGCAGGCAGACTCCCAACCACTGCGCCACCAGGGAAGCCCTAGCTGTTTATTTTAAGTGGAACAAATAAAAATGATTAGACTGCAGTTTGGTCAGCATAGTTCTCTAGGCATATTTTCATTTAAAGCTGTTATCGGAAAAGCCCATCTATCCTATAGATGGGATGCTGCCTGATTCATGAATCATTGAATAAAGCCAATTAGACCTTCAAAAAAAAGCTACTATATATCTTCCTCAGTGTAATTTTAAGAAAAGTTGATTTGGGGGGGAGATTTTAATTATAATATTAGAGTTTCTTGCCTCTGCATCCTTTTGCCAGCAATTAGACCGAAAGGGAAAAGAAGGCTGTCGCTCTAGCAGCCAGTATTTTTTCATTAAACTTTGAACCTTTTTTCCCATGAAGCAGCGGGACAGTTTGAGTTGTATTTGCCCTCTTTGATTTACTTCTTTTGTTTTTTCTTTGATATGTATTTTATTAGTTTTTACTAATATATTCTTATATTACGAAGGCAATTTAGTGGAAAAACATTCCCTTTGATATTGGAATCATTTGAAACAACACAAGCAGAACTATACATTAAAAAAATCTTTATTTGAACAACAACAACAAAAAGACAGGTTAAACCACACACAGGTTAAAACACACACACACACAAATCTTTCCTTTCTTACAGCTGGACATTGAAGTGGGTCTAATTTGATTTTCTTTTTTTCAAACCTCCAAAGATAGAAGCAGCTGAATACCTAGAAATTTGTTTGCTACCCTACTGGTCTCCTGCACCATTGTGTTTTCTATTGTTTTGATGAAGACCTTTGTCTACTTTTACTGGTCCAGCTGCTTCATTTTTATCATGTTTATCATTAACTGTCAATTTTCATTCTCTTGCTCTGAAACTGTAGTTTTCCTTAAACAGACTCAGCCTAGGCAGCTTTAATTCCTTTTCCTTTTCCTTTAAATCTGTGACCTTTTGATTTCCATTTGTTGAGGGATTCTGGTTGATCCACCACGATTGTTTTCAGCGCTGTGTTTTATCTCTCTTGGTACTCCCCACCTCCCTTCTTTGTTCTTTAATTGGAGGTTACCATTATTGGCTTCTTCGGCTATATCTAGTGCTTCGTCGGCTTTCTCATGAAATAGGATTATTTCTCTCTTTTGCACCTCTGATAAAGTCTATCCACTTTATTTCCCCACAATTTGAGGAAAGGAAGTGTAGATCTTCTCTACAGGTCGGATCATCTAAGTCATCCAAAAAACTCAGCAAAAATCTAATCTTCTAGAGATTTCATTTCAGCATTTATAGCACTGCTGTTTTTCTTCTTCTTTAGCGCTTAATTTAGCTTATACTTCATTTTGCCTTCTCTCTCTTTTATTTTTTTGCAAATTAATCTTTCTCGAAAAGTATTAGAGAGTGTCTCTTTATGCTTTTGGTCAGAGGTCTCAGTTTCTCGTTTGAATATTTTGTGCTTCACCTTTATCTTCTAATCTTTCTTTTGTCACCTAGGGTTGTACCAGTTGAGAAGCCTTTTATATAAATGGATCTGTTTTTACGTCATTTTTTATGGTCATCGGTCATCAGACATTTTATACTCATCAGAGAGTTTTGCATGGAGAGCTTCTGATTTTAGCTTTATCTTTATTTATTTTCGTGGGTTTTGACTTTGATTTTCTTACTACTTCTATTAAAGTCTGAGGGATTTTAACCTGTTGAATTATATTATCTCCAGAGGTACCCAGCTTTCATCCAGTTTGATCTGTTCCTTAAAAAATTTGTCTTATGGCAAACTGTAGTTAACACTTGGTTCGATGACTGATTTTGGTCCCAGAGCAGCCATTTTCTCACCACCACCATTTTTGGCTGTTGTTGCTGTCTTCCTGAGCCCAGTCCTTCAGAGCTGAGCCGTGGTGACTGAAATGTCTCAAGTTCATTTTATGAACTGAATGTTTATTTAGACTATTGGATAATTTAGATTATTCTTACTAGAAATTTTACTGAGAGAACATTATTGAATCTTTTTGGATTTGACTTGTATTCCAGATACTGTTCTGGTTGATAAATGTCTAACTGGCTACATCATCCAATCTGCATGTTACATTCTAACAGCATCTACATATTCCTCTCAGCTCTGCTGTCTACCCTCTCAGTCTGTTTATTCTTGTGGACTCATACTTCCCTTTAAAAAATTACCCTCATTTAAAAGAGGGTTTTGGGAAGCAGAGCAAATAAATGCTCATAATCAATGTCATATTTAAGTGGAAGTTCTCTTTACTTGCTCTAGAAAGAGAGAGAATAAAAGAGTTATTTTGGTAAAAGCTTTAATGAAGGTCAGGGTAGAACCTCTTCTAATATAAAAAGCATGGAACATGAATTTAAAGGCTATGAAAAGGGCAGACATAACCATAGGATTGTGATAGCAAAATCATCTATTTCGGTAAGTGTACCCAAAGTGTTGTATGTGTATTTTGGTTGTAGAATGGAAGGCGCATTGGATTGATGGATGTCAGCTGAACTGTCTTGGTTCTGGTTGTCACTTACTAACTACATGCCTTCGGGGGAGTGAAACTCTCGGAACTTCCTTTTTTATTTTTTTAAACTGTAAAAAATAATACCTGCCTTGCTTTAATCCAGGATGGTTGTAGGGATCATGTAGAACTATTAAATAAACTATAAAGTGCTGTAAAATATTAAGAATTATTTTATAGGCAAAGACAAGCAAACTGTTGGGGTGGATATACAGTGTAAGTGTGACGATTGAGAAAATCTAGTTGTATTTAAAATCATGCCATTAACATGGGGCCATCATTAAAGTAACAGCATAATACTGACATATATAATTAGAATATAAAACACAATGGCCATTAGCTCGTTTTCTCTCTTATGGGATTTGTTGACCTCTTTCAATCTCTACAACTACAGAGGTGACACAGGGAACTTGAAAGATGATTAAAAATGGGAAAAATTGGATCTGTGATGAAAGGTTTATGATGCTAAGGAAAAGAAGTCTGAGAAGTGATTTAATAATTATGTCATATGTGTTCCAGGCCCTAAAGACAATGGAAAAAACCAAATGGGCTCAACTAAAATGTAAGGGAAATCGATTAGATATTCATGTACATTTTGTACATGAGATGTTAACTGGGCATCTGAGGGAGAGCTGGGGAATCATCCTAACTGGAAACCTTTCAGAATAGATATGGTCTCATTTGACTGGAATGGATCCAACAATTGTCCTTCTTGCGGCACAGGGACAGGCAAGGTGATTTATCAAGAAATTTAATTTTATTATTTATTTATTTGGCTGTGCCTCGCGGCTTGCAGGATCTCAGTTCCCCTACCAGGGATTGAACCGGGCCACAGCAGTGAAAGCGCTGAACCCTAACCACTAGGCCACAAGGGAAGTTCCAGGGAACTTTTTTAAAAATCCTATAATTCTGTTCTCCTGGCTTCTTTAAATTTTGCAATGATTCTATAGCATTTTACTCAAGCGCATTTAAGTTAACACTTCCAGTGTTCTCAGAAGGGTGAGGCTTAAAATAAATAAGTAAGGGGTGTGTGTGTAAATGGATCCCTGTGGCCATTCGTGACCCTGTGACAGCAAATGACCTTAAGCTAACAAGCTGATGGCAATAAGTACTGCCATTTCCTGAATACCTAGCAGGTGCAGGATGTAGGCTTTTTTCTATATCATTGATTGGGAATGGTAACTACGGGGTAGATTTCATTATCTCTACATGTGTTGAAATTAAGCCTTAAAAACAATGTTAAATAATATATGCAACATGCAGCAGAATAAGGATTCAAACTTAAGTATGCCTGGCTTCAGAGTTGGCATCTTTCCCATTTGACACTCTCCATTAAAGTCCACATGTACATCATTATCTAAGATACACGTTCTCTTGTATACCTGTCTCTGCAAAAGGAAGCTTTATTGGTGACACTTGGTCTGCATCCTGGGACAGGGTTTGTGATGGGTTAAGAAGCTGCCATGGGGTTGGAGGCAGACGTCCAGAGTCCAGGGAGCTGCAGCAGGGCCTTAGAAGGTGCGGCCCCTGGAGGCTTCTAGTCATGCTTACCATTGAGCATTTCAAAGAGGCCTCGCCCAGCCCTGCCTCAGGCTGGCCCGAGGAGGTTGCTCAGGTGGTTGTCCTTCCTGATGAATTTCACCTCGTCTTCCAGGAAGTGTTTCTCCAGGAAGTCCAAGAGATGGGAGTCTCTGTGGGCAGAACCCAGGGCGTGCGGCTTCAGCAGGACCTGGTTCAGGGTTTCCTCTAGGGCCAGGCCCCCTTCCTTGCCACCCAGACTGTGACCTCATTCATCTTGAGGCCGCCTCTTCATGTCCTGGAAAAGGACTCAGCTGCAGCCCTGGTTCTGGATCTTCTAGAGATGTTTGGTGCCCTTGCATTTTCCCAGCAGCTCATCGCCAGCCACACTTTTGCAGCTGGAATGGAAGCCCAGAGAGAGGGAGGTGTAGGAAGCCCACAGATGCAGGTTGATCAGGTGGGTGATAGCAGCTTTGACCTTGGTGGAATAATCCTGGTGGATCTGGGAGCTCATGGTTGATTGGCGACAAGGAGCTAAGCACAAAATCTGGGGTTAACTGTTGTGGGAAGCAGAGGATGGCAAGGAGATGTCCTGGAGGCTGCAGCTGGAGAGGGGATTTGAGGGGTGATCAAGAGGCTGGAGTAAGGGGGCAAATCTTGGGTCTATTCCACCTAACACTGCTGAGGCAAGAGACAGGTCCGAGGACTGCCTGGTGCTGTTGATTCTTTTGGTCAAAAAAAAAGCCAATATCAAATGAATTTGATGGAAAAAAACCTCAAATATGTCCTTTCCATCTGAAAGGTGACATAACTCAAAAGATTAAAACCCATACAGGATACTGCATTGTATATTCTTAGTGTACCGTCATACTTGAAGGGAGTGGAAGGAATACCTTCACATGATTTGTTACGAGAATACTACCTCTGTCTCAGCATTTTCAGTTAACCTAAGAATGGAACTGATGTTAATGAAATATCAATGTGTACTGCTTAAGTTTGTGACTGAGTGTGGTGTACATTCCCCACATAGCTTTTCATAATCTGTGGTGGGAATTCCTCTTGGAAATTAAATCTGTATCTTACACGTTTTGCTGGCACTTGTAGGAGGGACTTAATAGTCACGTGGTCATTATCTATTATCCCTTAAATACTGCATCCTGTGTATTGTACATAGAGGGAGATGTTTCACTGTTAATGACACTGCTAGTCTCTTAAAATCATGAAGTTTGAGAAGGCTTTTCTTCATCTATTCATCTATCATTTACTAGCTAAGTAGATAATTTATGTGGTTTTAATATTTACCTTGAGAATTCTGTGACAGTAGAGTTTTCTGCCTTGTTTTTATAGAGTTTAGTCTTTATGAAATTTTATAGTGAAATTTGAGGTTATCATGAATAACTTTGGATAACCAAAATTAGAATTCTAAGTTTGTTGTCACGAATTTCTACCTCCATGGTGGGAATGCAACGGGAATCACATCTGTCAGAGAGACAATCAGGTAGCCAGGCTTTCTGGCATCTCCTGTTTAGAAAATTATAGAAACTTTCAGTTTTAGAGATAGAAGAATCCTTGGAGGTAATTTTTTCATTATCTTTTCATTTCCTTTCTTGAGTTTCTATTTTTGAACATTTTCTAGAAATTAAGAGAAAGAAGCTTAAGGAGATTAAGTGACTGTGTCCATGGTCTTGATATTGAGCAGCTGCCTTTGGCTTCAAACTCAGGATTTCTAACTGGTAGTCATTCCTTTAGCAAACACTTAACAAGTGTCTACACTGTGTCCCATGTCATGCCAGGTGTTAAGGGTACAGAAATGCCTAAAACATTCCCTGTGATTAAGATTATTGTTGGAACCTCTTACACTGTTGGTAGGAATGTAAATTGATACAGCCACTATGGAGAACAGTATGAAGGTTCCTCAAAAAACTAAAAATAGAATTACCATATGATCCAGCAATCCCACTACTGGGCATATACTCGGAGAAAACCATAATTCAAAAAGATACATGCACCCCAGTGTTCATTGTAGCACTATTTACAATAGCCAGGTCATGGAAGCAACCTAAATGTCCCATCAGCAGAGGAATGGATAAAGAAGATGTGGTATATGTATGCAATGGAATATTACTCAGCCATAAAAAGGAACGAAATAGTGCCATTTGCAGAAATGTGGATAGACCTAGAGACTGTCATACAGAGTGAAGTAAGTCAGAAAGAGAAAAATATTGGATAATATTGCTTATATGTGGAGTCTAGAAAAATGGTACAGATGAACTTATTTGCAAAGCAGAAACAGACACAGATGTAGAGAACAAACTTATGGACACCAAGGCGGGGAAAGGGGGTGGCATGCATTGGGAGATTGGGATTGACATATATACACTACTATGTATAAAATAGACAACTAATGAGAACTGACTGTATAGCACAGGAAACTCAGTGCTCTGTGGTGACCTAAATGGGAAGGAAATCTAAAAAAGAGGGGATATATGTATATGTATAACTGATTCACTTTGCCGTACATCAGAAACTAACACAACATTGTAAAGCAACTATACTCCAATAAAACTTAATTAAGAAAGAAAAAGATGATTGTTGGGAGAGGCAACAGGGGTCCTGAGCATTCCTGCATGTTCCTGCTGGACAAGCCAAGAATGCGGGAACCTGCCCGTTCTCTCCCTGAGGCAACAAACAACCGTGAGGGATGAGGTAACATCTCCCCCAGGCAAAGGTCGGGCTTGCTTCCACTTACTGTAAGAGCAGCGAGTCTCCTAAGCTTAGTGTTCCTTTCCTGTAACATGACCCATAGCATGTGGAGGATTCCATGATGGGCTCTTTGAATTACTGCTCTGAGGCAGAGGGGGCCTGAGAAACCAATGCAAACGAACATGAAGCTTTGGCCATGAGTGATCACGTCCTTGGTCTCTGAACCAGGAGTCTCATATCTTCTGCCAGCATCCATGGAACAGTAATAGGCTAACTTATCTTACAAATAGGATAAAATCTCAGACCCTGAATAGTACTTGGCAAGTATCAATCGTGGGAAAATACAGGTGAGAAAACCAACAATTACAGTTCAGTGTGGGCAGCACAGAACTGTGTAACAACCAAGGGAGGGCACCCAGTTCATCTTGGGAAGGTCAGAGAGGCTTTTCTGAGTGCATTGCCGTTGACCTGATCGTACTGGATTGTGTGTCTATTGAGGGTGGATCTTTTTATCCTCAGTATTTGGCACGGTACCCAGCACATGGTTCATGACCATAAGCTTGCCGAATGGATGAGTAAACTGTTACTTGTAGCTGCTGCTTGTGATTTACTGCATCGGTGGTCCATATATTTGCTACTACGGTTTGTCTCCTTTTTAAGAACTGTAGTCCTGGGAAGGTAGTCTTCAATGAAAAGCAACTCACTTCGACGCCTAGCATAAATCTATTCCAACAAATGAGGAAGGTGGTCAAGTTGCAGGATATCTTGCATGTGGATTCATTTAATACTAAGTAATATTAAGGCCCAATTATTTGTTTCTTGACTTTTTAACTTTCTAATACTACTTAGATTTTTCAGAAGAGTTGCAAGAATAGTTCCCTTATACCCTTCACCTAGCTTCCCCTAATGTTAAATAGCATCTTAAATAAACATGGTACCTTTATCAAAACTAAGAAATTAATGTTGGTATACTACAGACTTTATTTGAATTTCCCCATTTTCTCCCTACTTTCTTTGTGCTTTCTTTGTTCTAACTCAGGATACCACATTGCCTTTATTTAGCTCCTTAGTCTCCTCCAATTTGTGACAGTTTTTCAGTCTTTTCTGGACACTTTCGAAGAATAGTGGTTAGGTATTTCATAGGATCCCTCAGTTTGGGTTTTTCTGGTGATTGGACTGAGGTCATGGGTTTTTTGGGGGGAATACCACAGAGATGGTGTGCCTTTCTTGTTGGCACACATGCTATCAATGTGACATTACTGATTGTGTTGACTCTGATCCCTTGATGAAGATGGTATTTGTCAGGTTTCTCCACTGTCACGTTACTTCCTACTCTCTGTTCACTGAGTCCTCACACTGAAGGGGATGGGAATTAAGCTTCACCTACGCGAAGGAGGAGTGTCAAGGAATTGGTGGGCATATGCTAAAATAGTGACAGTAAATAATAACTATCTTGGGGGAAATATTTTTAGGTTATGCAAATGTCCTATTGCTCCTTAAAGGCTCAGGAGAACCAGTTCTCTCAGAATGAGGCCAAGAGTTGCCTGGGACAAAGCATTTATATTAACTGAGTCGGGTGAATGAGGGTACATTTGTTAAACAAGGTAAAACATCAATAATTGATTTTAATTTCTTCATTAATCAGTTACAAAATGCTTATTTATCTCTGAGGATGTGTTGGCTGCCAATTAAGAAGGAACGTATGTATGTGTGTATATATATGTGTGTGTATGTATGTGTATTTATGCATGTGTTTGTGTGTGTGTATATATATGAATAGCTTCATTCCAAATGACTTGTATACATGTCTAAAGTCCATTGATTAGAAAAACTTCATTTAAAGAGTAGATATATATGTATAACTGAATCACTGCTGTACACCTGAAACTAACACAACATTGTAAGTCAACTACACGTCAATTAAAAAAGAAACTTTTTTTAATGTTGCGCTTCTTGTGCAAGAGACTGTCTTGATGTCCCATGCAATCAGGAGGTGCAGTCTTCCAAAAGTTACTCTAGCAGTTGATAGATGAGAGGGAGGCATGCTTCTGTTAGCCAGCAGTCATCCCAGCACGTACCACCTATGTGGCTAATCTTCCATGGAAGTTGGGGTAATTCTAGGGTAGCCTTTGTTGCCCCAGGTGCTGTCTAAACAGGGGCTGGTCCAGAGAGAGAATCTGTTTAATGTGTCTTTAGATGGATAAGGGGAAAAACATCCTGACATTTTGATGTATGACATAACCATTTATCCTTACTGCTATTCTCAGCAGCCCCATAATCTGAAAGTACTCTTGCTTAGATATTTGAGTTGAGTAAGAGAAAATCTAGAATAGTATTTGGTACAGTGCTACGGTGCTAGATATGGGTAAGGACTTACAGCATTTAAAAAAAGAATTTGTGGGCTCAGTGGTGGAGAGTCTGCCTGCCGATGCAGGGGACACGGGTTCGTGCCCCGGTCCGGGAAGATCCCACATGCTGTGGAGCGGCTGGGCCCGTGAGCCATGGCTGCTGGGCCTGCGCGTCCGGAGCCTGTGCTCCGCAGCGGGAGAGGCCACAACAGTGAGAGGCCCGGGTACCTCAAAAAAAAAAAAAAAAAGAATTTGTAAAATCTTAAAACAATATATGATCACAATTTGGTAGTGATCAAACCATTGGACTGAAATTTGGTCTCTTAACCATATGTTATTGCTTTGCTCCAGAACAGATTTTAGTGATGAGCTATTGTCAGGAATACTTACATTTCTTTTTTCTTTCTTTTTTTTTTTGCCAAGCACAGCATTTCTAATTCTTGGGGTCATCAGAGTAGGGTTTAGATGAGAGGAGGGGGTATTCTTGCAGGAATTTGCAATGGAGAAGGCAACATTGTTGTGATATGTATTGGGGCCATTTCATATTAATTTAGGTTGAATAACAATATCTGCCTTAATTTGGGGTGGAGGGGGTGGAGGTGTAGACATAAATTCAAATTTCAAACAAAATGTGTTAAGATAGTTCTTATTTGTAGAGCACTTGGCCAGGTAGTTGGTACTTTATGTACAACATTCTCTTTAACTTCAAGATAACCCTGCAAGGTTGGTACTGGACCATTTTACAAATGAGGCCAGTTAAGCTCAAGGAAGTTAGATAATTTGCCTGATGTCACATCACTAGTACATGGTGAAACTGCAGTATAATTTTCTATCAGCCTGATTCCAAAACCCATCACTATTCTTTACTGAACTCTTACCTTCTGACTATGCATGCAGTTGGCTGTGTGGCAGTAGTCCCTTTTGGTATATTGTATAGAAAATGAGTCATCTCATGGTCTGGGAATAGTTATGTCCCACCCCCCTGCCCCCCTTGTAGTAAAAACAAACAAAACGTGTAGCTACTTTTAAAAAGTTATCTTTGTTGTATAGTTTGTTGCCTTTGGATCTGCTCATGAGAATGGAAACATTACTCTTACTACCTGCTACTTGTTTCATTTATACTGAAAAGTATGGAAAAATAGGGATTTACTTCAACTATCTGACTTATTATGACAGCGGTACTCAGGAGCTCTAACACGGAAATGAGTTTTTCCTGACTGCTGATAATTAGCAGCTCAAGCAAGAGGATAATTATATGTTAACCTATTTATGCAGTGTATGTGTAAATGAAATTCATCTGCTTCACGTTAGGAACATTGACAAGGCATCACTATTGTTAATATTTTTCACATTACCCTCTTGGATTTTTTATTTGGATGTCTTCTTATAATTTTGAGAGAAAATCCAAAGGGATTGTTGCCAGGGCTTAGAGGAGTCTTGGAAAAAGTTGATTGTAATATTTACACATAAACTCACTGTAACCTCAGTAGGCCGTTGAGCATTTTTACAACTTGCTGATCCCCATTTTAAAGTGAGAGAGTCCTTATTTGCAAGCGTTTCTGAATCCCAGGTTAGTCTTTTTTGAATTTTGATTGGAGGCTGTCGTGATGTCATTTTTAGGGGAGGCTACAGTTACCTATATGAGAACTGTATCATTTCCCTTACATTACTTATCTATTTATTTATTTGCCTGCGTTGGGTCTTTGTTGCGGCGTGCGGGCTCTTCACTGCCGTGCACAGGCTTTTCTCTAGTTGGGACGCGTGGGTTCCAGATTGCGGGCTCAGTAGTTGCGGCGTGTGGGCTTAGTAGTTGTGGTGTGCAGGCTCTAGAGCACGCGGGCTCAGCAGTTACAGCGCATGGGCTTAGTTGCCCTACAGCATGTGGGATCTTAGTTCCCCAACCAGGGATCGAACCCGCATCCCCTGTATTGGAAGCGCAGTGTCTTCGTCACCAGGGAAGTCCCTAAGTGCCTCTTTAAATGCTCCAGAATGAGTATACTTTAAAAGCCTCGGGGATCTTAACCACTGAACCGCCAGGGAAGTCCCTCCCTTATATTTTGAAGTCAGAATGGTATTGCACATTAGTAGTTTTCATACTGTTCTTGGTGCTTTAATTTGCTTACGGTGTAAATGGAATTTGGGAACAGCTAAGGGAGTTGCCTATACCTCTGTTCAGAGCGGGAAGTAATTTTGAGCTCTGTGTATAGCTAATGATAAATGGGCCAAGTTGTGGGACCAGTTTTATCGTTAGACCTCCGCCCCTTTTTTTTCTCTGTGGTGTTCCCTTTTCTTTCCCATTTAGGTACTTGACCACCTATTGTAATGCTCAAGGCTTTGAGGTACTCATTTATGCTTTGCCTGCTCTCAGGGTACCTCTCCTAGGAAGCCCATTTGTGTACGTTTCATATTCGTACGTCGTGCTCATATCATATATGACCATCAGGCCACAGTTGGAGAAATCAGAGGGAGTGTTGCTTGAGGGTCAGTCCACTGGAGTGTTCGTATGAGGGACTGTACCAGGACACCCTTATATAAGTAAAGCAACAGGTAGAGTGAAATCATTTTAGAGCAGGCTGCTGGGTGAGGTCTTGTCAAGTTAAGACATTCCCGGTGCACTGGTACTTAAAAGGTAAGCTGCAAACAGAAAGATATTATTAAATCTGGTCTGTGTAGGGGTGTGCATGTGTCAGCTATACAGTATAATTCCTAAAGAAGAATTTGCTGTTCCTGATGTAACTTTAAAGCAATGTGTCTTCAGCTCTGCGTGTTTGATTTTCTTGTGCCTCATCTCTACTGTGCCTGGTTGCTATGAGCTGTACTGGTTTACTGTGGGATCATTAAAAAAAAAAAATAGTACTTATTCAACCAGAATATCCTATTCAACCAGACTATCTTAAGTCTTTGCCCCTGTTATTCTTAAGCTCTTTTTTTTTCTTTTAACACTCAAAATCATAGTGAAAAAATGAATTGTTTCTTATTTTGAAACCCAGAGAATAGAGAATTAAGAACTATCATTACATAATGAATTCATAGCTAAAAACACGTAAGGACTCACCTGAGTGGTTTCTTCTAATAACCAGTCTTAACTCTCTTGGGTTGCTCCTGCTATTCCAGTAATCAGCAGCTGACGTAAACATATACAGCCATGCATAAGTCGCTTTTTTCCTGACCACTTCAAGTCCCTATTGCTTTTTTACACGTACCCTTTAAGATCTCCAAGGGCGACAAACTAACAACTCTTTTTTAAAATGAATTTTTATTTTTAAAATCTATGTTAATTTTTTATTAAAACGTTTTTTTTTGGCCATGCTGCATGGCTTGCAGGATCTTAGTTCCCTGACCAGGGATTGAACCCAGGCCCCAGCAGTGAAAGCACCAAGGCCTAACCACTGGACCGCCAGGGAATTCCCCAAACTAACTACTCTTAGTTGAGTGAAGTTAGTTTGTTTTGAACTTTTGATGTCTTTTTCCTCATTCTTCAAGGGGCATCATAGAATGTACACCCTGAAACAATCTTAGATATCGTTTGGTCCAAATCTTTCACTTTTCAAATTGGGAAACTGAGACTCATATAAGTTGGGGTTTAACCTAACGCCATATAGGTATTTGTTGGAGATGAATTGCTCAGATGAGTATCTTTTCTGAAGGCTCATAAGATAGAGTGGTTTCCATATCATAGCAGTAGACATCCCATTGAATTCCAGTTTTTATTTGGAAAGGAATTTGAGTTGATTCCTTGGGGGTCGTGTCCTTGGGGTAAACAATAATCAGATTGGTACGTAGAGAGAAAATAGAGATCATTTTTTTCAGAGTTAAAAATTGTGAATATTCTCAAGTATATAAACTTTCCCAAACACATTCATACAGGATGAAGAAGAAACTTGGAGTACCATACAAGCCAAAAGTTCCATCTATTGTCTGACTTTTGGCTGTCTCATTTTGCTACCCCTACTCTCTACTCTTGCCTGACATGGATATATATCTTTTTCCTCTGTCCCTTTTCCACGTTTGCTTTCGTTAGACCTTGGACTTCAGTATGGAAGCGAATATTACTGATTAGTTTCCATGTTTGTGATTTATATCCTTCTAATGTTTCTTGGGTGTAGGAACCATGGGAAAGGAAAAAACAAAGGCTGATTTGTTTTCCTCTTTGGACCCTTTAAGGACCAATTTGTACAACTTTTCATTTGGTACTTTTCCCAGTTTTTAAAATGTACTTCTTTTCCTTTTTTTTTTCTTTAAATCTCGTAGAGACTTCTGTCTACAATGGATTTACCACAGTCTAGTTCCCCAACATGTTCAGAGGCTGTTTGGGAAATATTAATAATACATAAGTGCCACTTTGATCAGAATGGCCAGTCTATATTGGATCTCTGCCTACAGAGAGATTTTCTTCTCTCATTATCTACTCTGATACCCCAGTCTTTCTGGACCAGTTCATTTGTAGTTTTTTTTTTTTTTTTTTTTTTTTTT